>NW_026596345.1:1595553-1599972 GCF_907164565.1 Psammomys obesus | reverse complement strand
TGTGTGTGTGTGTGTGTGTGTGTGTGTGTGTGTGTGTGTGTGTGTGTAGGACTATGGAAGAGGGTGAGAAAAGATTGTAAAAGCCAGAAGATCAGGGAGTTTGATATGTGATTGTGTCTCCCAGTAATGTCAGAAGCTACAACCATTAAAGTCTTACCAATATGACTGTCTAAACACGAACCGAGCAAGAATGGCAAAAACAGACAGAAAAAGTTGTTTTTTTTAAATTAGTAATTTTCCTTAAATGACAATGAAGTTTTGTTTGTTTAAAAGAGATTTATTAGGGAGGAGATCCAAGATGGCGGCGCCGATCGCACTCTGTGTCTGATCAGCAGGGCAGCAGTAACTGCACAGTGACCTAAACACTAGTTACTCTGTTCCCCAGGTGAGAGGAGCCCCACAGCAGAGGGGAACAAGCAGTCCAACCTCAGGTCATCCAGCTTACCCGCGGAAAAGTTCCCGGGTTCCTGCAGGCGCTCTGTCTCCAGCACCTAGCCATGTGCCTACAATGCTGTGCTCACTGGCAAATGAAAACCTTCTGGGTACTGGGGCACAGAGCTCCAACCTTAGGCCTCCGGATGCCTGGGAGCCACGAGAACAGCTCCAGACACCACTCCAAAGCTCATAGGGTGACTGGCCAAACCTCTGGGCTCCCCGGTTCCTCAAGATGGCTGCACCCAGCATCTGGGCAGCTGCGACTCATTAACTTCAGAGCAAGAAAGCCAGCGTTAGTTTAGAGTTTCACATTTGACATAACTAAGTCTCAGGGTATAAAATAGATATGCAAGGCATTCCTAAATACATAAATACAACCTGCTTACTTTGTGTAATGTTACCTTTATGTACATTTATGTAACAATAATTAATGAAAATAGAGTCCATGAATTTCAAACAGAGCAAGAAGGGGTATGTTGGAAAGAGGTTTGGAGGAAGGGAAGGGAATGGGGGGGGGGACATAATACACATTATGCTATAATTTTAAAATTAAAAGAAATAATTCCTTAAAAAATCAATGCATTATAATATTATAAATGGCTCCCAGGCATCAGGAGGCCTGAGGTTGGAGCTCTGTGCCCCAGTACCCAGAAGGTTTTCATTTGCCAGTGAGCACAGCATGTAGGCATTGTGGCTAGGTGCTGGAGACAGAGCGCCTGCAGGAACCGGGGAACTTTTCCCGGGGTAAGCTGGATGACTTGAGGCTGGACTGCTTGTTCCCCTCTGCGTGGGGTTCCTCTCACCTGGGGAACACAGTAACTAGTGTTTATTTAATTTAAATAAACTCAAAAAGATCTCATTGAGCACAACTATAAAAAAAAATTACAAAATGCCGATTTTGTGAAACAAAGTGAAACGATCTCTATGAGTAAAACTAGAAAACACTAATTCGAGAAATTAAAGAAGACACATAAGAACATGGAAAAACAATCATAATCTTAAGTAAAAGGCTCAATGCTTTTTAAATGACCATACTCTCTAAGGCAGGCCACAGATTCAATGTATTCCATACTATAATGCAGATGAAATTCTTTCTAGACCTTTTTTTTTTTTTAATTATATCATGATAGATCTTGACGAGTAACAGCAAATTTGAACAAATACAATTTCAGAGACTCCACATCATTTGCCTTCAGAATCTATTTCAAGTTGACAGTAACCAAAACAACAGATCCGAGTATAAGAACAGTAAAACGCTTCTCTCACATCATAGAAAACAAAGTACACACTTAAACCCTAGAACAAATGATGAAACTAATGGGGAAAGCACATAAAGAAGTTTGTGATGTTGGTGTGGATAATGTAATTTTTGGATATGTCTTCAAGCATCTAGAAAAGAAAACAAAAGATAGCCAAATGGAATTGTATTAAGCTAAAAAAAAAAAGCCTTCATACAAATAAAAAAGACAATTAAAAAATGGAAGAGAAGATCCACAGAATGGGGGAATATATTTAGGGGTCTGGTGTGACATAGTACAAAAGACATAAACATGGCCGACAGACATATGATATATTAATACGTATGTACAGATACACACATATATATCATGTCATATATGCTCAATGTGAGGAACAATCAGAGAAATGGAAGTGAAAGTAATAATATCTTTTCAATGAATGTTATCGAAAAGAAGATAGCAAAATGATAACAGATTGTAGAGAAAGGAAACCCATGTATTCTATTACTTTGAATGTAAATTAGTTCAATAACTATAGAAAATAACATGAAGGTTACATAAAAATTAAAACTAGAACTATTCGGCTTACATACACAGGGAAACATAAGTCTACTAGACAACTTTATATTTCTGTGTTTGCTGCAGCATAAAGAGTCAATGAAAGCATTTGTCAGTGAGTGAAAAGTCAAAGGAAATGTGGTCTATGGAGACCACAACACAGTTCAGTCATATTAAATAGAAAATCCTGTCATTTTAAAACTACTTTAATGAATCTAGCAGATACTGAATTAACTGAAACAAGTAAGACACTATTTAACAGGTAACAAGTATATGTTAGAAGCATCTCTATAGGGAGATATTTCTCAAGGTACTTGCTTTGCTAACTCTGGAAGAATTCTTAATAAGTTACATATGTGGAAGCAATGCCCAAGAGGCTCCAGGAATAGCATACAAAAATACTCTCATAAAGCATTCTGCTATTGTCTTCCAAAGCCGCCTTCTCCTCCTCCTCCTTTTTTTTTTTTTTTTTCTTTTCATCACTGGCACCAAGAAAAACCATAGTTTTGGTTTTTTTTTTTTGACAAAGTAAGTTAATTCTTTATTCTATAATGCAATTTTCCTAGGAGAATTCAGCAACAAAGAAAGACAACATCTTTGGGAGGAATTTTTCTATTTAACATTTGTAAGGCCATATTTCCTGTCATCCAGAAAGAGATTCCAACAGAGATTGTTTTGTCACTCAAAATCATGAAATTTCTGAAACTTTTGGGCAACACATTTCAAGAAGGATGTCATAGCAAAAGAAGGCCATATTATTCAAAAACAAATATGTTTTCCATCCAGACAGGAGTGGAGTTCTTTTTAAAAAGTTTAATTCACTTTTAATACTTTATGTCAATACATTTCCATTAAATGTAAATTATGGGTAGCATCTAGAAAATATTTCTGTTGGAATTCTGTACAGATTACAAATGAAAACTTCAGGTTCATGCATTGGCACTGTCATATGATTTTTATGTATTAAGTGTCTGTTCATCACCTATTTCAGTCTCATCTAATTTTAATTTTATACTTTACAAATATTTTATGAGAATGTATTAAAACAACTTTTAGGTTATAAATAGTACTGTTTTAATAGTAAAATAATACCTAAGTAATTTACTTACTTGTTAGTAATTACGAGTTATAATAATTTATGTGATTGTAGTAGCAAAAGTTAGGTCTTTGGTAGCAGAGTGAATGTCTTATAAATATTTATGAAACTATTAAATTCAATCTACTTTAAGTCAAACTTTGTGATAAATATCTCCTAATTTATCTAATAGTAAATGATAGTACATCATTTTTTTTTGAATTTTATCTTTTTCTTATCAGTTACATTTTATTAACTCTGTATCCCAGCCGTGTCCCAATCCCTCATTCCCTCCCAGTCCCTCCCTCCCTCCCTCATCTCCACCATGCCCCTTGCCAAGTCCACTGATGGGGGGACCTCCTCCCCATTCATCTGATCCTGTTTTATCAGGTATCTTCAGGACTGGCTGCAAAGCTCTCCTCTGTGGCCTAAGAGGACTGCTCCTCCCTTGGGGGGTGGGGAGGCCAAAGAGCCAGTCATTGAGTTCCTGTTTGAAATAGTCCTTGTTCCCCTCACTATGGGAAACCAATTGGTTACTGAGCTACCACAGGCTACATCTGAGCAGAGGTTCTAGGTTACATTCATACATGGTCCTTGGTTGCATGTCAGTCTCAGAAAAGACCCTGTGCCCAGATATATTTAAAGCCATAGTTTTTAATCTGATCAGCTGCTCATCTGTGTTCAGCAGATAGGCCCACCCTATCTCAGTCTGAAAAATTCTAATGGGTTCCTTAATAATGCTTCTTTATTAAATATTACTGAGGAAAATAGTATAAGTAAAAAAAAAAAAGACACTTGATTCTAAGGATCGTAGATTATATTTTTACAAGTCGTTATTTTTATATAAAATAGTTTTTAACAAAAATTAACCACACTTCTTGGTAGGACTCAGAGGGATGTTCCGTGAATGCATACAGTGTGCAGCTATGCTTCTACTACTTTCCTTTAACCCCTCATCACCTCTAACAGGAGTGGCAAAGGTGGGCATGAAACCCCACGGTTAGCTGGGATACTGGCATTCGATATCTGCTGGGATAGGGAGATTTTTGCTGTTGTTGTTGTTAGGTGTTTTTTTTTTTTTTTTTTTTTTTTTTTTTTTTTTTTTTTTTTTTT
>NW_026596345.1:1564719-1595543 GCF_907164565.1 Psammomys obesus | reverse complement strand
TTTTTTTTTTTTTTTTTTTTTTTTTTTTTTTTTTTTTTTTTTTTTGTCTTGTTTTGGTTTTTCAAATTATGTGACCGCTAGTACATTGACTAAGCATCACAGCAAGGCAGATCTCACCCCTAAGACTAGCTGGGTAAAACTAACTGGACTTGGTGTGGAAAGAAAAAAAGAGAGAGAGAAGAAATCTCCGAGTTGGGTGAGAAAAGTGTGAGGGAAGAATGGGTGGCAATGGGAGGAGCTGGAGAAGAAAGCCCTTAACAGGTGAGCCTTGTCTCCAGACCCATCTAATTGTCTTTATCCTGAGACCTCCACACATTGTTTTTGGAAGTATTGATTTTTCATAGCGTTTTACATATGTAAAATGAGTAATCTTCTTTTTAAATTCAACTGTTTATTTACTCAGTTTATCTCCATTTACCTGCACATTGCGTCTGATTTAGGGTCCTTGATCTGTCAGTCATTAGAAAGAGCATCAGGGAAGTGTTTTAAAAATAAATCCCTTGTGTGTGTGGCATTCTCCCCCCACAATGAAAACACATTCTTTTCTTATACAATGTATCCTGATGACAGTGTCCCCTCCTTCTGTTCCTCACAGTTCCTTCCCACCCTCAGGATCCATTTCCTTTCTGTCTCTCATTAAAAAAGAAGAGGATTCTAAGAGATAACAACAAAACATAAGAAAATAAAATATAATAAGGTAAGACAGAAACCATCACATTGAAGTTGGACAAAGCAAACCAACAGAAGAAAAAAATCCAAAAGAAGACACAAGAATCACACTCTTTCACACAATCTGGAAGCCCATTAAAACACGAAATTAGAAAGCATCATATATACACAGAAGGACCTGGTGGTCACACAGACCTTGTGCTGGCTGCTTCATAATATGTGAGTTCATATGATCTTTACTCAGTTGAGTTAGGGAGCCTGTTCTGGTGTCCTCCATTCCTTCTGGCTCTTACACTCTTTCTTCCTCCTCTTCCATGGGACTCCCTGAGCTCTAAGGGGAGGGATTTGATGGAGATATCCAATTATGACCTGAATGTTCCAAGATTTATCTCTCTCTGCATGTCTGTATGTGGTTCTTTGTATTTTTTTCCTCATGTGCTGCAGGAGGAAGCTTGATGATGGCCGAATAAGGCACTTATCTATGAGTAGTGTAGAACAATATTAGGAGTCATTTTATTAATCCTTTTTTTTTTTTTTTTAAGACCAGTAGTATTGGTTTTACTCCAGGTTTCTGGGAAGTCTGGGCTCTGGTTCTTGTTCACCTTAGCAGTGTTGTGCATGGTTAAGGCCCGTCTTGTGGAGTGGGCCTTAACTCAAACCAGAGATTGGTTGGTTACTCCTACAAGTCTTGTGCCACTGTTGCTCTAGCGTAGTTAGTATTCAGGACAGAACTGTAGATCCAAGGTTTTGTGGCTGGGTTGGTTCATTCACTTCTCATTTGGTAGATTGCAGAGTATCTTGCTGTACCAAAGATACTAGAAGATAGGGGTGAGAGTCTATGTGGGCACCAGATTCTTGTAGCCAGGCTGGGATTCCACTGGAGGGAGGGGGCCATCCATAAAACCTTGGCCCCAAATCTATTTTGCCTACAAGAAGTATGGAAACGTGGCTATAGAAACTTCCTAAACCATATGAAGGCTGTCCTAATGAAGTCTCCAAATTATGGGAGAATCAGAGTCCCCAATGGTCATCTCTTGTAACCAAACAAAGCTTCCAGTATCTGGACTAAGTTACATCCAATTGGGTTACAGGTTATGTTCAATGAGTTGTATAGGTATTGTCTTTAGCAACAGGGCATTTCTATAAGTTCTTAGAGAGCAACTTAATTGTCCTGGCAACAGCCTGGGTTATTTGTGGATTTCTACCATGGGATCCCTTTAACCAATAACTCAATTGTAGGATGTAGAACCCAAACTAGATCTGATGGACTGGGGAGATGGTGTAGATGGTGTCATATTTTGGGTTTTTGTTTCCAATTTACTTACTATTAAAACATTTACTTTGAAGACTGTCTGATGGAGGTCTTGAATAGATTTTTAAATTTGCTCATCTGTTTGTTTGAACCTTTTATATGATCATCAATTCTTTTAAAATGTACGACTGATTTATTATTTTTTTTGTAGACATTTCGTCTATCTTTGTAGTTTTGAATTCTATTATATGGGAGTTGGTTATTTGGGTCAAGGATGTAGTTGTATCATATTTCTTGAGTTTCTTTGTCAACTTTTGAACATTGATTAGAGTAAATTTTTCTTTGAGTGTTGACCTCTTTTTTATGTCTATTTGGATATTTTGTTTTCTGTAACTCTTCTTAGGGAGATAGTTTTGTGAAGTGTAGCTATAGGGGACTGGTGCTGCCTGGTGTTGGTTATAAAAGGAATTTTAGGGGTTAAAAACCCTTGTCATCCCTTAGATTTTGCGGACACTCTAGGGACAGAACAACAAATGCGAGACTCACTGATGTCTGCATACTCACTGGGAGCTGTGGTTGTAACAGTAGGCCCAAACCAACCTCACAGACTGAAAGAATATAGACTTCTGGTCCTGCAACGACCACTGGAATCTTACAAGTCAAAATCCTCGATCTGACCCATTGTGACCTGTGAGATACTGAAATTACAGCTCAGTTTCTCAGTGGAGCTAGAGCCCACTGAAGCTGAACCTGTGGCCCTACATTGATCTCTAGGGCAAGTTGGGATGCTCTTTGGTCCCAATGAAGCTGGAAGCTTGATTACATTTTCTGCACAGATTCAGCAAATCATTAACTGAGCACGTGCTTGTTATCACATAGCAGAAAGTAATAGCTTTGGGGAGGCCAGATGAATCCACCCAGCTGACAGATAATGCATTCTAATCCCATGTGTCCTATTATTCTTTCGAACAACAAACTTAAAAAAAGATATATTATTGTCAGGTATAGGTCACACCAGTCAGAGGGACAGGTGAGCTGCAAGCTGAAGTATCCTACTCCCATCCCCAGAATTGGTTCCCCAAGACCCATTCCACAACCCCACCCAACCCCCGTTTCCCCACCACCTGCCCCTTGACTGGGCCACTGCCCGAAATTCTCACAGACCCCAGCTGCTCAGATGCAGGCCACAACAGTCAGCAGGACAGGTAAGTGAGCCCCTGCCAGATGAATTGCCCCACTCCCTAGGCTAGGTTCCTCAAGACCCATTCTGTTTTATCCCCTTTCCCACTCCACCACCCACCCGGTGGCTGAGCCCATGCCCCCAGTGCCAGCAGAATCCCTTTGCTCAGTTTCAGGCAACTGCAGTCAAAAGAACAGGTGAGTGACTTGTCTGCCAGCTGAACTGACCCACTCTCTAGACTTAGTGCCCGAAGACCCATTCCACTACCCCCATCCCAGCCCTCCTTGTAGCTGGGCTCCTGCCACAACCCTAACCCTAACCCTAACCCTAACCCTAACCCTAACCCTAACCCTAACCCTAACCCTAACCCTAACCATAACCATAACCATAACCATAACCCACAATTCCAGCAGACTCCTGGTGTTCAGGTGCAGGCCACAGCAGTCAGAAGAACAGAAGGCTCCTGCTGCATCAATCAAGCTAGTTGCCATAATAGAAGCTCCCATCCTGGTCAGAGACTCCCTGCTGAATCAGAGATTCCCTACTGAATTCAGACTTTCAGAAATCCAGGTCACAAAGACTAGAAGACCAGTGAGGAAATAGAAATCAAGGAACAAAACACCCTTCCCACCAAGACAAACTCAGAAATCAGTACCTAGATCTAAAATCATCCCAAACCGGGCTGCCTAAATGCCAGTGTAAGAGCACAATCAACAACATCCAGGGCAATATGGCACCACCAAAGAGACTAGCTAACCTTTGACATTAATACCGGAATATTTCAATACAACCGAAATGCAAGAAAATGATCTTAAAACCAATTTTATGAAGATGACAGAGGTCCTTAAAGAAGAAATGAAAAAAAAAATCCCTTAAGGAAACTGAGGAAAAGATAAGCAAGAAATTGGAGAAAACCAATAAATTCTTTAAAGAAAGCCAAGAAAAAACCAAATGAACAGGTGAAGGAAATCGTTGAAGACCAGAAAATTAAAATAGTAGCTGATTGAAATAATGGAATGAGCTAGTGGCAAGACAAAGTTATTTATAAATAAGTGCAGGTTTATTGCGAGCAGCTGGGGAGAGAGAGGTGAGGGGGAGAAGCATGTGCAGAGAGAGAGAGAGAGAGAGAGAGAGGGAGGGAGGAGAAGGATGGAGGGGAAGGAAGGGGAAAGGGAGACCAAAATGAATTATATAGTGAAGAACCTCTGGAAAAGAGGAAGCCCCACCCCTAGTTGGGGAATTCAAGGTAGAGGGCAGGGTATACCAGCCTCACCTTGCAGCAGGTAGGGACTCAGATGTCTGAATGGATAAGAGGCAAAGCAATTAATCATCTTTGATCATTTCCTGCTGACATTGGAATGTCGATATTGGGGGTGGGAGGGCAAAAAGCTGGAATGTTGGCCAAGTCTGGGAAGAGCATTGCTGTCCAAAATCTGTGGATAGGAAACTGCAGGCAAAACTGGTGCAGTTTGTGAGGTTTAGGATGTGAAGAGTTTAAGTTAGCTTGGGTGGCTCCATTTTGAGATGAGAGACCATCTTTTGCACACCTGTGACCAGGGGCTGAACTCAGGTACCAGGAAATATCACAGAATGTGCACTTGGCAGAAAACAAAGTTAACCCTCCTAGCAACAGCTTTCAGAAGGAAATATCACAGAATAAATGCTTGGTAGAAAACAGGGATAATTTCCCTGGCAACAACCAATCAGAATCGGGTGGGAAAAATTTCCCCAACATTCCAGATGTAGTTTAGAAGAATAGCCATTGTAAGTTGAGCTTCAGCTAGAAGGTCACCTTACCCCTCTGACTTTTACCCAATCTTGTAATACCAAGGCATGGAACCCCCCCAGCTTGCAGTTTTTCCCCTTTAAAAACCCTGTTCACCCAGGGCTCAGGGTCCCACTTCTCTACTGCTGCATCAGTGAGACTTGGGTCCTAAGTTTGATTGCTCTTGTAATAAAGCTCTCTTGCTCTTGCATCGAATCATCTCCTGGTGGTCTCTGAGGGTCTTGTGAACTGGGCATAACATCTGGAGCACCTGAGTTCTGGATGCAGCTCTTGAGGAAACACGTGGCACGATGCTGGAACAGATATACATATTAGGGGCAGAAGATAAAGTTAAGGAGTTCAGGGAGAGAAAACGTCTTACTTGGGCATGCATTTGACATTCCTAGGCTCATGGTCTTGGCAGTTGGGGTCGGAAGAGTCCCAAAACTAGGGGAGGGATACCACCCTAAGGAGTCAAATGCCATTGTGCCCAAATCTTCTTGGAGGTTTTGCAGTCACCACTAGATGCTGGGGTCTCTGTCACATTAAGCTTTTTCATTAAACATTTAAATGCCATATTCTGCAGATTCTCTGACAGGTTAGAGGATCATAATCTATTGAGCACAGCTGAATCAAACAAAATTTGATTGTTTTTAATTACCCATCCTAGGCTTAACCTCAAAAACATAAAACAAGAGACTAGGTAAGGCTTAATCCTGTAATTAACTGCATCAGTTCTCAGCATGACTTCATATATATTTTTGAACTAGTATCAAAGTAAAAGTTTCAATTATATTTGTCTGTCAGCACGGTAAATGCACGAAGCTGTCAGCCCTCAATAAAGATGGCAGGGAAGCCATGACTCTCCCACAACCAAGATGACTGTCATTCATGGGACTGCTTTTAGTTAAGATGGCCACGAAGCCATGGCTCCACCCAGTGTATCCCCAAATCAACATGACAACCAGCCACATGTTGTAAGCAGCTGGCAGGGAGTGATTTAAAAGTGCCACTAGTGCCATTGCTGCTGCTGTCACCACCTGGGGGACCGTGCATGGGCAGGAAGGTAGTTGGGTAGAGGGGGGAGTGGGTAGGCAGGATCTGGAGCCACGTGTGCGGAGAGCAGCTGTAGGAAGTAGTGGAGACAGAGGAGCAAGAGTAGGTTGCCCAAAATCTTGAATAGATGCAGTTTGGAACACTTCTCGGAGACTTCCAGTGGCACCCATCTTCCCAGCCTTTGCCAGAATCCCAAGAATATAGAAAGTGGTGTCCCACTTCAATACTCAGGAATTGGTCAGTTTTGAGTAGAGGGGGTTGGTAACTTACACTCAAGAGGAGTAAACTCAGGGCTGAAATCAATAAATTAGAAACAAAGAAAACAATGCAAATATAATATCTGTTTTATTGTTGGAATCAACATACCCAAGATAAGACAAACTCTTAGCCAAACTAACTAAAAGGCAGAGAGACAGTATCTAAATTAACAAAATCAGAAATGAAAAGGAGGACACAACAACAGACACTGAGGAAATGTAAAGAATCCATTAGGTCTTACTTCAAAAGCCTGCATTCCACAAACCTGGAAAATCTAAATGAAATGAACTTCAACAAACCAAATAATCCAATTAAAAATTGTGTATAGATCTAGGCAAAGAACTCTCAACAGACAAATTTCAAATGGCCAAGAAGCACTTAAAGAAATGTTCAGCCTCATTAGCCATCAAGGAAATGCAGATCAAAACAACTTTGAGATTCTATCTCACACTTGCCAGAATGGCTAAGATCAAAACCACAACTGTCAGCTCATTCTGGGGAGTGTGTGAAGCAAGAAAAAAACTCCTCCACTGTCATTCACGGGACCATTCATGGTGGGAGTGCAAACACGCACAACCACTGTGGAAATCATTGTGGCGGTTTCTCAGAAAACTAGGGAATTGATCTACCATACAACCCAGCTAAACCACCCCTGGGTACACTTTCAAAGACATTTATTCCATCCTGTCACAAGGGCACTTACTCAACTATGTTCCTAGCAGCTTTATTCATTATAGACAGAAACTGCAAACAATCTAGATGTCTCTCAACCAAAGAATTGATAAGAAAATGGGGTACATTTACACAATGAAGTATTACTCAGCTGTTAAAAACAATGATATCATGAAATTTGCAGGCAATTGAATGGAATTAGAGGTAACCTAGACTCAGAAAAACAAACATGGCATGTACACACTTACAAGTGTATATTATCTGTAAAGTAAAAGGCAATCATGCTTTTTAGACCCAGAAAGGCTAAGGAACAAGGAGGATTTAAGATAAGGGTCTCCTGTGGAAGGAGAAATGGAATAGATTTCCCAGGTAGATTTGAACCCGTGGCATTGGGAACAGGAGGGATAGATGGGGAGCTGTAGGCTTACTTTTTTTTTTTTTTTTTTTTTTTTTTTTACCAAACTTACTTTCTTTAGGACTTTTACCTCCCTTCCAGCCCTCCCCTCACTCCCCATGACCTTAGGTAGGAGATTAGCAGGGAAAAGGGCTGTAGTCCTCTTTTATCTACTTCCTGCTGATTATGGTCGATAGATCTTTAGGTGATTACCAGATTCAGTTGTCAGGATACCAGCAGTCCAGTCCAAAGGCCAACGCAGAGCAGCAACGGAAGTCAGAGAAACCACAAGATTCAGCTGGATTGTCCAGGGAAGCTCTCTGAAATGTTTCTCTCTGCGTAGTCAAGTGTTAAAGCATCAGTACAATGATGTCGATCCAAAAAGCAGTGTCTCACTCTGCCTGGGTCTCCATATACGTCCTTTCCTCAAAGTCCATGGATGTTCTCAGCTGGCCAAAGTCATGCCCCTGATGTGAGAGAGTAAAATATCACATGCCCTCTCACAAGCCAACCTACAGCAAAACACCACGTTCCCAGCTTGCAGCAAAACATCACATGACCAAACTGAATTCAGGAACTTCCATTTCAGAGAGGGGAGAGAGGGAGAAAATACTGGGAGAAATGACTGGAATTAGGGGCATTTTGGGGGTAAAGTGAAAACCTAGTGCAATGGAACCTCCATGGAATCTATGAGAGTAATCCTAGCAAAGATTCCTAGCAACGGGGAACAAGGGGCCCGAACTGGCCATCTTCTGTAACCAGGGAAGGCCTTAAGTAGAGGGATTAGGATATGATCCAGCCGTAAAAACTTCAACCTACAAATTATCCAGTGTGCAGTGTTCTGGGGCTAGAGCCTAGCAGAATTATCATGAAAAAGACCAGGGAGATTCCATCCACCAACTGATGGGAGCAGATGCACTGTCCCAGAGCCGAACATTGGGCAGAGCTTAGGGAGTCCTGTGGAGGAGGGAGAGAAAGCATCAGAAGAACAAGAGAAGTCAGAGATACCAGGATAACAGGGCCCATAGGATCAAGTGAGTGGGACTTATGGGCACTAGGAGAGATCAGGGAACCTGTAGGGGTCGGTCTGACCCCTGCATACATGTTTTTATGGTTGTGTAATTCGGTGTTCTTTTGGAAATTCTAACAGTGGGAGTGGGAGTTGTCTCTGACTCTTTTGTACACTTGTAGAACCCTTTTCCTCCTACTGGGTTGCTTTGTCCAGCCTTGATGTACGACAGTCTTATTGTAGCTTGCTATGCTGTACTTGGTTGATGTTCCTGGGAGGCCTGCTTTTCTCTGAGCGGATGAGAAGGGACAACGGATATTGGGGAGAGAGGAGGTAAATGAGGGTGGGGAGAGCCTGCAGGAGACAGGAAGGAGGGGAAACTGTGGTAAGAATGTAATATATGAGAGAAAAATAAAAATTATTTTAAAAGATATATTATTCTTTATTTTATTTTTTGAGATTATAATATAATTACATAATTTTCCCTTCTCTTTCCTCCCTCCGAAACCTCCCTTATACTTACTCCTCCTTTCTCTCTTTTAATTTTATGGCCTCTTTAAAAAAATTAATTGTTGTTACATACATATATTTATATACCTGTATGCTCTTAAATATATAAGTACAACCTGCTCAGTCTGTATAATGTTATTTGCATCTATGTTTCAGGGATGACCATTTCCCATTGGAGGTATGCACATGCAGGCACACACGCACACACACACACACAAAGTCCATTGTCAAAGCCTGTTAGTTTCTTAAAAATCACATTGGAATGGATCAGCCTTTTCCAGTCTTACAAAGAAGTTAGATTATTATATGATTAGCACAGCAAGAATTTTAAGAATAATACTTTTAGAAAAATAATAAAAAAGTCCAGATCTTGACACCATAATAAATCTTAAGTTTTCCTAATGCCGTGACAATTTTTTGAGATTTTTTTTAGAGAAATATTTTTTAATAAAAACTATTTTAGCCCCAATGCATTTTCCATAACACATACTAAAATTTATTATTTGATTTTATTTTCTCAAGAAAATTAAAGGGAAGCATATCCACAAGGGGAATTTCTATAATGCCTTTTGCCAAGAAATTTCCACTGAGATTTATTATCTACATGGAGAGCAAAAGTCCCACAGCTTTATAAAGAGTGAGAGAACCTCCTTTCCTTCATTTCTGTGGGGCCAGAACTCAAACCCAAGGCCTTGTATAGACAAGGCAAAGAGTGTACCCCTAAGCCGAATCACCAGATTCTTCCTCAGCTATTTTTTTTTTCTGAGTAAAATTTTTTTTCTCACTTTAAAATTCATCTGATTTTTCAAATCAGGTATTAAGGATTTATGTTTTATAAAGCCACTGAATATAGAGGCATAGTCCATCTTTACCCACCATTAACAGTGAATTCTGATAAAAAGATCAAGATTCACTTTTACAAGACAGTACTGTTCCACCACAGAAGTCAACATTGATTTAAGGTAGGTATTTCATATGGGTGGAGTTTATTCATTTGATTTGATTTAAGTTTCACATAACTATGCATGCTATGTCTTCTCTATGCAAATTGGCATATTAGAGAAAGTGCGCATAAATGACATTTTGATACCAACAAATGCTTTTAGAATTTATAATATCAAATGCATTTTGAGGCAGACCAAGGATGCTTCTTGTATTGGCGCGTATTTCCTTAGTTAAAATAAATATACACAAATATGAAAATGTTGAAGGCATTAATGTTAGATTCAAGTGAGCTGATCTGCAAAATTTAAGAAAATAGAAGAAAAGAAGATGTAATCACTATGGGATGATAAGAACTTTATTTTGATGCAACTAGAAGAAGTATTGCATTAAATATTGTACATAAAAGTCAGGTGCCTGTGGTGGTCCAAGCCTGTAACCACAATGCTGGTAAAGCTGATGTAGAAATCTCAGAACAAATTTGAGGCTGCCAAATTTAACACATTGATTCTACATAGTGAATTCCAGGAAAGCCTAGCCTGCCGAGTAAGATCATGTCTCAAAATATATGACAGAAAGAAAGGCAGGGTGTGGAGGATTGGAGGAGAAAAGGTGTCCTTGTATGTAATAGACTAATTCGCTTAGCAGCTAAACAAATTGACAAAAATAATGCCCAACTGTCTAAATGTATGACAGATTAAAACTCACTGTTGTAATGTGAAATTACAGCTCTTTAATGTGAAATTCACTAATGTACTCATAGTATGCTGGTAAGTCATGTTGCCTTACTGAGCTTTTTTCTCTTGGGTTTGTAATAAATTATTTTTATATTATTTTTCAAGTTCTGATTTTTTTTCAAGAGCTCATTTCCTTATAAGTGAAATGCTTGATGTTTTAGCAAAAGTTTAAATTGGCAAAAATCAGCCGAAGGTTTGGAGAGTAGAGAAATATTTGTTGTTTCTGTGTAACTCAGGCTGACTCAGAGTTCTGATCTAACCCAAACAAATCCTTAGTTCAGCTAGATCATGGCAAGGGTCAGTAGATCATGGATGTTGGAAATCAGCATGAGGCAAGTGAATATGAGTGGTTCCTAGGCATTCTTTAGAATCATCCATGTATCATCCATATTCTTCTGGCTTGCATAAGATCAATTTAAATTTTCCTTTACTTATTCATTATTTTATTAATATATGCTGCATTATAATTCTTGGTTAAATGTATAGGTTCATTAATCTTTCTCAGAGATGCTAAAAGAGGATATTTGTGTCTTTAGACTATTAATTTTTATGTTTTCAAGTATCAAATCGGTTCAGTGGCATGGATTACAAGAAAAGTATATTAATAACGTAACTATTTTATTTAATTCAATGTCTTGACCATCATAGAAACTTCATACTAAAATACAAGTCTTCATCTTCATTTGAATCCGCCAGTCAACAACAGGAATGAATATAGGCAATGAAAGTGCTCCAAAGATCTTCATTCTTTTGGGTTTTTCTAACCACCCATGGCTGGAAATGCCCCTCTTCATAATAGTGCTTGTTGCTTATGTCTGCACAGTGCTGGGAAATATCACAATTATTGTCGTATCCAGGCTAGATCCTCAACTGGACAGCCCAATGTACTTCTTCCTTTCCAACCTCTCCTTCTTGGACCTGTGTTTCACTACAACCACCATCCCCCAGCTGCTTCTGAATCTTTGGGGTCCAGATAAATCTATCAGCTATGGAGGCTGTGTGGTGCAGTTTTATGTCTTTCACTTCCTGGGGGCTACCGAGTGCATCCTTCTGGCTGTGATGTCTTTGGACCGTTACATTGCCATATGCAAACCTCTAAGGTACCCAGCCATCATGAACCAGCAGCTCTGTATCCTCCTGGTGTCCGTGGCATGGCTGAGTGGTTTGGCTAACTCCTTGCTTCAATCAACCCTCACTGTCAAGCTGCCATTTTGTGGAAACAACAAGGTAGACAACTTCCTCTGTGAGGTCCCAGTGATGATCAAGATGTCCTGTGCTAACACGGCATTCAATGTCGCTATGCTCTCCATTGTAGGGACTTTCTACTCCCTGGTTCCCCTGTCACTAATTCTTGTTTCCTATGGGTTCATTGTAGCGACTGTGCTTAGGATTCGTTCCTCAGAGAGCAAGAAAAAAGCCTTTAATACATGTGGTTCTCATGTTGTTGTGGTGTCTCTTTTCTACGGACCAGTAATTAGCATGTATGTACAACCCTCATCTTCTAATTCCCAGGACAAGAACAAACTTCTGTCTTTGTTCTACAGTTTGGTGACTCCTATGCTTAACCCCTTCATCTATACTTTGAGGAACAAGGACATGAAAGGAGCAATGAAGAGACTTCTTGTCTCAGTGTATCACAGGGGAACAAAGCAAACATAACCTTTTATACCTACCCTCCATATTTGTGGCTTAGAAGGGCTTCAGTTCCAATCTTATCTCTTTAGCATTCAATAGCTCTGCTCTGTCTACATATGTCTGTCTTTCCATACTGCAATGGTTTCTTCAGTTACTGCAAACTGTAGGCCTAATTTGTCTGCAATTTGCACAAGCATGAAGAAGACCATATAAGTACCTTGCTTTGTATTTATTTAGAGATTTATTGTAGAAACCTAAGGAATTGGTAATAAATAAATGTTTGCTGATCTATTTTGTCAAGCTACAGCAATAGCAATGACAACAAGAATGACTCAGAACAACAAAACATTAATTTTTATGTCATTTTGCAAAATATGTAAAATTAATTTAGCTTGCCATTTACCACGGCTTAAATTTCATATTCAAGAATTAACTATTTCATATCTGGTCACAGGTTTTTTTTTTCTGAAACTGTTTCTCTATCCAAGGACCATGTATGGATATAACCTAGAACCTTTGCTCAGACGAAGCTTGTGGTAGCTCAATAACCATTTGGTTTCCCATAGTAAGGGAAACAGGGACTATCTCTGACAGGAACTCAATGGTAGGCTCTTTGACCTCTGCACCCACAAGGGAGGAGCAGTCATGCTAGGCCACAGAGAAGGACTTTGCAGCCAGCCCTGAAGATATCTGATAAAACAGGGCCAGATGAAAGGGGAGAAGGTCCTCCCCTCTAGTGGACTTGGAAAGGGGCAGAGAGAAGCTGACAGAGGGAGGGTGGGATTGGTAGGGAATAAGGGAACGGGATACAGCTGGGATACAGAGTTAATAAAATGTAACTAATAATAATAAACAATAAAATATTAAAAAAAAAGAATTAACTATTTCACAGCCAGGCATAGCGGTGCATGCCTTTAGTCCTAAAACTTGGGTGGCAGATGAAGATTGATCCCTGTGAATTCAAGGCCAGCCTGGTCTATCTAAATAGCTAAGGCCAGAACAGCCAGAGCTACATAGTGACATCCTGTCCTGAAAAAAAAATTAACTATTGCATGAATTTCTAGCAAGATGAAGTGCATAACTGTCCCATATTTTGTAAACTGTCAACTATATATCTACTAGTCTTTTAAAAAGAAAATACTTAAAAATTTTGACTTTTACTTTCTACATATCTTGATGGATTCCATCCTTTTGAGGTATTTGGCTAAAGCCACTCTTTCTAGGTTTCCAAAGGACAGAGTTGATGATCAAAATCCCTAGAAAGTTTTGTCAATCCTAGTATTGAGAATTGCATTGGGAAATGAGATGTATTCCATAGAGAAGAAAAATGGAAAGCAAAAAATGGATAAAAAATGGAAAAAATATAATGTACATTGTCTAGCAGATTATAAAATTTCACAGAGAAATGAATGGAAAGATTCATGATGATGTGGGGTGATATCTGTTGATTTTATTAATAATATCAACAAAATAAATTACTAATGGTCATTCTGTGCTCTCGAGCATAACAACAACCTTATCTTTAAACTTCTGTTTAAGGAAAATCTTTCATTGCTTCTCTAACAACCAAGAATATGTATAAGGTATTCATACTCTATCCATTATTTTCCTCCAAACAAGAAAAACAAAAGCTGCTAACTAAAAGAAAACTTGAGATACAATATACACTGATTCCAACCAATTTTTTATATAATTTTTTATTTATTACAATTTATTCACTTTGTATCTTAGCTGCAGCCCCACCCTCATCTCCTCCCAGCCCCTGCCTCCCTTCTTTCCTCCCTCCCTCCCTCATCTCCTCTCATGCCCTTTTCCCAGTCCACTGATCGTGAAGGTCTTCTCCACTTTTTTCTGATACTGACCTATCAGGTCTCATCAAGACTGTCTTTCATAGTCTTCCTCTGTGTCTTGGTCAGGCTGCCCCCCTCCCCAGGGGGAGGTGATCAAAGAGCCAGCCACTGAGTTCATGTCAGAGACAGCCCCTCCTCCCCTTATTAGGGATCCTATTTGGAGACTGAGCTGCCACAGGCTACCTCCGTGTAGGGGTTCTAGGAGACCCTATTCATGGACCATACTCCATGAATGGTCCTTGGTTGGAGTATCAGTCTCAGAAAAGACCCCTAGGCCCAGATTTTTTGGTTCTGTAGTTCTCCTTGTGGAGCTGGAGAGATGGCTCAGTGGTTAAGAGCACTGTCCAACCAGTTCTTATTCATGATAAATTATATTGCTATTGAAATTGTGCTTTATTGTACACACTATTTATTGTCTGTGCATGCACAATACACACACACACACGGGTACAATAAACTTCCTCTGTAGACTTCAAGGGAAGAGTGCTGCATTTTTGTTTTTGTTAGGGACAGAGAAACTTCATTATTTTGTAGGCAAATGGGGTCCATGGTATGTGTTTTAAGAAATCAGAGAACTAACAGTATAGTTTAGAAAGAAATTCATTAGGAGATACTGAATCCCATACTTGGAAGAGAAAAGAAAAGATGAGCTAAAGACAGGGAGAGAGTCAAATCTCCCTGTGGGGCTGACTTACAGGTAGCCTATTATGTAGTCTGTGAGTTAAGTGAAAGCTATCTATAATCGTTTATTATAGCTCCATAGGTATCTGAAATATTAATCATGTTATTACCCTAAGGCATAACTTTTACAGTAAAGATTGTATTTGCAATTTTAAAGCCAGTATTCATTGAATAATTGTTTCATCTTATTAATGTTGTAATTCTTATGAGAAAGATAACTTACTGCACTTTAAACATTAAGCACAATATTGTGCTCCTTCTACTGAATATATTTGTCCTGAATATGTAAGCAAATCCTTAATGTGTGTACCTATTATAATCAACAAAAGGAGATCAATTATAGATGAATTGTATCAAAATATTAAAATCCAAATATTGTATCAAAATATTAATATCCAAGTCTGGATATTATTTCTCAGTAATCATATTAAAGGACATTTCTCAAAAGCATACAATTTTCTCATGTTTAAGCAAATGTTTCTTGTATCAAATTCCTGAGAAATCCTATCAAAAAAATCTCTGAGCTTGGTGTACTGGCAATACCAGCACTTAGGAGGCAAGAGTAAGAATATAATCATGTCATGACCATGGTCTAAACAGTAAGCTCCAAGCAAGCCCGGGCTTTCTAGGAAGGCAATGTCCAAAAAGTGTTCAACAAAAAATTTAATTAAAAGACTTACTTACTTACTTAATTTTTGTATGATATACATAGTGAGGACCTCATAGGTTAAAAAAAAAAAAAAACAAAACCAAGAGCACAGTGACCAGCAATCAGAACTCGCGGCCATAGAACATAGTCATTGTGTTTCCCAGATGAGAGGATACCCCACGGTGGGGGATTCAATCAACTTTTAACTCACCTGGCTAAACCTCGGAAGAGATCCAGTTCCGCCAGACACTTGGCTGCCGGCTGCCAGCCCCAGCCCCAGCCCAGAGCCACAAGCCAGTGTCTTTGGTCACGGTCCTAGACTGAACCGTGTGCACCACACTATCAGAGACTGGAATTTTCAGTCGAGAGATAACCCCACGGTATAGGAAAAGATTGGGACCGACCTTAGGTCACCCAGACATCCCCTGGAAAAGACTCGGGTTCCATGGGTGCCCCAGGAACCAGCTAGGAGCCAGAGCCGGGGACCCAGGCTCCGGCACAGAGCCCTGCCTGCCTGCGCACCTGATTCGCCGCCTGAGATAGAACTGTGGGCACCAGGGCACCAGCGAATGAGTTTCACTGTCCAGTGCAAACACACAGGGAGGGAAACAGCTGGTCTGATCTCAGCCAACACCCCCACCCTGAAAAGGTCTTGGGAAAATTACCCAGTTTAGGCAGACACCCAGGCTCCCAAAGGCTGGAAAGGCAGACACAGGCAGTTTCTGCACACCAGACAGCTGGCGGAGACTGAGCCGCCATCACTCAGCTGTGCTCCAGACACAGGCAGTTTCTGCGGCCAGCCAGCTGGCGGAGACTGAGCAGTGTGCACCAGGGCAAAAAAAGAGACTGAGAGTCCCTGTCTCCAGAGAATCCACAGGGAAGGAAGGAAACTGTACTGACTTAAATCACCCAATCCTTCCCTGGAAGAAGACTAGCAGACCAGCGGGGCCGAGCCGCCATCACTCAGCTGTGCTCCAGACACAGGCACAAACAGTTGCTGCGCGTCAGATGTCCAACTGGGTCACAGCAGCTGATCATTAAATTTACAGCAAGAAACCCAGAAACAGGGCAGCTGTCCTCAGGACTTCCCTGGGTGAGAGGAGAACCCTCTCGACTAACAAAGACCACAGTTACCACTCAGGTCTCTATCCCTGAGGTGAGCAGCAGCAACTCCTGAAAAAACGCCAGCCATCCAGGGACTATACCCAAACAGCTGAGAAGACATCCTTCAGGAAAAACCAGCTTTCTGCAAAGGAGATTCTTTCCACCATAGGATCCCCAGGAACCACCAGAAAATAACTCCAAACACCTAAGATAGCACAATGGATAGAGGCCAGCGTAAAAGCTCAAGCAACAAAAGACAGAGCAATATGGCATCTCCAGAACCCAGTTACCCAGGGGCAAGTAGCCCTGGACACCCCAGCATAACTGAAATCCAAGAAGATGACCTAACAACTATGCTCATGAAGATGATAACAGAGGAAACAAATAAGATATGTAAAGACATAGAGGAAGATAAACTCAAACAGAATATTGCCATCCATAAAGAAATAGAGGAAGCTGCAGCCAAACTGTTTATGGCCTTTAGAAAGGAAATGCTTAAAGCACTGAATGAAATAAAAAAAAACAGAGTTGAAGGAACTAAAAGAAAAACGGAAAGTACAATCAGACAGGTGAAGGAAGTAAACAAAACAACTCAAGACCTGAAGATAGAATTGGAAAAATTAAAGAAAACACAAATGGAGAAAATAATGGAGAGGAAGAATCTAGGGAAGAAAACAGGAACTACAGAGGTAAGCATAACCAACAGACTACAAGAGATGGAAGAAAGAATCTCAGGTGTAGAAGATACAATGGAAGAAATTGATGTATCTGTCAAAGAAAATGTTAAATCCAAAAAATTCCTGACACAGACTGTCCAAGAAATTCAAGACAATATGAAAAGACAAAACCTAAGAATAATAGGTATAGAGGAAAAAGAAGACTCCCTTCTCCAAGGCCCAGAAAATATTTTCAACAAAATCATTGCAGAAAATTTCCCCAAGTTAAAGGAGAAGCCAATAAGAATACATGAGGCCTACAGAACACTCAGCAAATTTGACCAGAAAAGAAAATCCTCCCGCCACATAATAATCAAAACAGTAAGTATACAGAACAAAGAAAAAATACTAAAAGCTGCAAGGGAAAAAGGCCAAGTAACATATAATGGCAAACCCATTAGAATCACACGTGACTTTTCAACAGAGACTATGAAAGCCAGAAGGGCCTGGACGGATATCATGCAGACCCTAAGAGAACACAGATGTCAGCCCAGGCTACTATACCCTGCAAAACTCTCAGTCCTCATAGACGGAGAAAACAAGATATTCAATGACAAAAACAAATTTCACCAAACCTACACACAAATCCAGCATTACAGAAGACACTGGAAGGGAAAATACAACCCCAAAAAATTAGCTTCTTTCAAGAAAACACAGGGAATAATTAACCTTACTACAGCAAAACAAAAAGCAACCAAGCACACAACCTTATGACCACAGCCAACATCAAAATCAAGGTATCTAACAGCCACTGGTCATTAATCTCTCTCAACATCAATGGACTCAACTCTCCAATAAAAAGACACAGATTAACAAAATGGATATGTAAACAAAATCCAGCAATCTGTTGCATACAAGAAACAAACCTAAGACACAAAGATAGACATTACCTGAGGGTAAAGGGTTGGAAGACGATTTTCTAAGCGAACGGACCCAAGAAGCAAGCAGGAGTAGCCATTCTAATATCTGATAAAATAGACTTTCAACCAAAATTAAAAAGAGATGGGGAACGACACTTCATACTCATCAAAGGAAAATTCCACCAGGAAGACATCACAATCCTGAACATCTATGCCCCAAATACAAGAGCACCCACATTTGTTAAAGAAATATTGATAAAATTTAAACCACATATAGATCCCCACACATTAATAGTGGGAGACTTCAACACCTCACTCTCAACAAAGGACAGGTCAACAAAACAGAAATTAAACAAAGAAACAATGTCCGTGACAGAGGTCATGAATCAAATGGACCTAACAGACATTTACAGAACTTTACACCCAAACACAAAAGAATTTACCTTCTTCTCAGGACTTCATGGAACCTTCTCCAAAATAGACCATATAGTTGGTCACAAAGCAAGCCTCAACAGATACAAGAAGATTGAAATAATACCTTGTATCTTGTCTGATCACCATGGAATAAAGCTGGACCTCAACAATAACAGAAATAGCAAAAAGCCTACACACACATGGAAACTGAACAACTTGTTACTAAATGACAGTTGGGTCAGGGAAGAAATAAAGAAAGAAATTAAAGTCTTTCTAGAAATCAATGAAAATGAAAACACAACATACCCAAACTTGTGGGACACAATGAAAGCAGTGCTAAGAGGAAAGTTCATAGCACTAAGTGCCTTCAAGAAGAAATTCGAGACAGCTCATTCAAGCAACTTAATGGCTCACTTAAAAACCCTAGAAAAAGAAGAAGCAGACACACCAAAAAGGAGTAGACGGCTGGAAATAATCAAACTCAGGGCTGAAATCAATCAATTAGAAACAAATAAAACAATTCAAAGAATCAATGAAACCAAGAGCTGGTTCTTTGAGAAAATCAACAAGATCGACAAACCCTTAGCCAAGCTAACTAAAAGGCAGAGAGACACCACCCAAATCAACAAAATCAGAATTGAAAAAGGGGACATAACTACAGACACTGAGGAAATCCAAACAATCATTAGGACTTACTTCAAAAGTCTATATGCCACAAAATTTGAAAATCTAAATGAAATGGAAAATTTTCTTGATCGATTTGACTTACCAAAGCTGAACCAGGACCAGGTAAATCAACTAAATAGTCCTACATCCCCCAAAGAAATAGAAGCAGTCATCAAAAGTCTCCCATCCAAAAAAAGCCCAGGACCAGATGGCTTCAGTGCAGAATCCTACCAGACCTTCAAAGAAGAGCTAACTCCAATTCTCTTCAAACTATTCCACAAAATAGAAACAGAAGGAACATTACCAAACTCATTCTATGAATCCACAGTCACCTTGGTACCTAAACCTCACAAAGACTCAACAAAGAAAGAAAATTTCAGGCCAATCTCCCTTATGAACATTGATGCAAAAATACTTAACAAAATACTTGCAAACCGAATCCAAGAACACATCAAAGATATTATCCACTATGACCAAGTAGGCTTCATCCCAGGTATGCAGGGGTGGTTCAATATATGGAAATCCATCAATGTGATCCACCATATTAACAAACTGAAAGAAAAAAAACCACATGATAATCTCCCTAGATGCTGAAAAAGCATTTGACAAAATCTAACATCCATTCATGTTTAAAGTATTGGAGAGATCAGGGATACAAGGCACATATCTAAACATAGTAAAGGCGATATACAGCAAGCCTATAGCCAACATCAAACTAAATAGAGAGAAACTTAAAGCAATCCCACTGAAATCAGGGACAAGACAAGGCTGCCCACTCTCCCCATATCTCTTCAACATAGTGCTGGAAGTCTTTGCTAGAGCAATAAGACAGTTGAAGGAGATCAAGGGGATACAGGTGGGAAAGAAAGAAGTCAAATTATCACTATTTGCAGATGATATGATAGTATACGTGAGTGACCCCAAAAACTCCTCCAGGGAACTCCTACAGCTGATAAACACCTTCAGCAAAGTGGCCGGATACAAAATTAACTCAAAAAAATCAGTAGCCCTTCTGTACACAAAAGACAAAAGGGCTGGCAAAGAAATTAGGGAAACAACACCCTTCACAATAGCCACAAATGACATAAGGTACCTCGGAGTAACCCTAACCAAGGAAGTCAAAGACTTGTATGAAAAAAATTTCAAGTCTCTGAAGAAAGAATTAGAAGAAGATATGAGAAGATGGAATGATCTCCCATGCTCATGGCTTGGCAGGATTAGCATAGTAAAAATGGCCATTTTACCAAAAGCAATCTTCAGATTCAATGCAATTCCCATCAAATTGCCAACACAATTCTTTACAGACCTGGAAAGAAAAATTCTCAACTTCATATGGAATAACAAGAAACCCAGAATTGCTAAAACAATCCTCTACAATAAAAGATCTTCTGGAGGTATCTCCATCCCTGATCTTAAGTTGTACTATAGAGCAACAGTTTTAAAAACTGCATGGTACTGGCATAGAAACAGAATGGTGGATCAATGGAACCCAACAGAGGACCCAGAAAAAAATCCATACACTTACGGACACCTGATCTTTGACAAAGATGCCAAAACCATACAATGGAAAAAAGATAGCATCTTCAACAAATGGTGCTGGTCCAACTGGATGTCTACATGTAGAAAAATGAAAATAGATCCATACTTATCACCCTGCACAAAACTGAAGTCCAAGTGGATCAAAGACTTCAACATAAAACCAGACACATTAAATCAGCTAGAAAAAAAGTGGGGACTACCCTAGAACTTATTGGTACAGGAGAAAACTTCCTGAACAGAACACCAACAGCATAGGCTCTAAGAGCAACAATCAATAAATAGGACCTCATGAAACTGAAAAGCTTCTGTAAAGCAAAGGACACAGTCTTCAAAACAAAACGACTGCCTACAAATTGGGAAAGAATCTTCACCAACCCTTTATCTGACAGAAGACTCATATCCAGTATATATAAAGAACTAAACAAGCTGAAAAGCAGCAAACCAAGTAATCTACTTAAAAAATGGGGAACAGAGCTAAACAGAATTCTCAATAGAGCAATATCGAATGGCAGAGAAGCACTTAAAGAAATGCTCAACCTCATTAGCCATTAGGGAAATGCAAATCAAAACAACCCTGAGATTACACCCATCAGAATGGCCAAGATCAAAAACTCAAGTGACAACACATGCTGGAGAAGTTGTGGAGAAAGGGGAACCCTTCTCCACTGCTGGTGGGAATGTAAAATTGTACAACCACTCTGGAAATCAATCTGGCGCTTTCTCAGACAACTAGGAATAGCGCTTCCTCAAGATCCAGCCATACCACTCCTAGGCATATATCCAAAAGAGGCTCAAGTACACAAAAAGGACATTTGCTCAACCATGTTTTTAGCAGCTTTATTTGTAATAGCCAGAAGATGGAAACAGCCCAGATGCCCCTCAACTGAAGAATGGATGCAGAAATTGTGGTACATCTATACAATGGAGTATTACCAGCAATGAAAAATAAGGAAATCATGAAATTTGCAGGTAAATGGTGGGACCTGGAAAGGATCATCCCGAGTGAGTTGTCCCAGAAGCAAAAAGACACGCATGGTATATACTCACTCATATAGACATACAACGTAGGACAAACCCACTAAAATCTATGCATCTAAAGAAACCAAGCAAGAGAGAGGACCTTAACTAAAATGTTCAATCCCCACATGAAAGGCAAAGAGGATGGACATCAGAAGAAGAAGAAAACAGGAAACAAACTAGGAATCTAACATAGAGGGCCTCTGAAAGCCTCTGCCCTGCAGACTATCAAAGTAGATGCTGAGCTTGATGGCCAACTGTCGGGCAGAGTGAATGGAATTTTATGCAAGAAGTGGGAAATAGTAAGAGCTGGAGAGGACAGGAACTCCACAAGGAGAGCAACAGAACAAGAAAAATTGAACACAGGGAATTTCCCAGAGACTCATACTCCAACCAAGGACTATTCATGGAGATAACCTAGAACCCCTGCACAAATGTAGCCCATGGCAGGTCGATTTCCAAGAGGGTTACCTAGTAATGGGAAGAGGGACTGCCTCTGACATAATCTGATTGGCCTGCTCTTTGATCACCTCCCCCTGAGGGGGGAGCAGCCCTACCAGGCCACAGAAGAGGACAATGCAGCCACTTTTGACGAGATCTGATAGACTAAGATCAGAAAGGAGAGGAGGACCTCCCCTATCAGTGGACTTGGGGAGGGGCATGCATTCAGAAATGGGAGGGGAGGAGGGAGGGGCTTATGGGGGGATAGAAAATGAAAAAGTGTAATTAATAAAACATGAAAAAAAGTAAAAAAAAAAAAGAGTAAACCAGGAACGAGTGTATTTTCATTAAGACCGTCGTGAGGAGTAAATAAAGCAGCATATATGTGAAGACCATCATTGAAAAAAACAAAACAAAACAGAACAAAACTGAAGCATTTATTGGAAAAAGGAACTCAATATGAAAGTTTTTCTCTTCAGGTATAAAACAAATCTTTTTTTTAAGAAAAAAAAGATTTATTAGCTTTTATTTTATGTGTCTGAGTATTTTGTTTGCATATACACATACACACCACTTGCGTAACTGGTGCCACTGGAGGCCAGAAGAGGGCATCAGAATCCCTGGAACTAGAGCAGACAATTGTGAGCCACATGTGGGCACTAAGAATTTGACCCAGGTCCTCTGGAAAAGCAAGCCTGATTCTTAACTACGGAGCCATCCTTCTAGCTCAAACTTCTCAGTCTCAAAATAAAAAATCTTAATGAATTTAGAAAAAACAAAAAACTGGATGTATCTTACCTGGCCCCAAATAAATCTCTAGTAATTACACAGGTCCATGGAAAATGAAACTACGTATTACTCAAAGATGAATAAGGACAAAAATAATTTAAAAATTTCTGGAACCAAATGAAAATGAAAACACAATACAATAAAACCTCTGGAATACATTAAAAGCAGTCCAAAAAAGGAAATGTGCAGCTCTCAGCACCTACACTAAAGAAGTTAGAAAGGTCAAAAATAAATGACTGGTTGAAAGTCAAGAATTCTGAAAAGCAAGAATAAATAAAATGCTCTACGCTTACATATGGCTTCCAGTTTAGTGTTTTTAAGGGCTTCCTGAGAGTGCCATTGAGTGGGTCTCCGATTCATGTGCTTTCTATAGAACTTTTTTTTAACCTTCTGTTGTTTTGTCATGTCCAACTTCAGTATGATAGTTTTTCTTTTGTCTTATTATATTTATTTTGTTGTATTTAAAAATGAATGAACAAATGAAAACTTAGACACTAGATAAAAGTTAATAACTGAAGTGTCCTTTATACCTGCTGGAAGAAGGAAAATCAGGTTTCTCCAATAGTGTGACACTGGTTGAATCAACCACCCCAGGGAAGGCTACATGTTCAGATGTAGTTGACCAACATACAAAGGACTCCGCAGTTTCTTCTTCTTCTTTTTAATGCTTTTATTCGGTTGCCGGTTGTTTTTTTTTTCTTCTTCCTTTTGATTTTGGTTTTATTTTGTTTTCTTGGTTTTGGTGAGGATTTTACTGTATTGAATTTTTGTTTGTAAGAAAGAACTTATAGTTCAGTGAATAAGGAAAGGGAGAAGATCTGGAAGGACTTGGAGGAGGGAAGTATATAATGATATATATAGATGATATATATATATATATAATGATATATATATATATAGATATATATATAGATTTAAATTATAATGATTTAATAATAAAATATAATAAAAGCAAAGTGAAAATCTAGTAGACAACAAGAAATAATATAAACGAAAGCAGAAATTAGTGGAATGGAAACAAGGGAAACAATACAGAGAATCAACAATCTAAGAGTTGGTTCTTTGAGACTGCTATGAAAACATAGGCTGTATCCTGCAGGACATAGTTGCAGGGAAGCACTTTTGGAAATTGGACTCCGTTTGCCTAAGAATTAAAGTCAATAATCGATAACTGGTACTTCGTAAACTAAAAAGCTTTTGTACATCAAATCAGTAATCAACCAAATGAAAAAGAAGCCCATAGAATGAGGAATCTTTGCTAACTATATGTCTGACAGAGGACTAATATCCAGAATACATAAAAAACTAAAAAAGCTGAGTCAAGAATGCAAACAACCCAACTAAAAAATTACCTGTGAATCTAAACAGAATTCTAAAACTAAGAAACAAAAATGGATAGTAAATACTTTGAAAATGTTCAACAACCTTAGCAATTAGGGAAATGGAAACTAAACAACTCTGAGATTTTTGTCTTGCCTCAGTCAGAATGGCTAAGACCAACAAAACAAGAGTTGTAGGGAAATCCCACTCACTTTCTAGCATCTCTGGAAATCAGGGAAGAGGATGAAAAAGAGGATAATGGTGGCAATAATAGATTGGCTGTAGACCCTGCCATACCAGCTCCTTCACATATGTCGAAAGGACTCATCCTCCTACCGGTAATTTTCCCTCACCTTGAAGATATCAGTGGCAGGTACCTTCTTGGTTGGTGGCGGGATATTGTACCTCCTTCCCCTTCTGCATGCTGGGCTTTTGTCTGGCTTGAATTTGTGCAGGTCTCGAACATGCTGTCATAGCACATGTGAGGGCATCCGTGCACCAGCACCATTGTTTCTGAGAAACACTGTTTCGCTGGAGTCTTCCATCACTCCTCGCTTTTTACCGTCGTTCCTTCTTCACTTCCTTATATAGAATCATGAGCCTAGAAGGAAGGGGTGTCATAGAGACATCCAGTTTAGGACTGAGTGCTCCGAAGTCTCTCTATGCACATTGTCCATTGCGGGCCTCTTGTTAATACCATCTCCTACAAGAACCTTCTCTCATGAGGGTTGAGTGGTCTATGGGTTCAGCAGTATGTTGTGAGGAACCCTTTTATTTCTGTTTAACAGGATAGTTGTAGTAAGTTTTCCCCTTGGCACATGGCCTATTTAGTCTCAGATTCTTGGCTTCATCAGCAGTGTCACCTTTGGCCTCCGTCTCATGGAAGGGGCCGTTAATCCAATCAAAAGATAGCTGGTGTCAAGTTTGGCACATGCCTTTAATCCTGGCACTCGAGAGAGAGAGAGAGGCAGGTGGGTTTTCTGATCTTATTCTATTCCTGTAAGAGTTTATTTACCTCACCGCTTCCCTTGGAGGACATGCCATCCATAGTAACTTGAAGCCATGTTTCTAAAACATTGTCACTCATAAATGATTGAGAAGCTTTCATATTTCACTGCTAGCAGTCGTCATATGTTGGTACTTAAAAATGCACCATGCTTATTGCCTAAAGAATAAATGAGCAGCGTTTCATAAAAATACTTAAGGGTTTATTTTTGTCAGTGAGTATTAAAATGAATAGAGTGAAAACTTATGTTTCTTAACATTATTCTTAGATTTCATACATTTGAGTCTCCTGAACCAGTGAGTGTACAAGTAAACAATAGCCAGACCCTATCAACAGTTCTGAGTGTGAAGTGGTCAGCCAGGAGCAGAAAAAAAATCAATATGAGAAATAAATTGTACTTTCAAAATGAAAAACTTGTGGCATTGAAAGTGGCTAAATTTCGTTCCAGGATTCCCACCGCACTTTGGAAAATATGTTTCTCCTAAAGTTCATTTGCTCAGTCTTCGTATCTATCATGCCTGAGAGAAGATAGAATACCAGGTGTGGGGGGCACTCATTGCGAGGGCTCCTGCCACCAGAATAAAATGAAGGCTCTTATGATGACAGGTTGACATTTGCCTGGCCTCTGTGACCTTCTGCATTCCATCATGTGAGAAGACAGTAACATCTCCCTCTAAAGGTCACAGCAACAAAAGGTCATCTCAGAAAGTCCCTAAAAGGTACTAAATCTGTTGTTGTCTGCATCAACACCCAGCTTCCAGAACTATGAGAAATAAATTTCTATTGTTTATGTAATCTCAAATGTTATTGCAGTACAAATGGACTAAACGTTTTCTAGGCATAAGTATTGTCACAAAATTATATCTATCACAAGAGGAAGAGCTAAAATTATGTGGTCATTACTTTTTTTTTAACCACAAGCACAGCAGAGAGACTGCTCACAGTTGTTCTGACTACTCCCTCAAGTTACCGTCTGTCCTGGATGGATGTGGACATTGTAAGGAGAAACCATTACAAAAATAGAATCGTTACCTGCAAAAATGCAGCAGTTCTTCCAAATTATATAAAACCCTCAGGATAAACGATATGGACAGTGTTGATGGGGAAATTCCCGAGATATAGAAATGGGTGGATGACGAAAGCCACACCAAGTACCCTCACTGGTGAAGGATGCTGGGAAAATCTTCTGGTAACGGGTCAAGGGTGCCAGGAACCACTAAGAGAGAAAGAGACAAAGAAAAAAGGAGAGGAAGAAGGTGAAGCAGAGAAAGGAGGAAGTAAGTCCTGTTGAATCATCGCCTCTAGGTGGCTCTAGAGGCAAAGAAAACTCACTTCACACTTTTGCATCCAGAGCAAGGCTCCCAGGATTATACTGAGACAGATGCCGCTAAACCCCTCAAGAGGAGGATAAAACTTTGAGTCAGGGTTACACAGAATTCTTGGAAACAGAAATTTGTCTGAGCCATAGTCTAGAGTGGGCCACGTAGAGACAGCCTTGCACCCATGTCCACCAGTGCAAGATCCTTCCCTCAAGCATGCCCAGTGCTTGTGTTGCCAAGGAAGACACTGAAGAAGGCCTATCAGTCATGCCTTCATGCCACAAAGAAGGATTGCCAAGGGATTCCAGCTCCCTCACCTCTGTACTTCTCTTAAAAGTTAGCTTTGCTGTGCCTTGTCCTCCACATCTTTTTAGGCTAAACCACACGACAAAACACTGGTTTTGAGTTGAGAACATCCCTGCATCAGCCTCCCAAGAGCGGATTCTTTCAGTTGATTGCATTTCCAATTTTCTCTTTTAACTCTACCGGTAGCAGGAGCTAATATCTCCTCCCATCATTTTTATTATTCTGGCGTCGGTGTATTTTTCCCTCTTGCATTGGATTTTATTTTATTTTTTTTTAATTACTCTCATACTACTTGCTGGTTTTCGTATGATAACCTGCTTTCCTACCCTATGCTTCGTGTTCATATCTTAGTGTACACTGAACTATCCCAGTTCTTTCACTCCTTCAAAATTATTGGAATTGAACAGGATATTATTTTTTAATTTTCCCCTTTTATTAAAGATAAATTCCATAAAAAGAAGAAGAAAACAAGAAACAAGCTAGAAACCCGCCACAGAGGGCCTCTGAAAGGCCCTGCCCTGCAGACTATCAAAGCAGATGCTGAGCCTGATGGTCAACTGTCGGGCAGAGTGAATGGAATCTTATGTAAGAAGTAGGAAATAGTAAGAGCTGGAGAGGACAGGAACTCCACAAGGAGAGCAACAGAACCAGAAATTTGAACACAGGGGTCTTCTCAGAGACTCATATTCCAACCAAGTACCATGCATGGAGATAACCCAGAACCCCTACACAGATGTAGCCCATGGCAGTTCAGTGTCCAAGTGGGTTCCATAGTAATGGGAAGAGGGACTGCCTCTGACATAATCTTATTGGCCTGCTCTTTGATCACCTCCCCCTGAGGGGGGAGCAGCCTTACCAGGCCACAGAAGATGACAATGCAGCCACTCCTGATGAGATGTGATAGACTAAGATCAGAAGGAAGGAGAGGAGGATCTCCCCTATCAGTGAACTTGGGGAGGGGCATGCGTGAAGAAGGGAATGAGAGGGTGGGATCAGGAAGGGAGGAGGAAGGAGCTTATGGGGGGATACAAAGTGAATAAAGTGTAATTAATAAAAAAAGATAAATTCTTTCATGCAATATATCCTGATTCTCCTTCTGCTCCTACTAGCTCCCCCACCCTGCTTCCTTTCTGTCTCTCATTAGAAAATAACAGGCTTCTAGGAAATAACAAGCAAACATAACAAAATAATAAATAATAAGTTAAAAGACATCACATCAAATTTGGATAAGCCAAACCAACAGAAGAGTCACAAGAGAAGGCACAAGAATCATGAGGCCTACTTACTCGTTTATACACTCAGGAGTTCCATAAAAATAGAAAGCGAAAGCTACAGAACATTCGCGAAGTGTGCGGAGCAGACCCATGGTCGGCCTTCTGCTTGTTGTTTCAGTCTTTGTGAGTTCAAATGAACTTTGCTCAGTTGATTTAGAAGACATTGTTCTTCTGGTGTCCTCCATCCCCTCTGGCTCCTACGCTTTCTGTCTCCTCTTCTGTGGGGTTCTCTGAGGGGAGAGATTTGATGGTGGGTGAAGGTTGTAGCCTCTGTGACTAGATAGAGCTCCTGAGCTCGGAAGATGGAGGACTCCCTTCCCCCAATGGGGCCTCCTACTCCCTACCTGTTCCTGTTTGGAAGATGTCCCTGAGATAGATGCCTGGCTTCGAAGCTGCCTCTAACATAGTTTTCCCTGCCCATATGATAATTAGGCAGTGAGCCCCTGCACTAACCATAGAACCCACTGTTTATTGCAAATGAAGTCTACTGTGAGCACCTATCAGAGTATCTTTTGGCTGCTTTCCTTTTACTATATATTCCCTTCACCCCAGGAATAAAGTTGATCTGCCTCCCTAAAGCTGGTTCAGGGTATCAGTCCATCATACTCATGGCCTTCAGAGCCCTGCACCTTGCCTCTTCTCCTTCTGCCCTCATGGACTAGTGGCCAACAGTGTCCATGAGGACACTGTCCATGGACAGAGACCTCCCACTTAAGGCTATGAATGTGTGTGTTCCAAGGTCTCTATTTCTTTGTGTAATGTCTGGCTTTGGGTTTCCATGTTTTCATCTGTTACAGAAGGAAGCTTCTCTAATGCCGTCTAAATAAGGCATCGGGTAGCCTATTGTAATTGACTATAATTGGATCTTTATGGTGGACCTACACATCAGTTACTGTTACTTTTGCAGATAATATTCAACTCTTGGAGTTGTGACAGAGGTTGAACCCAGCACCCTGAGTGTGTGGATTAGGGGTTAAGTTATTGAACTATTCTCTAGTACAGTGAAGAGAAATGCCAACTCAATCTTACTACAATTTAATTTCACTTGAGCATTCTAAACACTTCCAATGAATGAAAGCTGGTCATTAGAAAAAAAGTCAAAACAGCCACTAACCCAGATGCACCAGTCCCCAAACAGAAACGGAGTAACATTAAAAATCAAAGCAATACGACTTCTTTGATGGTTACTAATTTCAGGGTAATGGACTCTAATGAATTAAATGAAATTTCAAAAGAATAATTATAAGAATGTTCAACAAAATAAACACACAAACTCCTTGGTGGATTTAAAAGCAAACACAAAGAGGTGAAATAAAGAAGTCAACAAGGGTATAAAGGGGAACTTAGCAGAGAGAAATAAACAAATTGAAATTTTGGAAATAAATCTTTAATAAATCACATAAAAATCCAGTAGAAAATCTCATCAAGTAGAAGAGAGAATATGAGCTCTTGAAGACAAGATAGGAGAGCTCAAACACTCTGACAATGACAAGGATAAAAAAGAAAGTACAAATGGAATGTGCACAATCTATGGGACACCTTGATAAGACTAAACCTATGAATCACAGGCATGTAAGAAGATGTTCAAGACTGATAAAAAAATCTGATAAACCATAGCCATTTATTTAAATCCAGGGAAATATATAGTCATCTAGATACAGAGAATATTACAGGAGACCTTTAAAATTATAAACAAAAATGACCAGAGAAAACCTTTGCCACATTATATTATAACTAAAATGCTAAATATGTAGAAAATAGAAAGAATATTAAGAGTTACAAGAGTGAATCACCTAATTGCAAATAAAGGCAAACCCATGAAAATAACATTCTGTTTCTCAAGAGAAACTGTAAAAGTCAGGAAGGAATGGAACTATGTATTTTATTCTCTGAAAGACAATATCTGATATCTATATCAATATCTATATATATATATGGACTCAAATAAATTAACCCAACACAATAATATTATGTGTACTGGTTAGATTTTTTTTGTCAACTTGCCATAAGTCAGGGTCATCTGTGAAGAGGGAACTTCAATTGAGAAAACCCCTCCATTAAGTTGACCTGTAGAGAAAGACAAAACTGTGGAGCATTTTCTTTTCTTAAATTATTTTTTGAGATTACGACATGATCACTTCATTTCTCCCTTCCCTTTCTTCTCCCAAAGCCCTCCCCACACCCCTCCTTTTTTCATTGATATTATCTACACATATTCCACATATAACCTGCTCAGTCTATGTAATTTTAATCATATGTATGTTTTCAGGACTTACCATTTGATAATGAATAAACAAAGGGTGTGTTCTTCCCTAGAGAAGACACTTTCTCCCACTCCCACTCTCTTTATTAGCCTATAGTTCTTTTTCTCCCCAACATAGTATTTTTTTAGTTGATTATTTGGGAATTTCATCAAATGTACCCCTATCACACTCCCTTCCCATCCCTGCCATGTCTACCCTCCCACCCTGTGCCCCCCAAAAGAAAAAGCACACTCAGTCCAATTTTGGTTGTCCATATCCTAGATGGAGCATGGTCAAGCTCCCAGTGTACATTCCCAGAAAGAGAAAGATAAATGAGTCCTTCCCCACCTCTCTACCCACCAGAAGCCATCAACTCTGAATAGCTTTAATTGTGATTAAGAGCTTCAGCATCTTAATCACAATTATGCGGACTCTCTTCAATGGCTTCTTGTCTGCACTGGTTCTCTCTCTCTCTCTCTCTCTCTCCTTCTTTCTCTCTTTCTCTCTTTCTTTCTTTCTTTCTTTCTTTCTTTCTTTCTTTCTTTCTTTCT
>NW_026596345.1:1558888-1564709 GCF_907164565.1 Psammomys obesus | reverse complement strand
TCTTTCTTTCTTTCTTTCTTTCTTTCTTTCTTTCTTTCTTTCTTTCTTTCTTTCTTCTTTCTTCCCTTTCTTTCCTTCTTTTTTGGCAGTAGGAGGTGGGAGTGGGGTTATCACAGAACTCTTCAATATCTCTCATTCTCAAGTATGAATCTGCAGTCATTAATATCACTGCCAAAGAAGCTTTCCTGCCCATAACCACCAGCAACAGCATGGATCATGGTCTTCCACATGGTTTCTGGCAGAAGCCCGGACCACAGACATCAACATGGTTTCCTAAGGCAGCTCTGATCATGGACATGAACATGGTCTCTGGTGGCAGCATGGGACACAGATATCAGCATGGTCTTTGGGGCAACATGGCCCAACAAGGCCCTCAGGGGCAGCACAGGCAATGGACATTCACATGGACCATGAACATCAACATGATCTCAGTCAGCAGCACAGACCACGGACAGCAACATGTCCTCCAGAGTCTTGGACATCAACACGGCTCCTGGTGGCAGCCTGGACCATGGAACCAGCTTGACCTCTGGGACCAGTATGGGACATGGAGGTCTTTCAAGGGGGGTTAATCCAAAATATGAGCCATTCTTCATCTCAGATGTCTTGTTTTCCTCAGAGCAGGGTGATCATGTGGCTGGTGAGGGCATTTAGGGGAAGAACCTGTGTGCACTCCAGGCTGCTGCACAGTACTCTGCTGGCCCCACTCAGCAATGATATGCTCCCACACCTGTCGCCCCAGTGCCACAGCTCTAGTTCTGCCTACCTGTCTCTACTGGGTAGGCTGCTGCATCCCGCCTTCTTTCCCACCTCTCCACTCACATGCATCCAGCGAGTGGCATTGCAAAGACCCATCTTGGATATCCAGTTGTTGGCCGGAGTCAGGGCAACCTTGAGGCTGGCGAACACATCTGGGGGCAGGATCCTCTTGAGCTCCAGACCGCTGCACACCCCCTGCCCTCGGTGCCAGCTGCTGCTGGCTCACCATGCCTGACCATCTGGCTTGTAGCCTGCAGGCAAGGCAGGCTGCAGCAGTGGTGGCGGCGGCGGCTCCATGCAGGCTGGATCCATCTCCTGTCCTCCACTTTGCAGTCACAGTGCCTCTTGTTTTGTTTCTCTTTGCCAGGCGCACAGTCCTGCTTTGACATCATTTTCTTCAATTTTGCAAGACCACTTTTTGTTGTTGTTGTTATTGTTTAAGACAGGATTTCTCTGTGTAGTCCTGGCTGTCCTGGAGCTCACTCTGTACACCGGGCTAGCCTAGAACTCAGAGATCTGCCTGCTTCTATTTGCATATCCATGTTTATCATAGTGATGTTCACAAATGCCATGATATGGGCTCAACCTATGTATCTATCAACAGAGAACAGCCAAAGAAAGTGTGCTGTGTATACACAAATGGAGTTTCTTTTTGCTAAAACCGGAGGTGATCATATTAAATGAAATAAGCCAGACTCAAGAAGGCAGCACTATTATCTGTTTTGTCTCATCTTTGGATCCTAGATTTTATGTGTGTATGTGTAATATTTTCTTTAAATCTCATAGAAATGGTAGAATTGTGTATAATCTGAAAGCATAGGGAAACCATGTGAAGGAAAGAGACTATCTGCAGGGGACAAAGAGGAAAGGAAAAGAAAGGTGTGCGCATGTGCGTGTGCACATGTGTGTCTACAGGAGACAAATACGCTTAAAATATATGATTACTTGAGAGAGATTGTTTTTGTGAAACCCGGTGCTTTTCACAATAGATATACACTAATAAAAATGGGGAAGGGGCAAAAAATGGTTGCAGATGAGTCTAGCAAACTCCAAAATGTAGACATCACTTTCCATCCTCATGAAAGCCATGGCAAAGATTTCCAAATATATCTGTTTCTTAAAGCGTCTAGTTTATGAACAGGTTCCAAAAGCAAAGCACAAACAAAGAGCATTCATTTCCTTGTCAAACAAATGGTTCTGGCAATACTCTGCTTTGTAAATTACCCACGTGTTACAAACAACAAACAACGTAGGTGTGGTAGCGCACGCCTGTGTTTCCAGCACTTAGGAGGCTAGGGCAGGAGGACGGCTGTAAACCTGAGGCAGGCCTGGAGTATATAGTAAGACTTATCTTTAAAACATTCAAATTTCCTTATCCAACAAGTGATCCAAGAACTTCAGCACAAATTTGGTCATAAGATAGGCATTGGGTACTAACATAATATAGAGAAATGAAAAAAATAAAGATTTTTATAGCTTCGGTCATTGCTCCTCACTTTCCTTCAATTATATCACCATTTATAGAAAAGGTGGAATCAAAGCCAGGAAATATGCAAATGTATGTGGTATGCTAGGATTCTCTAGAAGAACAGAACTAACAGAATGAATGAATATAAATTCATCATATATTCCTATATATGGGATTTATTATATATTAACATTATCTATCTATCTATCTATCTATCTATCTATCTATCTATCTATCTACCTACCTACCTACCTACCTACCTATGGGACGTATTACGTCCTGCTAGTTCAACAATGGCTGTCTACCAAAAGAAAATCCAAAAATCCAGCAGTTATTCAGTACAGAAGTCTGGATCTCTCAGCTGGTTGTCTTCAGTATATCCTGAAATTCTGAAGAAGGAAGTTTTAATGCTTGTGGGAAATGGACTTGCCAGCCAGAGTGAGGGCAAGAAGGCAAAGGGAACAAGCTCCCTTTTCCTATGTCCTTTACACAGGCTGCCACCAGAATGTGTGGTCCCGATTAACGGTGGATCTCCCCATGCCAAAAGATGTGGATTAAAGATGGATCTTCCCACTTTAATAGATCCAGATTAAAAGTGGGCTCCCCCCCTTCAAATGATTTAATACAGAAAAAATCCCTCACTGGTGGACCCAAGGTACTTAGGCTTTGGTTAAATCCAAATGTAGTCAAATTGACAGCCAAGACTAGTGATCACTGCTAACATAATGTTTTCTGGAACCATGGAAGCTAAACCACAAGAAGGAGGCTTTCAGGTCAGAGCCAGCTCAAATCATCAGAGTACTGAGTCCTAATAGTGAGGTGTCTCCAGCAATAGGGCCCACCCTCAACCCCTGAGAGGCAGTCAAGGGCTACATCTATAATCATCAGTGTTCTTGGGGTCACATGGAGTACCCTAACCAATCATTCAAAAGTATGTTTCTCTTGCCTGGTATGGGTTTTTGTTAGTCTATGATTCTTGTGGGAGTATAATCAAGTCAGCCCAAGTGGCTTAACTTCCGTGGGGGGGGGATTATGTTCATATACTTATATGTATAGGGTATAATTTTAGATAAATATAAACCAATATAATTCCTTGAGGCTTTATCAAACAACCTTGGTCTTATTTTTTCCTCATTTCTCCTTCTCCTTCTGTACTGACCATATTCCCTTTCCCCAATTGGATCCCCCTCCCCATTAACCCATTTCCTACTTCCTATCGCCCAAGGCCTGCTATTCCCCTCTCAAGTAGCACCCTTTACACTTTCCTGGTTTCTGCAATTTCTCTACATTACGTACTCTGAGGATTTGGGGCTAAGGACCCCACATATTACAGCTGTATGGCTTCATGGAGGGTTCTCAGTTTTACTCCTAACTTGACACCTACATATCTGCATGCATCATTTCACTGTTTTGTGCCAAGTCATCAAATGCTCTACTTCCAAATTCTCTTGTCTTTCTGCTAATTACTTCATCAAATAGTTAAACAAAACCTTTCCTCTTACTTTCATGTTTGTGATTTGAGAATTACACTTTCTTTTTTAAAAATTTATTTTTATTAATTACAGTTTATTCACTTTGTATCCCAGTTGTAGCCCCCTCCCCACACCCTCCCAATCCCACTCTTCCTCCTTCATCTCCTCCCATGCCTCTCCCCAAGTCCATTGATAGGAGAGGTCTTCCTCTCCTTCCCTCTGACCCTAGCCTATCAGGTCTCATCAGGAATGGCTGCACTGTCCTCCTCTGTGGCCTGGTAAGGCTGCTTCCTCCTCAGGGGGAGGTGATCAAAGAGCCAGCCATTGAGTTCATGTCAGAGACAGTATCTGTTCCCTTTACTAGGGAGCCCACTTGGAGACTGAACTGCCATGGGCTACATCTGTGCAGGGGTTCTAGATTATCTCCATGCATGGTCCTTGGTTGGAGTATCAGTCTCAGAAAAGATCCCTTTGCCCAGATTTTTTGGTTCTATTGCTCTCCTTGTGGAGCTTCCGTCCCCTGCAGGTCTTTCTATCTCCCCCTTCTTTCCTAAGATTCCCTGCACTCTGCCCAAAGTTTGGTTATGAGTCTCAGCATCTGCTTCTATACCCTGCAGGGTAGAGTCTTTCAGAGGCTCTCTGTGGTAGGCTCCTGTCCTGTTCCCTGTTTTCCCCCTCTTCCTGTGTCTATCCCATTTGCCTTTCTGAATGAGGATTGAACATCCTCCCCAGGGTCCTCCTTCTTGCAAATGGATGGAACTAGAAAAGATCATCCTGAACGAGGTATCCCAGAATCAGAAAGACACACATGACATATACTCACTTATAAGTGGCTATTAGTTAGACATATAATAGAGGATAAATGCCCTAAAATCTGTACACCTAGAGAATTACAGTGTCAATAAACCAAATAGAAACAAAGGAGAGCAAGTGCCTAAACTTGACCTCCAAATCTTTTAAGATCAATATAAAATTTTTTACTGAATATTCTAGGTGGATAGTGTTCTCATCTTAAAGTGTAAAATTGGGTCCTGTAAGTTTTTTTTTTCTCCTAAATTCTAGCTTTTTGGCTGTCTGCCTGTTCTCAGCATGTCTTTTCCCTAGCTCACTGTTTTCACATCACAAGTCCTCAGACCCCACTCCTCTGTCCCAAATGAAACACCTTAGAACCCCTGCCAGTGAATTATATTCTTATATAATAAGTGTGGGAAAAACACATGACATACTTCTAGCAACAAAACAAGGTGAAGATGATAGCTTCTTTTTCCTACGTAGGTTGTATGACTGGGAGTTTGGAGGTCATTCTGATGACCACCCAAGCCTGTCTGTTGATGGCGAAGATGCAGTCCAAGCATATTTCAGAGAGACTCCTTCACATTAGCTTCAAAGCAGCAAGGATTCCTATTACACGAACTGTCTATGGGATGTGTCATAGAGCAGGGAGCTGGGGAAATCATCTGGAAGCCAAGGTTTCAGTCTTAAGTTCGTAACTGAATTCTGCCACCCTGCTATGAACTCAAAAGAGAGTCCTATTTCAGAAAAGCACGAAACCTGATGGCACATTGACTGCAGCTGTGAGATCTTGAACAGAGGGCTCAGCTGTGTGCTAATTCCGAAGTAGTGTGACACTAAAGTGAGTGTGGCTTCACATTGCACAATGTGGGTTAATCTATCACACAGCAACACCCTGTAGCCCATTTGGCTTCTTTTCATTTGCATTCCTATGAAATCCCCATATCTCCCCCTTAGTGACATTGATGCATCTTTATTAGAACCTACAACTTCTTAGAAATCAGTGTGTGTGCAGGTGTGTGCGTGTTACACAGAGTGAAAGTTTCAGGAACATTACTGCAATAAGTTGTTCATTTCCTTACTACAGTTGCTGACCGATAACCGGCAGAGGCTGGTAGACTGCTCTGTGATGACTGTGCATTTCTGCTTCCATAAACAAATGTCAGAACAGTCAATAGTGTTTGTTCCCAAACCTGATCATTCCAGCTTTAAATGTTATCGTAAATGACGCAGTGTAAACCGCGCAGTCAAACATATAACCAGCTTGGAAAGAGATTCCCTTTCTTTCTTTCTTTCTTTCTTTCTTTCTTTCTTTCTTTCTTTCTTTCTT
>NW_026596345.1:1545037-1558878 GCF_907164565.1 Psammomys obesus | reverse complement strand
CTTTCTTTCTTTCTTTCTTTCTTTCTTTCTTTCTTTCTTTCTTTCTTACATTTCTTCACTTTGTATCCCCCTGTACCTCCCTCCCTCCTACCCTCCCAATCCCACCCTCCCTCTGTCTTCCCCACCTATGCCTCTCCCCAAGTCCACTGATAAGGGAGGTCCTCCTCCCCTTTCCTCTGGTCCTATTCTATCAGGTCTCATCAGGAGTGGCTGCATTGTCTTCCTCTGTGGCCTGGTAAGGTTGCTTTCTCCTCAGGGGGAGGTGATCAAAGAGCAAGACAATCAGTTCCTGTCAGAGACAGTCCCTGTCCCCATTACTATGGAACCCACTTGGACACTGAACTGCCATGGGTTACCTCTGTGCAGGGGTTCCAGGCCATCTCCATGAGTGGTCCTTGGCTGGAGTATCAGTCTCAGAAAAGATCCCTGCGCCCAGACTTTTGGATCTGTTGCTCTCCTTGTGGAGCTTCTGTCCCTTCCAGGTCCAGGTCTCCCACTTCTTTCATAAAATTCCCTGCACTCTGCCCAAAGTTTGGCCATGAGTCTCAACATCTGCCTTGATACCCTGCAGGGTAGAACTCTTCAGAGGGCCTCTGTAGTAGGCTCCCATCCTGTTCCCTGTTTTCTCCCTCCTCCCATGTCCATCCTTTTTGTCTTTCTGAATGGAGATTGAGCATCTTAGCCAGAGTCCTCAGATGGTAAACAGAGAAATGTTTGCGATGTGAATGTAATTGTTTACAGTGCTTGCCTATCTAAGTTGGCAATTAATTGGTTTTGTCAGGTATAAAGACTTCCTTTGAATTGAATTTTAACACTTTCCTTTGTTGTAATACAAATAATTCTGCTGTACCTCATGTTTATTTTAAGGAATGTTTTGTGATTCTTAGCTGAAAGTATTTTAAGAAAAAAATTAAGGCTTTTCATCAAATGAACTCTTGAATTCTGTTATTTGTGGCTCAGCAGCAGCAAGCATAGTTAAATGATAAGTTTGACAACAAAACAGAGAAGTCATCTCCAGGCAGCTCTTGACATGTTTTGAAATGAATAACATATCAGGCTGGAAGATACTGTCATTGCTGACCTTGACAAAGAGTCACTGCCTAGTGGGAATTAATTTGTAAAAGGTAAAATAATAAAGGACTTCAGAGAAGCCCTCCTCTCAGACCTTTCTTCTCTTATTTTTTAACTTGCGTTGCCTTAAGGCAAAATGAGATCCAGACCTATCTAATTTTGCATATATATAGACAGTGATCACATTCCTTAATTAAAAGTCCAGACAACTGGTTTACCTGTGAGACTATTTGAAATTGAGGCATTAACTTCACTTTCGGTGTGAATTTATAGAAAGAAGTGGTTATGACTCCGCACAGTCATTAAGAATCTTAATTTTTACAGTCTGTAGGGAGTGCCTGTAATATTTTCATTCTATTCCTGAGTAGGTCTTTGGGAACGAGAGATACCACCGTGATGGATATTCTTGGATGTCAGTTTGACTACATATGAAATAAGCTAAAACCCAAGCTGTGGGGCATTCCAGTGAGGGATATTCTTAATTAGATTATTTGAGTCAGAATGTCTTACTTTAAATCTGGATCACATTTTCTGATGGCGTCCCAGATAAAAGAATATGGAAGAGGGAAACTTTGTTCTTTGCTTTTTTTGCCCTCATTCTCATTGACGAGTTCATCTGTCAGGTTGTTGCTAACATTTTTAGGATTGCAAAACAGACTGAAGACCTGTAGCTCTTTAGGAAGCCTTGAGGACTCAAGACTGAGGTTTCTGAGACACCCAGCCTCAAGGACTAACCAACCACCGGATTCCTAGCTTTTCAATCATTAGACAGCCATTGACAAACTATCAGGGCTACATCTTGTAAGCCAGTATAATAAAACAATACACATACATACATACATACATATGTGCGTGCCTGTGTGTGTGTGTGTGTGTGTGTGTGTGCATTTGTGCCTGTGTGTGTGATTCTGTCAGTTCTGTTCCTTTAAAGAACCCTGACTGATATACTCTTCTGCCAAGGGTTTTCAGAAGTCCTGTTTCAAAACCTGTAGATTAGAAGCTGTTAGGAAATGGGGGAGAAGTATCACAGAGGGTGTGTCTCTTTGTGAAGACTCAAGGCTGTGGCTCCCCAGACAACAGAACTCTTTCCTTGGCCTCCAAGCTTTAGACACCTCTCCTCCACTCCTCTGATTTACCACCACCACCGGACATCCTTTACTAGCCCAAGAGGACCTGCATTTCTCTTTTATATCATACTTTGGACATTAGGACTCAGAATCTCCACTGAGTGGTTAGAATCTGCTTCTGGGACTGTGAAGACCTCTTGCTTTGATGATCTTCTCAGTACTTGAGCTTTCTTGATTCACAGGGGGCTGGGCTAGTAATTTGTTCCTTCAACTGAATATACAACGACAGAAGTTAATTGAGGAAAGAGTTACTTTAACTCTCCTTTTCAGGAGAGTTTCAGTCTACAAGGCAGGGAGGACATGGTGGCTGGAGTGGTTCATTTCATGGAGACAGGAACTTCTCATATGACAACAGACAGAAGAGAACCCAGAACAGAACCAGAGATGGATATGAGCTTCAAGCCTGTTCCTAGTGGCTTGTTTCCTCCAGCTAAGGACCATGTCCCAAAAGTTCCATAATTTCTCAAAGTTGCACCATCAGCAGGGACCATGTGTGTGGGAAACCTGTGAAAGTAACATTTCTCATTCACATATAACACTGGCTGTTCAAAGGCTGATGGAAGGAAGTCAGCAGTGAGTCTGTGTTCCAGTGGACCCCGAACTGACTTCCTTCCAGGTCATTATTAAGGTATGTTTAGTGTGGTATTGGAATAAAACATACATACTTTACATAGCACTTTTTTTTTGCTTCATTTATGTTTTATATAGATTCAATTTTTATATTCATTCTATACATTAGTCTTTATTGCATGTTCTCCTGGACCCCGCATATAATTTCATTGCTGCTAAAGATATAACTTAGTGTGACTTCTCTATAGGAATCTGGGTCTGTGAAAATAAGACATGATACTCTTTGGCTCACGAATTCCATTTTGGGCATTTATTCTTCATATACTTTGTTGTGATGCACACAATAATAATGAGAAGCTCTTGAAAAGAAGGAGAAAATGAGATGAGCAATAGCACTCATCTCTATTTGCTTCCTGACTGCAGCCACTATGTGACCAGCACCTTATGCTCCCGCCATCATGACTCCCCTCATAACAGCATCACATGACAAACCATGAGCCAAAATAAACACTTCCTCCCTTAAGTTGCTTCTCGTATTTGGTCACAGCAAGAAGGAAAAGTAACCTATATATTCACACAGCTATAAAGTGTCTCCAGGATGATTCTGAAACAATTGAAAGCAACGCAAGTGTCCATCAATAAGGCATTAGTTAATGGATTGGAGTTTAACCCTGGGAGGGAAGGTTATGCAGAGGGAAGAGAAGATATGGAAACTATGGTGGAAACACTGTTGTCATTCATTCTCAGGGACAACAGTAGTCTACAGAAAGAGAAAGAGAGAAAAAAAATAAGACCACGAGGCCGTATTTGCTTTTACTTGTGCAAAGAAAGATTGGAGACAATGAAAAGAAATTATTAATTGTGTCTAATTGGAGGCTGGGGTGAGGCTATCTTTGTGTGATATTTTAATTTCAATTGCATTAATTTATTACCTATTAAATGATAAAGTAAGACACTGATTTCCAACATGTGGGTTTTTTTTCCCCCATCTTGGACTCATCAATCAATAAAGCCTTTTGAGAAAATCATCATAGATACAAGATAAGCTGTTACAACTGGCACACATCCACAGGGACCAGCCCAGAAAGCCACCCTGATGTCGTTAGCAACGTCACAGTGTCTCCTAAGACACAGTGTCACAGTGTGACTCCTAAGAGCTCAGATGATTCTTATCTGACTTTCCTTAACTTTTGTCCCAATTTCCATCTTTGGATCAAGAGGAGAAAGCTGAATGTGTTTCTGGAGAAAAATCACAAAGAATGTTCCACTGTGGGTTATCTGTTTCCATCATATGCTCTGGTTAGTGACACATGAAGCTTTTCACTTTCCCCACTATAAAGTCTTCCCACTCTTTTGTCTGTGAGGCTCTGCCAAATGTGAGTAACAGAGGTGGTTGGCTGTCATTCTTTATCCTGCAGTAGACTGTCTGGGATGGGACTTTCAACTTCTAGACTAAGAACAGAGGGACCCTGAGATAAGAGGTTCCATTTCTCTCAGCAATGGCTAGAGCACTTTAGGGGAAGGCGGGAAGGCCCAGGTGCTAGGAAAGGCTTCTCGTCTCAGAGGGGTGAGGGAGAGGTGGCAATGAGTTTTCCACTGGGTGTTACATTAGCTCTTTTAAATGAGATTGCCAGTATTGGAGGCAATGGAAATTCAGGAGTTCCACAAGCCTGTAATGATACCGAAGTGTTTGTTACAGCACTTTGGCTGAGCTCCTGTATTAATGGCAGGGGTGCGGGTAAAAGCCCATGTCTGGTTGGCTTGCAGGCAAAACACAGGTCTGACAAGGCTCAACCCAGTGGGCCAGAAGGCAGGTCCAGGTCCCAAGGGCACTTCCCAGGCAGTCAAGAGGAACAGTCAGGCAGGCTCCAGTCGAACTGGCCGACAGCTAAGCCTGGAGAGTTTAGCAGCAAATCCAGAGTAAATGACAAGTCTAAAGCTGTCATGGGGAAAGTTGATGATATCACACAGCATGTTTATTTCATGTGAAATCGGGGATTTATAAACCTTGGGTAGTGGGAAGGGTTTTGAGGGTGAACGTGATTGGGACTAGAGACTTAATTTACATGTACCTCACTCACATGCAGAAGCACTGCCCTAGCACAAGAAGGAGAACATAGGGTTGGAGAGATGGCTCAGTGGTTAAGAATGCTGTCTGCTCTTTCAAAGTGACCTGGGTTCAGTTCCCAGCACCCACATGGCAGTTCACAACTGTCTGTAAAGCCAATTTCAGGCGATCTGACACCTTCACACTAAATGTACATAGAATAAAAAAATTAAATAAATTAAAAAAAAAGTAGAACATGGTACTTAATTATCCTGTGGGTGTGGAAGAATCTCCAGGCACAACTGAAGGTCATTTTCTGAAAGCTAAGGTCTCCTCAGAATAGAGTGGAGTATCTCCAGGAATCCCCAGGTGCTTGCTGAGCAGCTTTCTTATCAGCATAGGTCTGGCCTGTATTCTTCCCTGAGGGCTATGTGATGCTCAGTATAAGATCTGGGGTTCCCCAGCTCAGGGGAAGAGAGAACCCGGCTGAGAAAGGGAATCCACGGTTATAGATTGAGCTCAGAGGCTGTCCTAGAACGTCAGCCTTCCATCTTACCAGCAGAGCCCCACCGTTGAGTGTCTTGATTCTGTCACAGTCACTTGGTACCTGAAATAAAGGAGGAAGCTCTAGGTTGTCTTACACTTACTGAAGTTCGGTCCATGGTTGCTTGCTGTTTGGAGATACGGTGGTACAGCACAGCCTTCAGAAAATGGGAGAGAGAAACAGAGGTATAAACTTCTAGGGCTAGAGGGAGAGTTTGGCTGTCAAGAGCACTGGATGTTCTTCTAAAGATTCTAGGTTTGATTCTCAGCACCTGCATGATGGCTCACAATTTTCTGAAACTCGAGGGCTGCATGTATGTGGTGCACATACATATATGTAATCACAACACACACACACACACACACACACACACACACGATACAAACTGCAGTGTGTCCAAGTTCCGAGTGAACAGTCTTTGCCAATACAATTTTGAATATTTGCGATGGCCAGAGATTTTCAGGTCTTCCCAATTTTTACCTTTAATCCAAAAGCTAATAACGATTACTAAGACAACCTTGTATCTATTATTCATTTAATATATTTAACACACCCTGAGGCAGATTAAAAGAGGGTTGGATTCTGGGAACTTATGGATATTATGGCTATATATGTGTATTTTAATTCTCATATGGTAGGGTTTTAAAAAAACAACTTGGGGTTTTTAATGACATTCTTGAGAATATAATTTCTAATTCATGTGCTAAAAGATACATTATTTTTAAAAACACAGCTTTGGGCCTGCTAGTGTGAATTTTCAGAGTAATAGAAATCCTGGGAGGAGGGGCCACACTTGAGGAAATAATACTGGCCTGTCAATCAAGAGCCTCTTTTGAACTGAAGACTGAATTTGTAATTAAGGTGAAAGTGGCAACGCATAGTTGCAATTCTCATCTGTACCACCAGATGGGGCCAACACATCTCTAGTCGTTTTGCCAAGTTGCTTTAGTGTCCTGATCTCCACTCAGGGGTGGGCGATTGAAGGTGGGTTAGTCAAGCTCTTAATAAAGCTAAGGTTAACTATGAACGCAGCTTTTGTTGCAGCTAAGTGTATTTACAAGGGCAACATATCCTTCAGAACAACATGTGCCAAAAAAATTAAGCCTGAAATGAAGAACTATCACCTCTTACTAGCCTTTGTGCCTTTCAAATCCATAGGTTAGCTCTCTCCAATTTTCACTCGCCTACCATCTGTTTCAGTGTGGACCAGGCATTTAAAGCTTAAGTTTGTTGTGAAGTTTGTTCTTCTCAGAGCGGGCCGTCATTCCTGTATTGACTATCGCGACTCGACACCTCTGTCCCATAGTGTTCTGTGAGTAAAGCGCTTGCACATTTTCTTCCTTAAAGTCTGCGTCTTTGAGATTCCAGGGGTGGCTAGAGGGTGCTTTGCTTAGAAGCTATACCTCTCGTTCCAAAGAAATGGTTCAGAGGGTAAAGGCACCTGACACCAACTTGACGACTTGAGTTTGATCTTTGGAACTTCCCCCCCTCCCCCATAGTGGAAGAAAAGAACTAACTTCCCACCAATTATTCTCTGATAATAATATGTGTGCCACCCCCCAGCCTATGAATACAAAATAAATAAATAAAATGTAACTAAAAATTAAGAAAAAAGAGACACTGTTCTTCTCTCTTGGAAGATGACCCCACATCACTGGAATGCTGGTGTATATCTTGAAGGCGCCATAGTCAGTTCCCATGGAAAGTCCGCTGAAACCACACACCGGAAGACTCGCAATTCAGTGAATCGGAAACAGGGAATTTATGTAGGGGTCGTTAGGCGCATTTTTTTCTTACCTGCAATTCTGGGGCCAGATCTGCTTTCAGAACAGAATGTTTTTAATTTATAGAGGAGCTGGGGGGATGGCGTAGGGGTTAAGACCGTACTGTACTTTCAAAGGACCTGTTCAATTCCTAGCACCTGCTTTCGGTGGTTCACAATAGTTTGTTATTCCCATGGCAGGAACAGGTGATCCAAAACCTCTTCTGGGCTCCAAAGGCAACACACACACACACACACACACACACACACACACAAACACACACACACACACTTAAATGTAAAATTGTTTTTAAAATAATTCATTAGGCTAATCTGGTTCATGGAATACATATGTATATATAGAGAATAGAGAATATGTATGTATAGTATATATGTATATATAGTATTCTATCAAAGGATTGAAAAAATCTCCCAATAATCACATTTGCTGCAGGGAAACACAAATGGTTCTGTTAAGAGGGAGAAGTAGAGACAAAATGGTGTCATGTCAGAGCAGGTTAGGATCTGTGTTCAAATGACTCGTGCTTGTTAGAGCCTTTTGGATGGGAGTAGATAGATAAGGTGTTGGGGACTTACAATAGGTGTACTAGTGTGTTAGTTCATCCAACACTCACAGAACTCACTTATTAAAGAGAAGACAGACGAGCATGAGGACGCTGAGAACTGGAATAGGCAATTAGCTTACCCAGAGTCAAACAGCTGAGCCAACATTCAAGTAAGGCCTGCCTCTCAGTGGCACACCTGACACTGTATCGCCTCTCACACATACTCGAGTGTAAAGTGTTATAACGCAGCAAGAACGCCGAGAGACTTGCCAACATTTGGTATTTGCCCATATCTTCAATGGCACTTTATTTTCTTTGGTGTCTCTGGCGAGACTGTGATGTCACAGTGATCTATTCCACCTGATGGGCAGAATCAAGTTACGGCTGGCACTGTCAGCGAGCAGCCAAGAACGGCAGGGGAGGAAGCAGAGAGCAAATTCAGTCGCCGCTTTAGATGGCAGCATTTCCAGTGCTCTGCAATTCCTGCTGTGCACTTGCTCTGAACAGCTCATCAGCCTTGGTGTTGTCGGCAACAGAACGTAGCATCTAATTAATGTCTCTTGCCTCCTTTTGGAAAATGTGAGTGGACCCTGCTCCTTTGACTGGCGCAGCAGAAGTCATTGACTTGATAAGTTTGTTCGTAGTCCAGGGAAGAAACCTGGCCTTGTTCTATACATTTTGTCAGGATGGGAATGAATTAAAGTAGTGGAATTGTAAAGTTGTGCTTTCAAGGTGACTCACCATTTCTATAGCCCAGTTATGCCTTTCTTCTTTCTTTCTATCTTCCTTTTTTTTTTTTTCTAAATTATTACACTGTTTGAAGTTTAGGAAGGTAAAGATCTTTTCTCTTATTTATCTTTCTTGTAGTGAAATCAATAACTTAGTAAAACCACAGACATACAACTCTTTTTATATGCCTGTAAAAATGTTCCAGGCCACAAGAAACTGTGTAGCATTTTAATGGATTTTCCCAGTGACCCTTTATAGACTTTTAAGGTTTGTTAGAAAAACGATCTGACCATAGGACTACATGTATTAATGTCACTACTAAGGTCTTTAAGATTCTCTGCTGACTAACTTCAATCACAGAGAATGGCATCTGCATGCATTCACGAATTCACGCATTCACACACCCAGCCTCTCATTGTCCCATAAAACCTGTCCCTAACAAAATAACACCAACCTTAGGTGTTCCAGGTCATTCATCCCTTCACAGTTTCACATGCACATATACAATGTATCTTCATCTTATTCTTCTCATTATCCACATAGCCCCTCCCCCACTGAAACCCTTCTTCTTCCCAATAGTCCTATTCTTCCTTCATGGCCTTTTGGCGGTTACCCACTGTGTTCAATTCGAGTGGTCTAGGAGGTTCTCTTATTGAATAAGGGGAAAGTGCCAGTGACTACATTGCTGAAGAATAGGACTCTCTCTCCATTAGTAACCATTAACTTCCCACAGCTTTTTGTGGGAGCACAGGGGTTTTGAGCCTCTCTCTCCCATTCACAGTGGCTCATTAACTTCTCAACAAAGGTGGGATGAGCAGCTAGGAAACATGGACCTTGGGGCCTGGCTTCAACTTCTTGCTTTATAATCTGTAGGATGTGGCATCTTAGAGCAAGCTACCTAACTGTTCCCAGGCTCCATTTCCCCACATGTAAAAGTAGAGAACCATTGCAAGCCTGCCAACTGGTAAGTGTTAGGTGAAACAAGACATGCGGCATGCCGCCTGCCACTTGACCCTCTGCATGGTTCTTGTCAATGCTGGCAGCAGCACCAAGAAGCTCTCGTCAACAAGGGTAAGGCTGTGCCACCAGCGTCTGGAGAGGCGCTCAGCAGTTGGGTGCTTGCAGCTCTTCCGGGGGACTCGTGCTCAGTTTCCAGCACCCACATCGCCAGCCACTTGTCACTCCAGCTGTAGGGGCTCCAGAACCCTCCTCTGTCCTCCATGAGAACCCCTCTCTTATATTGTCTCCACAAACACAGTAAAAATACATCCTGGAAGGGAGCGTTGGGGAGATGGCTGAGAGATTAGGAGCACTTTCTTTTTGTTCCAGAGGACCCGGGTTTGATTCTCAGCACCCATCATGGCTCATAACTGTCTGTGATTCCAGTCCCAGGCCTCCCTGGGCACTAGGGTGCTAGACACAGATGTGGTGCACAAACATATGGGCAAACAAAAAGCCTATAAAAATTAAAAATAACAAATGTTATTTTTATGTTTTATATTTGTATACGTGTGTATGCGCGCTGAGGCACCACAGCTTTGCTCTGCCACTTACCTAGCCTTGTGTTCCCGTGGACTTTTTTCCAGGTTCCTGGAAAACACACTGTTCTTTCCATGATGGCTACACAGCCTGGAATCTTCACACAGGCCTCCAAAGTCCTCTGCTCCCTTGGCATACTTGCTCTAAGTCCTGGTTTCTGCTGATATTTGCAGAGCTACCATGTGGAAATCACTATGAAAATACAAACACCTCAGAGTCTTCCTGAGGCTGTTCAAAGCACATCGAAATGGAAAAATCTCCTGGGCCTGGAGTGCCTGGAGCTTGCTGGAAGCCCTGGGTGCCACCTTCCATCCGGCTTGCCTCTGAGGCTTATCGTCCTGGCCTTGTTGAGCTCAGGGGATATACTTGCAGGATTCAGGGGCTGGAGAGATGCCTGCAAACATACCACTTGATTCATTTAAAATAAAACAGCTAGCCAGAGCCCAGTCTCTAAGAACCCTGGCAAGCCCTGTTGCAGTCTATTTCTTCTCATTTCTATCCCCCCAAGAGCTTCAGAAGTGTAATCCTCCTTAACCATTGATTCATGGTGACGAGACCATTGTTTTTTGATATTGTGGTTTTAAGACATGACCCAGAAAATGGGCTTAAAAAGCAACCTCTCCCCACTGTAAGCAAAAGACCAGATTAAAAGAGTCCCTGCCTGCATGAATATTTATCCTGGAACCTCTGCCAAATCAGATTAAGGAAGTACATCCTGCTGGGCAAACATGGATTCTGTACTCAGATTTAATGAGAAAGTGACACGTTAATAGCATATTGATGTGTCCATTTATCCACGCAGCACAAAGAATGCATCGAGGGAGAAGGCCCCGGACAGGGCTGCTGTTGGTAGTTCTGCTAAGGAAGCAATTGTCGTGCGAAGAGGATTCCAAAGACATCCTGCTTCACAACAGACAGGACTTGGACACTGTGGTCTTAATGCACTTGGAAAAGCTCTCTCTTGATGCTGCCAGGGGGTGCACAGAACAGGCTCTAATCCTCGCAAGCAGCATTGTCTGGGGTGTTTGCAGAGCATGCGAGGGGGGCAGAGTGCTGAGGTTTCACGACAGGACAAAGCTCAGGCCCAAATGGTGGGTAGAGACTGAGCTGAACTGACTCCTTGGCTGCAGAGCTTCAGCCCTGTGACCATCCAGGAACTCTTCCAAACATTTCAGACAGTGGATTTCCTCCTTCTTGTTGCATCACTCTCCACAGCGAGACATCTTTTTGTGCCACGCACTCCCTCGCCCTCCTGACACACACACATGTTGGAGTAACCTCAGGCTCCTTTTTGAGAGCAACATGTCTTCAGTTATTTGAGACACAGTCTTGCCATGTAGCCCCGCTCAAGCCTTGAACTCATGATCCTCTTGCTGCCCAATGGCCACCATGCCTAGCGAGGATACATGCTTCTTTTAGAAGGTGGCGAACAACAAAGGCAACAGGGGTGGCAGTAATCTCAGAAGTTCAAAGTATTGGTGGCTGTGAACGATGTTTCAATGTAAAAATAGACTCTTATGACTCGTGGATTATGCATTTGGGGATTGTGTACTTGCTAAAACTTGTTTCGAGCACCAAGTTCATATTTGGGGGTGCTTTTGCAGCTAGTCGTGGCCACGCTGAGGGGTGAAAACATGTATCCCCCCAGATGAAGTCTAAGTAAACACTCTGCTGTTTGCTTTCAGCTGTCCCAGCATGAACAGGTGTCTTTTTCATGCTATATTTAGTGATACATTTTTACCATGTGTGTGCTCCCGCACGTGTGCTCATGTGCACACACGTGCATGCGTGTGTGTGTACGTGTGTGTGTGTGTGTGTGTGTGAGAGAGAGAGACAGAGAGAGAGAGAGAGAGACAGAGAGAGAGAGAAAGAGAGAGAGAGAGATTTCACTGTGTGAATGTCCCCAAACAGTGTAGTCGTACTGTCTGGTTCCCCTCAATCGAGGATGCTGCATGTCTAAAAGAGAAAATATGTACTCAGAGGCTTCATTGAGTCATGCGCTGTGGTGCTGCTTGGCGTGAGTTTAATATTAATGAACCAATGAAATCTTAAATAAGGCATCCTTTAGGCGAAAGCTCACTGAAAGGAATGCCAGAGCTTGACTGGCTGCTGGAATGCTCTGACTGCCTGTTGTAGGCTGACACCAGGGTAATGTGTGTTTCCTCTGCTGGAGGCAGTCAAGCCAGTGTTTGGGAGGACACATGACTCCCAAGACTCCCAAGAACCAGCTGTCTCTGTAAGAACTGCAGTGAGGCTTGGAAGTATCTGAAGCAAATTCACCTACTGTATGCAGCTGAATTGTGTTTCTCAGATGCATGTTGAAAGGAAACCCTCTGTTTAGTTAAATAACAGAGAGGACCGAGTATTTTCCCATCTGGGTGCTTTTAGGTGAGGTTGTTCCTGTGGTTCTCAGGGAGATTATATAAGAGCAGAAATGGGCAGGGAAGTCTTGTCCAGCTGTATTAACTCGAGTCTCACATGAAGATAGTTAGCAGACCTGTTTTTCTTGTAGGGTCTTACATTTTCTCCCCTTTTACCAGAGCCTGAGCCCATAAGACCCTCTTGTGGATGGAAACTGGAAGTGAGTGGACACAACGGCTTTTCTAATTTTTTATGTGGAACATAATCAACTCCATAAGAGTAAAGGAGCACTGGACAGACCTTTCTTCTGGTAAGAGGAGAAATTAATTAAAAAAGAAATTTGGGGGTGTATAGAGGGCACTCACACATACAGCAGGCCCATGTCTCACCACCAGGGGACCTGGGGAAGAAGGCACCTTCTCAGTAGACAGCCTTTCTTTCCCTTTCATGACAAGGACCAAAATTCAATGGGTTTAATTAAAATATATTAATAGAAAGCCTTTTTTTTGTAGCAAAAAAAGTAAAGTATGACCTACAAAGCGACATTAACCATTAATTAATAATTAATAAATTCATTTTCTTAGCACTTATGGTGGGTCAGTCATCGCTCTTGGGGCTATGAACACAAGAATAAACACCTAGATTCTGTCTTTGGACTATGAGTTCAAATTTAGGCATTTACCCTTAATATCGTTCAGCCTAGGAACGGAGGAAGAGTGTGGAAAGAGGTGCAAGGTGCCAGATGCTTCTCAGGGGACAGTGTTCACCCATCATGAGTTTGACAGAGCTAAAGCTGAAGACAGGACCTCAGGTTTAACCAACATGGAAATGTTCAGTAGGAACAGAAACTTCACAGTTGGCTGCAAATCCTGAGAGCCTAGAAGCTAGAAGTGCTCCGAGCATGAATAGAGTCAGAATGTTTCCAAGCCTGGAAGACCTGAAAAAAGAAATTCTCAAAGAAGAAACATGGGTGTATTGGTCGCTAGCAGAGAAGATAAAGACAGAAGTGGTTCTCCATTGGCTCCTGTGATGGTTGATATTATCAACATTACAGGACCTAGAATCACTCAGAAGACAAACCTGAGCATGCCTGTGAAGAAGTTTCTAGATCAAGTTAATTGATGTGAGAAGACCCACTATGAATGTTGGAAGCACTGCTCCATGGGCTGAGATCCTGGACTGACTGACTGACTAAGGAAAGATTGAGACTATCATTCTCAGCTTTCTGACTGTGCTAGTTATTATTATTGGTCAACTTAATACCGCTAGAGCAATCTGGAAAAACGGAGACTCAATTGAGAAAATGCCTTCACCAATTTGGCATGTAGGCAAGTTCATGGCAGGGGGAGGGGGTATTTTCCTTATTATTAACTGATGTGGGATGGTCCATCTCACTGTTTGTGGTACTGATTCTGAGTAGGTGTTCCTGGGTTATATATATCTATATCTCTATCTCTATCTCTATATCTATCTATCATCTATCTATCTATCTATCTATCTATCTATCTATCTATCTATCTATCTA
>NW_026596345.1:1541570-1545027 GCF_907164565.1 Psammomys obesus | reverse complement strand
CTATCTATCTATCTATCTATCTATCTATCTATCTATCTATCTATCTAAACAAGTAGAGTGAACTGTTGAGAGGAAGCCAGATAGGATGATATTTGTGTCCAGAAAACATTGAGAAGAGAGCTAACAGGAAGACATGGGCATGGGGAGCTAGACAGGACCAATAGGAGAACAGAGGAGACCCAGGCGCCCTATAAAATACTCAAGCCCGTGTCTGTTTAACAAACTTACATGGTAGACTTTTCCCATGCTGAATGTATAAAGTTGCTACTTTTCTTTTCTCTGAGCTTTGGTATTCTGCCTTTCTTGGTTGTCCAATTCTTTGTTCATGCCAGGGAACGCATTTGGCAATCCCTTAGATAACTGCCAGCACCTGTTACAAAGCCAGTGAGCAGCACTCCTTCATGGGCTCTGCTTCATTTTCTGCCTTGAGTTCCTGCCCTGACTTTCCTCAGTGATGGACTATGACACTGAAATGTCAGCCAAGTCAAATCCTTTCCTCCATAATCTTGTTTTGGTCAGTGTTTTATCACAGTAACAGGAAAACAAACTAGAACATTAACCTTGGAATGATGTGACCGTGGCTTTAAGCTCTGGCCGCCATGTTGGATTATACTTTCAAATTATACCCCGAATAAACTTTTCTTCCTTAAGTTGCTTTTATAAGCTGTTTTGTCACATCAACAAGGAAATAAAAGTAGCCTAGCCTCACACACTAGTTTCTGTTGTGTCAGTGCTGGAATTAATTACTTATTTGTGCTTAGTACTTATTTTATGTGGCATTGGTATTTTTCTCAGAAACTAAAGCAGGGTCAGTGATTCTCTTGGGCTCCTTAATTCAGAGCTATGCCTCAGGGATCTGGTCAGGGCTCAGCCAATTGTGTCCTCCTGGCCAGAGCCAGTTGGGAGCTGGAGCTGCTATTCTTAGGATGCTAAATGTCCCTCAAAGGCTTGGGTATTGAAGGCTTGGTACCTGGAGCAGCTTTGGGAGTGTGGGTTAAGCGTTTAAGAGGTGAAGCATGGTGAGAAGATTCTAAGTGGCTGGATGCATGCTGCTCTTGTGCTGTTGCTTCCTGACTCAGAGGTAAGAGGTTTTGCTTGAGCATGCTCTTCTGACAAGATATGCTGCCCCATTTTTGGGCTCTAAACAATGAAGCCAGTTAAACATGTGTAAAACTGCATAACCATGAGCCAAAATAAACCTTCTCTTTTTCTAAGTTAATTATTACAGCTATTATGTGACAGTGACAGAGAGCTGTGTACTATATGGTTTAATTACACAGCCAGGTGGAAGCTGGAAGATACTTTAGCAGGGTTTTCTTGACAGTGGCAGGAGGAAAGGCCTGTGGGCTCCTCCTTTTACTCCAAGTCTTCCTGTTCAATTCTGCTTTCTTCTGCACAACTTTTTTTTTCTTTAAATAAAATTTCTTTGGTTTCTTTAATAAAGATTAATTCATTTTATATAAGGAGTGTTTTGCTTGCGTGGATTTGTGTGCACCACATGAGTAGTCAGAAGAGAGCATTGGATCTCCCGGAACTGGAGTTATGGGTGGTTGTGAACCACCACGTAATATAGGAACTGGGAATCAAACTGAGGTCCTCTGCAAGAACAGCAGGTGCTCCAATCACTGAACCACCTCTTCAGCCCTGCCCAGTCCGCACAACTTTTAACATAAGACTCATATCTTTGGCCATCTGGAAGATAGGAGCTTAAAATAATTTCTATGCTACCTTTCCCCTCCCCTCACTCGGCAGCAAAGCAATAAAAGATCATGAACTTTTAAACTTCATGCGCATTCTGGGAAACAGAAGTTAGGATAGCCATAAGATGCCATGGAAGCTTTATTTTTAAAATTATTGTATGTGTGGGTGATTTGCTTGCATGTATGACTGCACCACATGTGTGCTAATGCCTGTGGGAGCCTGAAGCAGGTGTCGGGTAGAGCCCCTGGGCCTGAATTTACAGATAGTTGTAACTCACCATGGTGCTGGGAATTGAATATGGCTCCTCGGTAAGAGCAGTCGGTGCTCTTAGCCGGTAAGCCACCTCTCTGTCCTCACTGTAGATTTTGCATGAGGATGAGTGGATAGACTCCTTGTTAAAGGAATAGCAGTTTTAGTGCAGCGTTATCTGAGTTTTATTGAGACAGAGTGATTAAGATTTCAAATAAAACCGTAGCAAAATAACATCGTAACAAGTATTGGTACTTAAAAGTAATATGAGATGCCAAAGCACTGAAGTGAGTTATGTGATTGGCAAGATCCTGTTAGAGGATGCATCGGGAAGTGAGTTCACTGGGCTTCCAGATTTACACTTAAGCCACTCATCCTCAAATTCTTTTTCCATGTTTTCATTGTCTCCTTTAAAGAATAGCCCCTGGCAGTATACCAGTGCCCCTGGCGAATCTGTCTCCAGGGCACATGTTCAAGTTATGCTGAACCAATTGGCTGCTGAGGGATAGAAATGAATGATGTCACATTTTTAGTTTGCTACCCCTCCTTGAATCAAAGTTTACATTTAACCTGGAAAATAATCCATGAATGGAACTAAAGCTGCTAGGACGACTGAAAAGTCTCAGTGTCCCTTCCACAGCCCCAAGAGAGACCATCAAAATATGTCCACATGCATTGCAACATTTGTGAAATCAAGGTGTTTTCAACATAGTATCTTCCTGTCTTATACTTTACCTCAATCAGGTGACCCAGAAGAATCACCTGATGTCAGTTCCGTGTGTTGCTGTGACTATAGCATCTTAGGGGGGAAGATTTATTTGGCTCATGGTTTCAGAGGTCTTCAGTCCATCACAGCAGGGAAGGCAAGGTCTAGTGGCCCAGTCTGTGTCAGCAGGAGCATGTGGAGCAGGAGCACTTCACAGGAAGTGGACCAGAAAGCAGAGGGGCGACACAAGCAACCTACCTCTGAAAGCTAGACCCCATTGTCTAAAGTCCATAGACTTCTAAAATAGTGCCACCAATTGAGGAACAACTGTAGAGAAATCATCTCCGACTACAGCAGTAGGCCATTCTTGTTAACTATATCAAACACTCAAGACTTTTAAATAAGGAAGTTTCTTTGACTCACAGCTTCATAGATTTCAGTCTTTAAATCTAGGGGGCAGGTATATTCCATACTCAAACCGTAACAGCTCATTAACCTCAGCTCAGGCAAAGCTGAAACGGGATGCACACCGGCTGTGTTTATGTGTTGTCAGTATTTGTCACTGTGACAAAACACCTGAGAACATAAAGTTAAAAGGAGGAAAAGTTCACTTTGTCTCATAGTTTCAGAGGTTAGTGCATGATCGCTTAACACTGCTGCTTTGGACCTGAGGTGACAAAATACATCATCGTAGCAGGAACATGGAACAGATGGTCTGCTCACCTTATGGCAGCAAGGAAGGATATATTTTACCTCTATCTATCTATCTATCTATCTATCTATCTATCTATCTATCTATCT
>NW_026596345.1:1476080-1541560 GCF_907164565.1 Psammomys obesus | reverse complement strand
ATCTATCTATCTATCTATCTATCTATCTATCTATCTATCTATCTATCATCTATATATCTATCAATCATCTATCTACCTATATCTATCTCTATGTATGTATGTATGTATGTATGTATGTATGTATGTATGTATGTATGTATCTAAAGATAGACACATAGGGAGAGATAGAGACAGAGACAAAGACAGATATAGGAAGAACAGAAGCAAAACTAGAATTTGGGTCCTACAATTCTGATACTCCCCTAATGACCTAGCTTTCTTCCACTAGAGCTTACTTCTGGACATTTCTGTCACCTCCTAACAGCCCACCACTTGAGACTATGCCTTTAATACACAGATATTAGCAGATAGTCATCGTCCAAACTGTGGCAGTTGAAGTTGCAGCAGATTATGTCCACAGTTAGGTCACTGCCAGCTCTTATCTATTAGCATCGTGAAAGAGGCATAGGATTGTCCTAGTTTGCTTTTCAGAGGCTGCGATCACACACTTACCAAACCATTTTGGAGGGGAAAAGGTTTATTTCCACGTACATGTTATGGTCCATTGTCAAGGGAAGCCAAGGCAAGAACTGAAGCACAGACCATGCTGGAACACTGCCTATTGAAGTGGGCTGACCCACTTCAATCAGTAACCAACCACGTCAATCAGTAATCAAAAAATGTCCCATAGAAATGCTCACAGGTGACTCTTACGGAGACAATTCCTCAACTGAGGTCCTGTCTTCCCTGGTGACTTCAGTTTGTGTCAAATCATCATCATCTTCAACAACAGCAACATAACCAGCACATGGGCCATGGAGGAGAAATGAGATATGACATGTGGAACTGGAAGCTAGTTGGTGACATTGGTTTCCAGTCCTAAGGTGTGCACGGTGAGCAGGAGATTTGGCTTCTAATGGGAACCAGCATTTCCCGGTGTTTCACTACCAGAAATACATTCAGTGATAAAGCATGAACCATGAACCCTTCATGTTTGTGGATTCTGTGACTTCAGATTCAGTCAACCACGGGATTCAACCAACTGCAGATTTTGTGTTGTGCCCTTAGCTCTATAAAAACTGTGTTCATAGTGAGCACAAACTGACTTTTCCTTGTCATTCTCCTTAAATACGCCAGTGATTTACACAGTGTTTCTGTTGTACTAAGTGTGATGATTAGTCTAGAGATGAAGTACAGTTCCTAGGAGGATATGTATAGGTTCTATGAAGAGACCGTGCTCTTTTTATATGAGGGGCTTGAGAATCTGAGGATTTAGGTTTCTACAAAGGATCCTGGAACCAGCCCTGGGCAGATGCTGATAATGGCACAATTATCCCCGCAGCATTCTTTGAACTTTGTGTCTTTATTGAGACAAGGACTGGGGCGTAGATGGTTTATTTGGGAAGCAGGACAAGGGAATCAATCAGGCCTGTAAGGGGTAGAGGTAGGGGCAGGGCAGCACTGCTAACAGATGCTCAGGAGGTCACTGCTTGAGTAAAGGGTGCAGGGAAGTGTGCAGACGGCCCACTAACAGAGAAAATCTGTTAGTTATTCCGCGGGTCCCCGTTTCCAGCCCGGGGGGGGGGGGCGGTTAGCTGTCTCTGGGCTATACCAAGCGAGCTTTTTGGAACAGAATGTAGAAAATGTAGTTGCTAGAGAGGAGGATGCTGGCAGCAGAGGTGGACCTGGGTATACAAAGACTGAATCTGGATCTGTGGCCTGTTCAGAAATGGCTGGGGAAAGTGACACACAGGTAAAGGAGGTGTTTGCTAGACTTGACCAGAATTCCTGTGCATGTATGGACCTCAGCCTGTACTCATCTCTCTCTCTCTCTCTCTCTCTCTCTCTCTCTCTCTCTCTCTCTCAGCGGCTGGACTCTCAGGAGTCTCCAAAATACCAGGTTCTGAGGACATTCAAGTTCCTTGTAGAAAATGGTATACGATTTGTACACAACGACACAATCGTCCTGTGCATTTTAAACCATCTCTAGAGTGTTTATTATGAGGTGAATTTCTCACTACTGTAACAGATACCCAAAGTAATCAGCTTAAAAAAAAAAGGTTTGTTGTAGCTCACTGTTTTTATAGGGTTCATCTCATAACTGATTAGCCCTGTTGCTTTGGGTCCGTGGTGGTACATCACAGTGGAAGCACGGAGGGAGCATTTATCTCATGGCTGGGTACAAATGAGAGGAAAAGGAAGAATCTGGGTCCTACAAGGCCTTTTGAGGGCATGCCCCTAATGACCTTGTGCTTTCACTAGCCCTACACTCCTGTTTCTGTGCCTCCCAGGAGCACTAAGCTGCGAACCAAGCCTATAACACATGGGCCTTTGTGAGGCCTTTAAGATTAAGCCACAGCATGTAGAATACTTAATCTAACATGAATGCTGTGGAAACTGTTCTTATACTGCATTGCTAGGGAATAACTAGTTTTTTTTTTTTTTAATGCCTTTGATCTGTGGTTGAATGAATCCAAAGGTGCAGAAGCTATAAACATGGACTGTTGACTACTACAGACAGACAGTGAGCCTTTCGTAGCCTACTTCCTAAGGAAATTTGGTACAGGGATGCCACTGTGATGACACTCTTGAACATCTACGTAACTTTACCCATACTGATTTAGGTAGCTGAAAAAGATTCCCTACAACTGTCAATAAAGCTACCCATCTCTGGGGAACTACTGTCCTTTGATATATGCTGGAGGAAGGGGAGACATTGTCTCCAGCTGTATCCCCACTGGTGAGCCCACCACGCTCCAGCGGGTAGTGATAAATTCATCATTGTGAAGACAGCCCTGGTTAAACTCAGTGGGTCTCAAAGTAAATATAACAGACTAGAATGTGGGAAAAGAATTTGTAGGGAGGAGGGGAATTAACAGGAGTAGGAGAGAAATAGGAGAAGATAGGGGGTGGGTAAGAGCATACAAGATGCATTCTATATAAAGGCATAAACCCATCAGAGAATAATTTAAAAAGAAACTATTAATAATATCAATAAGGAATACACTTTATTTTTAAAAATTATTTCTATAGAAAATAACACAAAGTCCTTATTATTAGGAAAAGCTCTTAGTATACTGACTGCTGGGATTACTGGGAAGTTTTAAGGAGGGCCATGGAAACTTGACTGTTCCTACCTACAGCAAGTCTGCAACTGTACTAAGAGTCTCAGCTTCCTAGGCCACCTTTAAGTAACCGACAGGGAGAGTCTCAATCCCTGGTGCAGACCCTGTGTAAGCTGCTAAGCATCCTGGGGTGGTTTACTATTTTAGAAGCCTTTTCTAGAACAATAGACTGCTGAGCGGCATGGATATTGCCATGCTTGAAATGATCCTCAAAGTACTTTTAAAAGGGTGTTTCAGGGTTACATTGGGGAGACTTGAGGTGGGCATCACATTGGCATTCATGTCTGTCCCCCACTGTGAGTAAAGTGGTCTGCAGAGAGGCTGCTGGAGAGAGTCCTCTGGACCTGTGGCCCAGCAGCCCCTGGAATGGGTGGGTGGGACGATTTATTCATCTTTCTCTTCCCCAGTGATGCTCCTTCTGAAGATGCTCAGTGTCCTCCTTGGTCTCCAAACACCTCTTCAATCTGGGAATTGAATGGGTTTTCCTTTCCTAGGACATGAGGCCATTGGAGCTGTATCTTCTTCCAGACACGATCTGCTAGCATCAGTGAAGCCACCTGCAAGAGAGTCAGAGGAGGCTTAACAGAAAGGAACCAACCAGCAGGCTTGGGATGGCGCTCAGTTGGCGGGGAGCTTGCCTAGCACACAGAAGCACTGAGGCACATGCCTAATCTCACCACTCAAGAGGTAGAAGCAGGAAGACGAGAAGCTCAAGTCCATCCCTGGGCTACATGGTATGGCTGAAGCCAGGCCTGTATATGTGAGACCTTGTCAAACAACAACAAAATAACAAACTGACCATCATGATTTAGTAATCCTTTTTCTTAAACCCTTTATCATATCAGTGCTAATATTATCGAAGAGAAACAATTTAAAAGAGGAAGAATTTCTTCTACCGATGGCCTGCAGATACATCATGGAGCAATAGTATGGTAGAGGGCAGTTGTTCACCTCATGGCCAATAGGAAGCAAAGAAGAAACAGGTAGGGCCTAGTGTCGAGATCTTCCTTAAAAGCCCACTCTCAGGGACTCCCTTGCTTCAGCCGGGTTCCATCTCCTAAGGTTTACTTCACCTCTCACAACAGCACTGTTAGCTGGAGATCCTTGAATTTAACATTAGAGTCTGGGGGACATGTCTCATTCATAGCTCAGCATCTTCCATGGTGTTAAGACCTGAGGACCATTCCTGAGACCCCTGCTTCCATCTTTCTGTATTGGATCCCTTCCCCTGCGCTGGGTGGGGCTATCACTTTATCCTAAGTGACACAGTGGTGATGAACAGATGTCACATCAATGGTTGTGTTTCTTTATGTAGAACTTGGTCTTGCTGGGCTGATGACATCAAGAAGCAGTGATCGGATGCCAGCTTCCAGCTAAGGTACAGGAAAAAGCTGGGTCTTCTGCCTAATGCCGAATCCTCAGCCCAAGTAAGTGTGACACCGTTTTCCCAGTTCTGTCCCTGGATGGTCCAAGAGCCCAGGTAAACCACTTTGATTTTATTCTTCTGACATCTGAAGGACAGGACCAAGTTAAACTATGACCATCAAAACCTTCAAAGTAACAGATGTATACCGTTTTAAGATGTATATTGTTTCCTGGATTTGTGACTTAGAAACATAGAACAAGCACATGTTCTCAAAAACCCACTGCTGTATTCCAGTAGGCAACTAACAATTCTTCTTGTGGCCTAAGGCCTGGGTGCTGATGAGTAGAGGAAGCCTCCCTGGGAGGAACTCCTGGTCAGTCCAGGAGCCAGAGAAGTGGAATGACCCCACAGCTGGATGGTTGTGAGAGAGACTCTCACACCAGAAGGGAGGAAATATTAAACTCACATGGAAGGGAGAGGGCAGGCCTTCTTGGGAGAAGCTGAACTTTCAAGCCTGGGTTCTGGATGTTTCTTGGGGAAGCTGTGAATATGACAGAGGCCACAGTGTGTACAGATGACACAGGAGAAAAAATGCTGTGGTCACAGAGCCACAGGAACCCGTAAGATGAGGGTGGACAGGTAGATTGCTGGGGCTTGGATTCTGAAAAAGACACTGACTATGGACTGCTTGGCTGGAATCCAAGCAGGCTGAGTACCGGCTCTCTCGCCAAATGCCACTTTACTGGCTTCTGTAGCTTTATACTAGATTTTCTGTATCCCCAGTGGCAGCGGGATCTAGTCTCGGTTGTCTGGTCCTCTGCCCATCACCATGTGCCCTGGATGAGGATTTTTATTTTTTTTTTTCTCAGCAGATGATGCATTTAGTAAATGGGCCTGGCTGGTACTTGGGCCAAATGGCTATATCTCAACAGTAACATCTAATGCTGAAAATAAGAAGAGTGTGATTGCCATGGGCCTGAGAGAGGAACGCACTGTGGAATGGAAGGGACAGCATCTTCAAGGGCAGTTCGCCGTGGCACCTGACAGTGCAGCGAGACATCAGGGAGCTTTTCGGCACTCTGCGGGTCAGGTTGCACCATAACTAGGACAGAGTCAACGATCAAAAGCTGTTTCTGGGTCTGAGCTTTGTGTAATATTTTAGTAATTGTTAGAAAAAAAAAAAGAAGCCATAACCGACTGAGTCATTGCATTAATCAGCCCTAGAATTTTTATGCATTCCAGAACCTTCTGAGGCAGACCTAAGAAATTTCAATCCAATTAGACTTTCACTGTCAGGTATTGAGGCTCGAACTCAGTAGCAGCTTGTGCATGCCAAACAAACACTACATTGTGTGTCCCCCTCGGCCATGTATCCAATTAAGCATGTAACCATTTTGCTTCTTTTTCACTTTTTTGGTACTGTCTCTTAAAACGGTTTTTTTAAAATTAATTAATTATTATTATTTTTTTTATAAATTACAGTTTATACACTTTGTATCCCAGCTCCCTCAGCCCTTCCCAATCCCCACCCCCATCTCCTCCCATATCCCTCTCCAAGTCCACTGATAGGGGAGGTCCTCCTCCCCTTCCCTCTGACCCTAGTCTATCAGGTCTCATCAGGACTGGCTGCTGCTCCCCCCTCAGGGGGAGGTGATCAAAGAGCCAGCCACTGAGTTCATGTCAGAGACAGTCCCTGTTCCCCTTACTAGGGAACCCACTTGGATACTGAGCTGCCATGTCTTACATCTGTGCAGGGGTTCTAGGTTATCTTCATGCATGGTCCTTGGTTGTAGTATCAGTATCAGAAATGACCCCTGTGCCCAGATTTTTTGGTTCTGTTGTTCTCCTTGGGGAGCTCCTGTCCCCTCTAGGTGACTTTTTTTTAAGAATATTATCTACAGTTTATTTGCTTTGATTACCAGTTGTAGCCCCCTTCCTTATCTCCTCCCAGTCCCACCCTCCCTCTCTCTTTCTCCCCTATCTTGTTCCTTAGTCCACTGATAGGGGAAGTCTTCCTCCTCTACTGTCTGACCCTAGCCTATTAGGTCCCATCAGGACTGCCAGGAGCCTCTTCCTAGGTGGGCTGGCTAGATTGCCCAACCAGGGAAAAGGGATCACGGAGCATGCAAATGAATTCACATCTTACTTTTTAGTAAGCGTACATACAGGGGTTACTCATGAAATTTTCATACATGCATATCATTTCACTTGATGTATCCATCCCATCACTCTGCCTTCCCTCCTTCTCCTGGTTCCTTCTCACTGAAAAGATGCCCTTCTGCTTCATCATTTATGTGTGCATGCACGACCAAAAGCATGCACACGAGCTTGCACACATGTGGATCACAGAACCTTTAAATCTGGTTCTGCATATGAATGAGAACACATGATGTCTGTCTCCCCTTTCCCTTTCCATATCCTCTCTTGTCCCCCTCCCTACAATTAGGCTCTATCTTTTCCCATATAGCCTTTTTTTACTTTCATCACATACATATAGATTTAAAGCTAAATTATGCAAATGAGAGAAAATGTGATGTTTCTCCTCATGTTCATCACGATGATTTCCCTTAATGCGATGATTTCCAGCCACATCACTTTTCTATGGATGACGTGATTTCATTCTTTATGGTTGAACAAAACTCCACTGAGCACGTCACATCTCCGTCTGTTCTTTTGTGGCGTCTAAGCTGCCTCCATACATGGGCCGTTGTGAATAGTGCTGCGGTAAACACGAATGTGCAAGGGTCTCTGTGGCGTGCTGATTCCAAGAAGCGGACAGCTGGATCACAGAGTAGATTTAGTTTTGTGAGGAACCTCCACACTGATTTCCTCAGTGCTACGCTAGTTTATATTGGCCTAAGTATGCGAACTTGATAACATCCATACATCACATTAGAGAAAACATATAATACACAGTATGCACACAGCACACACGTCGGCTACACACACCACACATCTACCGACATACCACATACTTTCTTCTTTGTACTGAAACTCAGCAGTAAGGCTCACGAAGACCACTGGCCTGGGTGGGAGTACCTCCCACACAAGGCATAGATGGTATTTGAGGACGGGAGCTTGGTCTTCCAGCGACTTTTCCTGACATTCCTCAGTAAAGGATGCTGCTTCCAGGTCTGTGGGAAGCTACTGGCGTGATTTTTTTTTTAAACTTTCAACTTGACACATTTAAATTGTCTTTTTAACGATTATGAGGTAGCAAGGCCTTTGAGGGCATTAATTTCCGTATTGTTAAGGGAAGAGATAGGGATGAAGGCACGAGGAGGAAAGTGAAAACGAATGAGCTCAGATTTGAGTTTGTGATGACTGATTTGAAAGCAACTAATTGGCTGTCACTCTAACAGAGATTAATGTATTTGTGAGTGTGCACTGCTGAAATACTGTGTCTACAATGAGACTGGCATGCCAATATGCTAGAGACCTGTGAGGAAATGATCTACTATAGGCATTCATTCATTCATTCATTCATTCATTCATTCATTCATTCATTCATTCATTTCTCTTCACTGAGTGCCCTCTACGGGCTTCTCCTCTACCCATTGTCTGTTGCCATTCCCATGATGCACCACACAGGGAGACAAGTAGTTGTCTTTTACTTCCTTTATTCCATGCCAGTTCTTTTTTAATCACAGTCTAAGTCTTTTGTTTGTCTCTCTTCATGGTTTAGGCCCGTATAGTTATTCCAGGACAGAAAATTTAACAAACAAAAAACAGAATAAAAATGATTTGTAATTAAAATGGAGGCATCCTTTCCTAACACTGGGCATAGGTCTTTTCAGATTACACATACACATTCACTCATGCATACAAAGGTATGTTCATCTGTACATAAAGTATTTAAAAATACATACTTCTCTAAAACGAAATGCACAACCTATAATGCTAACGCTTTTTGGCAAACAGTCCTAGGAATGTGGCAGAGGCACAGAGTTGTGTTATTGTCCATATACTTACTTGGCTCTCCATTACCAGCATATTTCCATGTTGGTCTATTTCATTGTAAATGTAGATTTATATCACTGTCTTTACCCTGTCTTTACCTTTACACCGTCTTTATGCTCTGTATTTCATCAGACTGTATTTATTTTACAGACGGACACTTTATTACACATTTTCCTGGTGTTCAAGGGGGTCTTTTCCAGTCAATACACACATCCCAGTGCAGGGGGTACCTAGACTGTTGGCTCATTCATTGGCATGCTGAACACATCCATAGAATGAAATCTTGTCCAATAGAAGGTGAGGGAGTGGTGTGGTTAACTGGGATCTCTGTATTAACAGTAAGTCTCCCATGTCTTTTCTAGATGATTTTTTTTTTGAGACAGGGTTTCTCTGTGTAGCCTTGGCTGTCCTGGACTCACTTTGTAGACCAGGCTGTCATTGAACTCACAGAGATCCACCGGCCTCCGTCTCCCTGAGTGCTGGGATTAAAGGCATGCACCACCATGGCCAGATTCCCATGTCTTTTCTTTGATCAACCTTTCAGAATCCACTTCCTTACTCAGATCTTGTGGCTGCTTTCCTTGCTTCTGTGACTAAGTACCAAGCAGAAGTAAGTTAAGGCCTGTAAGGCTTCGTGCTGGCCCATGCTTCAGAGGGTTTCAGTCCACAGTGGTGAGAAAGGATGGCAACTGCCAGAACCACTTTATCCGTGTCGGTGGGGCTTGTGGCACAACCTGTTTACACCATGGTGGGTCAAATCCCAGTGGGCCAGGCAATAGAGCACTCAACCCAGATCCAGAGACAGATGTAACCTTCAAAGTGATCTAAGTGTTCCTAAGGGACTTATTTCTGCCAGCCAGGGACACTCCAAAAGGTTGCACAGCCTTCCCAAACAATGCTGCCACCAAAGGACAAACTCTTCACACACATAAGTCTGTGAAGGCCATTTCACATACAAGTCATACAGATTTGTATGAACATCTGCAATTAAGAACATAGTAAAGCCAGAAGTGGTTTCTGAATTCAAGTTGGCTTCCTGAAGTAGAACAGTGTTTGATTTAATTATTTGATGATCAGGAATTGTGCCAAGTGTCCTATTGGTCTGTGTTCACTGCTGGGTATTTGAGGGGACTGGAAAAAATTGATACCAACTTGAGGAGATACTGGCATTAGATTTCCCAAATGACATCTCTCTGATAAAGAACTCACTTTGCATGTAGCATCTGCTTTGATACACTGCTGGGTAAAGTCTTTCAGAGTCCCTCTGTGGTAGGCTCCTGTCCTATTCCCTGTTTTCTCCTTCTTCCAAAGTCCATCCCATTTGTCTTTCTGAGTAAGGATTGATCATCTTACCCAGGATCCTCCTTCTTCCTTAGCTTCTTTAGGTGTACAGATTTTAGTATGTTTATCCTCTATTATATGTCTAATATCCACTTATAAGTGAGTATATACCATGTGTATCTTTCTGATTCTGGGATACTCAGGATCACTCAGGATCTTTTCTAGATCCCACCTTTTGCCTGCAAAAGATCACTCAGGATCTTTTCTAGATCCCACCTTTTGCCTGCAAATTTCATGATTTCCTTGTTTTTAATTGCTGAGTAGTATTCCATTATGTAAATGTACCACAATTTCTGTATGCATTCTTCAGTTGAGGGACATTTGGATTGTTTCCAGGTTCTGGCTATTACGAATAAAGCTGCTACAAACATGATTGAGCAAATGTCGTTGTTGTGTACCTGAGCATCTTTTGGATATATGCCTAGGAGTGGTATATCTGGATCGTGAAGAAGTGCTATTCCTAATTGCCTGAGAAAGTGCCAGATTGATTTTCAAAGTGGTTGTACAAGTTTACATTCCCATCCAGCAATGGAGGAGGGTTCCCCTTTCTCCACATCCCAGTGCAGGGAATCTTATGAAAGAAGGGGGAGATAGTAAGACCTGGAGGGGATAGGAGCTCCACAAGGAGAGCAATAGAACCAAAAAAATCTGGGCACAAGGATCTTTTCTGAGACTGATACTCCAACCAAGGACCATTCGTGGAGATAACCTAGAACCCCTGCACAGATGTAGCCCATGGCAGTTGAGTGTCCAAGTGGGCTTCCTAGTAAGGGGAACAGGGACTGTCTCTGACATGATCTCAATGGCTGGCTCTTTGATCACCTCCTCCTTACCAGGTCACAGAGGAAGACAATGCAGCCAGTCCTGATGAGACCTGATAGGCTAGGGTCAGATGGAAGGGAAGGAGGACCTCCCCTATCAGTGGACTTGCAGAGGGGCATAGGAGGAGATGAGGAAAGGAGGGTGGAGTTGGGAAGGAATAAGGGAAGGAATTACAGCTGGGATACCAAGTGAATAAACTGTAATTAATATAAAAAAATAAAAATTAAAAAGAACTCACTTTGCTTTCTTCTGTGCTGGCTCAGATTGATGTTAAACACAGAAAATACAGTTAGCTTAAAGGTTTGCAAGGGAATCTTTTCCTTTTTTTTCCCCCTCCCAAAACAAACTTTTTAAAGTGAGTTTTCCCCTTTAACTAGAATTTCGACAGTGGTTCCCAGCCTTCCCAATACTGTGACCTTTTAATACAATTCTTCATGTGATGGTGACCCCAACCATAAAATTATTTCTGTTGCTACTTCCTTCATATTTTACTACTGTTATGAATCATAATGTAAATATCTATGTTTTCCGATGGTCTTAGGCAAGCCCTGTGTAAGGGTTGTTGGAGAAACACTGATTTAGACAGTGAACATTAAATGTCACAGAGCAACATGCTTTGGTGTTGCATTTTCTTTTACAGTATCAACACCAACTACATTTGTTCTGAAGGACAAGGCTTTAGGACAAGAGTCTTAAAGTATGTCTTTCAAAGCAAGTCTCTAGCATTGACTGTGTTTCCTGAAAGAATGCTTTCTCTGAGCTTACACACGAACAACCCACAGGATGAACCACGGAGAGAACAAGACACACAGCATTACAGCTGCTTGTTCTGCCCCAGAAAATCCCGTATGTGCTATAGCTGAGAAACACTGCTTCTGAAGCAGACTGTGTACACGTACTGAATGTGCAGTTTTAGGAGGCCGATAGTGGTGCCTTTGTTTGGATGTCATCATCAGCTCAGCAAATGAGCCTGTTTCAACAATGAGGGTTTGAATAAAGTAATAAGAACGGACGACACCACAAATACCTCACGCTTTGGGGGCAACTATTGCCCTTAAAATGAAGTCATGGGCAGTAAGGACCCCATTTCCCTGACTCATTGCCTCTGTGCTTTTGCAAGGCCTTGACTGAGCAGAGTTCAGTTACTCATCCTGTGGGCACTGTGGCATGCATATAGCTGCTTGTGTAACTGGCTTTTTCAAGGAAAAGCATGTCTGAGGGGCTGTACTGCTCTAAGGTTCCTTTCTACTGTCAGTCAGAGGCCTAGGTGTTGCTAAAACCGTATCTCCAGATCTCCTGAAGATATTTTGTTCTTCCTAAAATTTCTCTTAGAAGAGTCCACAAAACAAGAAGATTCAACTCTCTTCTGTAACTTTTGGGTGGCGTGTCTCAGTTTTTACTCACAGGCCCTGATCCTTTGGGGCTGAGGCGGGCAGTGGTAGGGAGGACGTGACTTTCTAGTCCTCACCCATGCCACCTACACCTTGCAAATTTCTCCTCCCTCTGATGACAAGCCTTAAGCTAAGCCATGCTTCCTGGGCCAACTGTATTGCTCTTGACAGGAGCCCTTCCTCAGGAGGCGCCCCAACCCCACGCAAATGCATGCGTTTGAAGTTCACCTCCCAAAGTTGAGTAAGAAATACCAAGAGGGCAGAATTCCAGCAGTGACCTTGGCTTTGGATTATCTGGAAGTCTCTCACCCTTCCTCTCCCTAACCTGTTTTATTTTATTTTTTGTCTTTTTTTCCTACAAAATCAAGAACTTTTTAGTGAAATAACCATAGAAGAAAATACTGAAAAAAAATACCTTTCTGTAATACTTTAAAAAGAGGAAATACAATTCAGAGCAGGACTATATAGATTTCATTGAGACCTTAAAACAGCTTGATGCCTTTGAAGTTGAACTGCTGCTAAATTTAATGCAGGGTTCACGAGAACAAAGCTGAAAATCTGCCCTCCTTGTGTTTTGTCTGCAGTAAGAGCATTCAGAGCTCTGCAGAGACAGCAGTGAAGCGCCCTCTGCATTGCCGCCTTCCTCAGCCCTCCTCACGTGCCCCAAAACACAGTCTCTTGGACCTGGCCATGTGTGGAGGCAACTGATTTTAGATCTGCAAACTGAAAACATGGCAGCTGTGTACGATATAGTTAAACAATCACATTGAAGAAGGAATTTCAGTTCACAGCTCCAGGCTCTCTACAGTGAATGAATGATATAGCGAATTAAACACATGGTGGTTGGTGGTTTGCCAACAGGACCAGCTTGGGGTGACTGCTCAGGAAGCGGGTTCACTGGCCCAGACTCTTCTCCTTCCTGCCCCTCCCTGTCTCTAAGCAGGGACTGTGTGGGGCCTCTGTAAAGTTTCCCAGGGCTATCGTGTATCATGAACTAATGCTGCTGGAGTTGAGGCAAATGGAGACCCTTGAGGCTGTTCAGCAATTTGAACGCACCTGTGTTGTGTGTCTCTGGCAGTGGGCAGGTTCAAGGTTGAACAGGAATGAAGGGCTTGATTCATGGAAACGCCCTTGTTGTTTTGCTAGATTTCCTGACTACGAAGACTGGACTTGCCCCAAGGAACTAGGTCTAGAAGAGTCTATGTCTCCCTTCCACTCTACTCTTCTTTCTCTCTTACCTAGTATTGGGGGCCGGGGTTGGTAGGGAGGTAGAGGTATAAGAATCCAAATAAAGTAGATAAAATTTTGCCAACAATTTCCACAGGCTGTGACTCTGGGTCTTGGGTCTTTGTGGTATATTTTCTCTGCTTAACTTAACTTTTTTATTTTTCCCAGTTCTTTCCACCAAAGCCTTATCCAAATCACCACTGCAGACAGAGTTGTAGATTTGGGCAGAGATAAAGGTATAGATATGGTGAGGGCATTAAATCCAGAACTTTAGCCATTCTGGACAGGCTCTGTATCACTGAGCTATAACACAGTCCTACTATAGTTTTCTTTTAGGAATATAAGTCTGATTTCTGGCTTGTAAACACCCACCGGCCTCATTCCTCATAGTAAAAAGATAAAGTCCATGCAGACTTCCTGGGATCTGCTTTGGATCCTTTCTTCTTTCTTCTCCATCCCACTCGCGTTCTCTCTGTGCAGGCTGCACTGAAACATGTGAATTCCCTCCAGCACTCTCAGCTTTTTCTCATCTTCAGATCTTTGCCTGTGCTGTTTCCTATGCTTGAAACACTTCTCCAGCTCTTCCCTGCCTCTTCCGTTTCCTCTGCTATGCGTGGTTGTAGTTTTGATGTCTCATCCTCCAGACACCCCTTCCCAACATCATCTTCTGCTCTCTTCCCTTCTCATCTCCCATGACATCCTTCTTGCTTGCCCACTTGGAGGCAGTTACCACCTGATATTTAATTATCTATTCCTTCATCTCTCTCCTGCTGTATGCTATAATTTTAAACAACAACAACAAAAAATGGTTTCCTGTTCATTCCAGAGTTCTTACAGTGCTTGGCAGTTGGGTAGGTACTCAACACATACTGCTGGATGGCAAGTTGCCAGTCTGGACTTTTCAGCTTCATATGTGTGATGGATAGGAGGGTTTGAGCGTGGTGTCCCCCTGCTGTCCATTTTAGACATGGCTGTGCCACGTTCACTCACTTATCACTCACTCATTCCATGGTGGAATAAACCCTAAAGGGATCGTAAGGTAAGACTATGGGACATAGTATGCTTTAGGATTATGTTTTCAATAACCAATTGCAGGTAAATCAGATGTACAGCAGGATAGGCTCCCAGTCTGATGGATCTTGAGCCCTAAAACTATTTTAAGAGTCAGTCAGGATCAGGTTGATATTTGATATGGCAAACAAGTATGTCCTGAGGGACGGGACGAAGATGTCTTTAAGCTTTGAGCATCTTCTGTGTTTGGTTTAAGGTGACCCCGTAGCTGAGCTCTTTTTCATTTCTCCATCCTCCATAGAAAGAGGAGCCGAAGAACTCCTACCTCAGAGGGAGGAACTGTTCTACATGCCTTTAGTTCTGACTAGGTGGGGACTGAGGCAGGAAGAATCCTTTGATCCCAGAAGCCTGGGGAATACAATGAATCCTCTTCTAAAAAAAGGGACTGGAACATCACATAACCCTAAAAAAAGAAAAATAGACCCCACCTTTTTTGTGAAGCCAGATCCCAATAGCTAGTTTCTAGTCAATAATTCTCTGAGCAATTTATCCATTTGATACACAGAACTTAAATATTCTGAGTGCATTATTAAGATTTTTAGAAATCGGTTGTTTTAAACAGTGAAGTTAATCTTCCCTTTCAGGTTTAGGGTGAGTTGTGGTCTTCACTGCTGTTCATTCTTCAGGCAGCACTGTCTTTCCTCTTTCTTTCCTTTTGAGGTAATTCTTCACCATGCCCACAGAAAGTTGCTGAGCGCAGGGATGGGACAGATGAATTCCACTCGGGTTCTCAAGGGTATGTCTGGAGCTTCCTGCACTCAGCCAGTGTGCGGGGGGGGGGGGGGGGGGGGGGGCTCGTCATTGCCATTCCACACTGACTAAAGCTGGGTCAGAATGCCTATGGTGAGAGAGGGTTGCCCGAGGCAAATGGCTATCCCTCCCTGTGGAGAACCAGCTTTCAGGACTTTCAAATGCCACAAGAACCTCCCCCATGCTTTCTTCTCTTTAAAATAGAAATGTCACAAGCAAGTCAAGTACATGGGACAGATAAAAGTGGCGCCTCTATGGCGGAAGGCAGGAGAATGGGAGGGGAGTGGGGACAAGAATTACCAAGTCCCAGCCTCCAGCCCCCATGTACTGTAAAGAAGCCAGAGCAGAGCCACTTCATACGCCCTGAAGGATGCTCTTACTGCAGGATGTCGCTAAAGGCATTGTTCTCTCACATTGTTCTTTCTAGAGAGATCCACAGAAGTTTCCCCCACACATCTCAATTTCAGAAATCCTTGCAATTGTTACTATATTAAGTATAATATGTTTTACTTTTTTTTTAGAATTTCATACATGTACATGATGTGTTTTGATCATACTTTACAAGCATTATTTTTTTTCTTTATGGAAGGCATGGCAGATGACTCATTTCTCATTGGCTACTAGCAAACCCTGGGACTGCCCTGCACATAGTCTACAAACTGAAGAAGCTACATCTAAGATGCTGGTAAACTTTTTCTGTCTTGTTTTACTTTCTCTCTGATTCTCATATTCTTTTTTTTTTTTAATTTCTATGTTACTTATGTGTACACTCTGTAGAAATCCTTCTGTGAATAAAATAGGATAAAAACCAAATATATGAATGCATACATATACTTTAGAAAACCAAGCAGAGAGTCTCAGTGACCACCACGTGATCACTTACCTCATTGGGGTGGAATCCATCTACGGCTTCAATAAGCTGCCACGGCTGGCCACCTCTTTTCTGCCACTCCTCTATGACTAGAAAACACACAATCAGAGGGTTACAGATGAGTTTCCTAATGCCAAGGACAAGGAGCTCATATGATGTCATCTAATCTCTCCTACTCTTTTAATTTTTGTGTATGAATGTTTTGCTTGCATGCATGTCTGTGTACATGGAGACTAGAAGAGGGCAGCAGATCCCTGGATTAAAAATGGTGTTGAGCTACCATGTGGGTGATGAGACTTGAACCCTGGTCCTGGGAGAGCAGCCAGTGTTTTTAACCACTGAGCCATCTCTCCAACCCCCCTTAAATCTACCCTGCCAGGCCTTGTTTTATCTCATCATGGCTTTTTCTGAGCTATGCTTTGGGCTGGGAGTTTTCTGCACAGCAATGATCTACCCATTATGTGATTTTTTTTTTCTAAGTCAAGAAAGAACATGTGTGAAAAAGCTGGTGAATCTGCCTTGTGTGGCAGGGAGGGCAGGGGAAGTCAAGTGAGCGCTAAAATGAGTAGCAACAATTTAAGTCCATTTGATCTTTTTTCCTCATGTGGTGGCACAATGCCTCTTTGCAGAAGCAAAGATGACATTTTGCTAACATCTCCTTTCATGTGCCACCATTTGCAGACACTGCCTACGTGTGTCAAGCAATCACCCCTAACAATCATACAAGGTGTCAGAAATATAATTATATAAAATTATCTCAACATTGCATTCAGAGAGAGCATGGCTACAGAGAAAATATTATGAGCCCCAAAGTGACGAAAAGTAATAAAACTGTCCTTCAACAGGGATAAGAGAGTATGCATGTCAGTTTCTCCCAGGCAGCAATGCAATTAATTCTAGGTTGTAATATCACAAAGCCAGTAAAACTTCCTCAAGGAAATTGCAGTCCCCAGAGAGCCTTCAGGCAGAATCATCCGAGACTTCGGTTCCTTCCAGAACGCCTCACTTTCCTGGTCTTCATCGAAGCCAGAAGTGCAGCTACGATTCCAATTGTTCTTCTCACCTCTCTCTGCAAGTCTCCCCAGCCTCAAGGGCAGAGGAATGCCCCCTTTCCTTTTTCTTACTCCAGGAAAGGATGGAGACACTGTCTGGTGAAGTCACCACATTAGACTGAATCAATCCTCTGTTGCTTTTGTAGTTATTGCAGAGATGCCGTCCCCTCTTACTGCTCCACCCTTTCCCCCGGAGGTGACAAATAATGTCCCCCTTGTCAGCGTTCAGGGTGAAATGTCATGCTGATGGTCTGCTTAGTGTATTCTTAGGCAGTATGGTACTAGGGTGGTTCTTTCTCTTCTTTCTTTGGTTGAGAGGGGCCTCACACTTGCTAGATATATAAGGATTACTTTGAACTCCTGAGCCTCCCACCCCTACATCACAAGTACTAGCATTACAGCACCAACATGCCTTGCTCCTTGGGATCATTTTATAGTGTGCTGATGGACTTTCTGGTAGTTGCTAGAAGAAGCTGCTGTTGGCAACTAGCATTTGCATTTCTTGTAAGACTCAAAATGAGTTGTTCACTGTGCCATTGAGTTATGATGTAGACCCCATATGGAAACCCAGATTGCCTTATGCTGATAGAGGAGGGTTCTTTTTTTTTTTTTTTCCTGAGGAATGGAATGAATTTGTTCTTTCAATGGAAAGCTACCAGCTGCACTGATAAGGAAGCCACACTTAGTTTTATGAAAGAGAGGGATCAACTGGTTCTTCTAAACCAGATGGCACACAGTATGTTTCCTGACTTTGGCGGCAGTGTCCTGTAAAAAGGAGTGGCCCCAGGAAGCTGGCCTGCCTCTGTTTCCAGTTGTTTATCTGTTCTGCCTCTTTTGTGGGGCACAGCTCTGTTTTAGGTTCAATTCCAGATGCTCTAAATTCTCCAGCATGTCATGCTGGGCTCCAGGTCACCCTTCCTGACTGCACGGCTGCCATTGCCTGCTCAGGGATGCTGCTGGCCTGTGTCCCACTTAGCCTGCTCATCTGCTGTGCAATCTACTCATGCTTGCTTAAGCCTCTTAATCTCCCTCTTGTCCAGGAGATGAGTCACTTTTATTCCCATTTCTGGGACTTGCTTTTCAAATTTCTAGCTCTGTGTTGATTGTCTATCAAATCCACCTCCAGTCTGAACATCTGACAAGTTACTTGCAGTGAAAGAGCAAGGAATTTGAGGAGTTTCTACAAATGCAAAGCTGAGGTCACCTCTAAGAACTCTTGGGTGCTCTTTATCCTGTGGTATCCATCTCCTCTCTCCTTGAATGCATATGGAGGTCTCTAACACAGAGATTGACAAACGCGTGGTGGGTCAAGGTTTCCACCCAGTACAGACATCAGCCTCCAGTCATTGAGACTTTGGAGGTGACATTGCTTCCATTTCCTTTTGTACTTTTCACTTCACTCATTTCCTTTATTTTTAGATTCAGCTCACTTTCTGCTGTGCAGGTGTTTACGGAAGAAGGAATAAAGATGATCTCCAACAGGATACTGGATGGACCGATGTCGGGGTCATTCTCAAGTTCATACCCTGAGAGACTAATCCTGCTGTGGCTTGATAAGAGGTGGAGCCTTTGGGATCTAGCTAGGCCATGAAGTGGAGCCTTCATGGATAGATGTAGTGTCCTAATAAAATGTGTCCCAGAGAGCTTTTGCCATGAGATAGTTTAAAAAGCCAGTGGAGGGCTCTCACCAGAACCCAACTGTGGAGGCACTGTGGTCTTGGATTTATATCCTCTAGGACTGGGTGAGTAAAGTTCTGTTGTTTATGGACCACCCAGGCTATGGTACTTTAATATAGTAGCCCAAGATGACTACTAGATATTCAGAATTCCTCGGTAGTATTCATAAGACCAGGCCAGGAACTGAGCTCAACCAAGTCCTCAGATATAGCCTGCTGGAACATTGCAAGAAGTGAATGAGGAAAGTCATGAGTTAGAGACCTTTTATACCGAATAGACACCTAGTGAGCTGTGGACTTGATCTAGATCTCTGGGGTTTCTCTTGAGTGCTGTGGTAGGAAGCCTCATACATGACTTTTGGACTTTTCATATTAGCAGAAACGATCGAGTGAAAAGTTTAGCCCAAACGGCTGCTATCCCAGCTAAGGAATTCTCATCATCACTATACTCAAACAGTTCTACATGGTATCAACAATAATGTGTTCCTCCCTCATGGGAAACTTTTTCATTCTTCCAAACTCTGTTTCAGCTCTGTAGACTTATGTGGCAGAGTCCAGCCTTCAGACTAACCGGTTTGCCCTATGAAATAATAGTTAATATTGAAAGAACACGGCACACAGTTACCAAGAATACAGTCAGTCAGTCCACAGGAGAAACATTTTTTTCCACACAATTTTTGTGTCTTCGTAGGTACTGGTGTCTATACAGAGGGAGGCATTTTTACTGTAAAATTATGGATAGGTAACTCACAGGCAAGACTACAAGGTTTTATGTGAACCTCAAATATTACCAGGTGGAATGATTCTTTTTTAATTTTTAATAATTATTTATTACAACTTATTCCCTTTGTATCCTGGCTGTGGCCCCCTCCCTCCTCTCCTCCCAATCTTTCCTCCTTCTCTCCCTCTTCTCCTCCTATGGCCTTCACCTAGTCCACTGATACGGGAGATCTTCCACCCTTTTTCTCTGACCCTGGCCTATCAGGTCTTATGAGGACTGGTTACATTTTCTTCCTCTGTGGCTTGACAAGGCTGCAATCCCCAGAGGGAGGTGATCAGAGAGCCAGCCACTGAGTTCATGCCTCAGACAGCCCCTGCTCCCCTTACTAGGGAATCCACTTGGAGACTGAGTCTATGGGCTACATCTGTGCAGGGGTTTTAGGTCCTCTCCATGAGTGGTTCTTGGTTGGGTTATCAGTCTCTGCAGGGACCCCAGGGCCCAGTTTTGTTTTGCTTCTTGTTTTTTGGCTTTGTTGGTCTCCTTTTGGAGCTCCTATCCCCTCCAGGTCTTTCTATCTCCTCCTCCTTTCATAAAATTCCATGCACTCTGCCCAAAGTTTGGCTATGAGTCTCAGCGTCTGCTTCAATACCTTGATCAGTAGAGCCTTTCAGAGACTGTCTGTGGTAGGCTCCTGTCCTGTTCCCTGTCTTCTGCTTCCGATGTCTATTTCATTTGCCCTTCTGAATGAGGACTGAGCATCTTCACTATGGTCTTCTTTGTTGTTTAGCTTCTTTAGGAGTATAGATTTTAGTATGTTTATCCTATATTATACGGCTAATATCCACTTATGAGAGTATCTACCATGTGTGCCTTTCTGCTTCTGGGATACCTCACTCAAGATGATCTTTTCTAGTTCCCACCATTTACTTGCAACTTTCATGATTTCCTTGTTTTTAATTGCTGGATAGTATTTCATTGCATAAATGTACCACAATTTCTGTATCCATTCCTCAACTGAGGGACATCTCGGTTGTTTCCAGGTTTTGGCTATTAAAAATAGAGCTGCTATGAACATGGTTGAGCATGTCCTTCTTGTATAGTTGAACATCTTTTGGATATATGCCTAGGAGTGATGTAGCTGGATCTTGAGGAAGCACTATTCCTAATTGTCTGAGAAAGCACCAGATTGATTTCCAAAGTGGTTGTACAAGTTTACATTCTCACCAGCATTGGAGGAGGGTTCCCCTTTCTCCACATCCTCTCCAACATGTGTTGTCACTTGAGTTTTTGATCTTAGCCATACTGGTGGGTGTATAGTGAAATCTCAGGGTCATTTTTATTTGCATGGAATGACTCTTTGTGACAATTTCATGATATGATTCTACTTTTTCAGAACTGCAACAGTAGATATGGCATTTTTTTTCCTCAATTGATTTTAGAGTGGGAGGGCCCATGAAAGTCAATATGGCAAATTGGTCTTTCCCATTTGTGTGTGTGTGTGGGGGGGCTGTAGGAAAATCTTGAGACAAAGCTTCTCACTGAATTTGGAGCTCACCAGTTTGTCTTGCCTCTCTGGTGAAAGAGCTTCTGGGATCTGTCTAGACACGTGCCATTGTACCCTACTCATATGTGGGTGCTGAGGATCTGAACTCAGGTCCACATGCTTATGTAGCAGGCACTTTTCCAACACAGCTATCCCCCAGTCCTTCCTATTTGTGCTTTGTAAGAAATAAATTTAGCTTCTTGAAAGATCATGGAGCATCTGTAGGGATTTGGTGCATAATATATTTTATCTGTAAGTCAGAGAAATTCCATTCACAGACATCTTTTCAAAGAACCTCAGAAACAGTGGAGGAAGATTTATAGGGCATGTGGTAGCTCTTCCTTTGATGAATTGCAAGCTAGCTGATATTTAAAATAGAAATCTGCATTCATACCGGGGAGGGAACAAAGAGTCTAAGTTTACTACAGCTGGGCTGTCTTTGAAGCCAAGGGCAGTAGGAGGTGTTTTTAAACTGTCAACGTGAAAGTGGCTTTATCAGCCAAGTGGTATTTCTTTCCACCACTGGGAAGGTGAAGTAGAAAGGGAAAGAATGTCACATGATCAAGTTGACATTTTTTTGGAGGCAAGTTTGCTACTTCTGTTTTGTTCATAACCAGTTGGAGAATGAGTCAGCAAAAAGACAAAAACAAAAAACAGAACAAAACAATAAAACGACATCAGCGCATGAGCTGTCTGTCACCTTTCAGTGCTGGACCCAGGCTGTCACAATGGAGAACGAACAGGTCTTCTGCCTTCCTCCAAGTGACAGGGATGCTCAGCTATGAAGTTTTTTGTCACAAGAACATGCAATTGTGAATTTCAGTTCACAATTGGAGGGCTTTGGTGGTGTGGTAGTCATCTCTCACACAGTGTGGAAAGAAGGACAATGTTCACAGGACTCCAGACTGCACATTTAATAAATGCTTCTACCGAGTTTCACTTCTGATGAAAGGACATCTGGGTGATAATGAGCTACATTTATACCATACCCTCCTCAGGGAACTTGGGGAAGCATTTCCTTAGGTATGAAAGATGACAGGAAGTGTTTGGACACACACATGAAAGAGAATGCTTATAAGGAAGACTATAGGGGTGCATTACACTCAGTGATAAAGGAGCCAGTGGATGATGCCAGCTAACAGTTACAGGGTCCTTGCTGGTCTACAATTCTGTGATCTGTGCCTGAACTGAGATAAGAACACGGTTATAAATTCTAGGCTCTTTCTACAGTTGTAAGTTACAAGCAGGGTGGTAATGTGCTGCCATGATCTCTAGGATGGGAGGTTACCCCCAGAAATTGATCTGGAGTGGACGATCCTTCTAGCTAATCTAATAAATGTTAGGATTTCAAGTCTAAAATTCCTAACTTGGCCACAAGCCAAGACATTATAATAGTTCCTGAAAGGGTGATAAAAATTCTGGCCCTCTCAGAAGCAGTCATGGCAGTACATAGTCATTAAATGTTGCATGAGGTGTTCTTACGGACAGATCCCAGAACACCTTTCTCTGCCTCTACTCTCTCTTTTACTATGTGCATATGTCATCCCTGTTCAGGTGCTCGGCGACTTCAGATGGATAAGAAAGGACTGGCAAAGCTGGATCTTCACATTGTTTTTAAAAAAAAAATGGTGGAGAGATTATGAAGCAGGAAAATGATTACACTGTTGATAGGAATTTCCAAGCAAGGGACTTAATACTTATATGTGGGAAATGGTTGGGGGAGGAAACAAAGACGTTTTCTTCAGTGGTGTAGCCATGGCTAAGGTGCGTCTGTTTCTGTAAGCGAATTCCCACCCAAGCACCTGCAAATGCCCCTAATCAAACCCGTTGTGCCCCACATAGACATAGGGATGTGAAAGTAAGGGGCGGCTAGCTGGAAATTGGAAGAATATTGATTGGGTGGGGGAGGAGGACAAGAGAAAGTAGTGGGTGGTGAATATGACTGAAATCTATTATGTGCATGTTCGAAATTTCATAATGAAACCATTATTATGCATAATTAATGCATGCTAATAAAAACACTTAAAACGGAATCCCCTCTTGGAGATTTGGAACCAGAGAGGTGAGAGATGCCCAGCGAATTGCCTGCAGCACCAGAGATAATGAATGACGGTTGTAGAAATCACCCTGGACAATAAAAAATGTCCCACGTGGAGGTTAGGCATTATTAGATTTTTAATAACTTTGCTCACATTCAAGGATGGTAATGATCAAAGATCACTTGGAGGTGCATTTGTTTACACCAAGAAGTCATTAATAAGTCTTTAACTCTGCATTTTAATGAGAGGTTATTTATCAAAAATGTCTCTCCCCATGAGAGAGATGTGTCATGTAAGCAGGAAATCTAGTAAAGACAGATCAGTCTTGTTGAAAGGATGTTCAGAGCTGAAGGATTAGAGTCTGCAATGCAAAACGTGTCAGCTAATGTAATATTCAATAATTCATGATGGCCATCTGCTCCACTCCAGATGCCTGGGCTGGGGGCTGTGGGGTTGTGGGTGAGGGACAGAGATGAGAAATCTCCCCTCTGCTGCACACATTGAAGCATTTCATTAGCATCGTCTCAGCTGGCAGTCAACCAACAGGGGCTTTTCTAGTGCAGAAAAATTGCTTAACAATGAAAATTAATCTTGGGAAGGTTTTAATCAATAAATAGTTTTTTTTGTTTTGTTTTGTTTTTTGAAAGTCAAGATGTAAAGGATAAATCAGTGGCTCCAGTTAGCAGACCCGAGTCTGTGTGGCTGCTTGTCAGTGACAAAATGCAATAAATGAAAAAAAAAAATTCTTCCCAGAGAGTTGGATCTACTTTTTTTTTTTTTTCCCTCCCTCTAAGAGCTTTTGATTAGTTTCAGGTCTGGGCTTATTCAAAGTAGTCTACCACAGGAGGCACGGTCTCACTTTTCCCTTCTGTCCCCTCTAGTTTTAGCACACACGTGAACGTAGGCGATCTCATTAGCCTAGAGACTTCTGGCCCAAATTCTCCCCAATGGGCTACCATTCCTGTTGCTTTGAGAGATGACGGTGAAGTGAGGAGGTGATGTTGAGTCTCACACTGTCAGAAAAATGCCTCATGCTTTTTCTCTCCCCAATGCAGAGAGCTACCATGTCAGGTAGGCGGGGCTGACCCTGCCTAGTCTGCTCTGTGTGCTTTGTAATATGGCCCCCCACCCCTCCCACTGCGGCTGGGGGGGTTGTTGTCTACTGTCAAGACAAAAACAAGCCACTTACTTTCGTGGAAGGCGAAATCCATGTAGAAAAGACTGAAGTTTGAGAATGTCTTGGCGGCTGCAATTTTTTTCAGTGTATTGGAGAGTTGTTCTGCTCTCTGAATACAAGGGAAACAGAATTCCATGAAACCTCAACTTTGACTTTCATGAGACAATTCAGGCAGAAAAAGAAATTGATTTTCCACACACCACTCCACTTTACTATCTCCAAGCCATCAGCAGAAAACAGCTCTGCACATTAAAGTGTATTCATGTGCAAATGACCAGTGAACACGAAAAATGTTACTATTCATTACAAATCAAACCAGTGTAAATTAAAGTAATAAGAATCTGCTTTTTCTGCATGGGTTTGTCAAAGATGAGATGAACAACCTTGACGTTACTGAATGTCAGAGGGCGAATGAATGAAAACGTAGGTTAGTTTCATCGTTTAGACAATAGCTTGGCAATACGGACCAAATCCTTAGCATGACCACCAATATGACTCATAGGAACTTGTGTATAGGAAATAGAGACAACACAAAACATACGTCTTGTTATTCATCATGATGAAGAACTGGAAATAACTGTGTGTCTAACTCCAGAAAAGGACGGAATACATTTTGCCACGCTGTCATGCTAAACGATTGCAAACAGTTGTACAATTATAATGTGGATGGAGGAGCAATTTGTAAACACTGGAATTTGTATGTGTATTCTCAATCTAGTAGGCAAAACCCCAAGATACTTATCTTTTAAAGTGATAACAGGCACTCACATACTGATACATCAATGATATTTTTTTTTCTCTGCACATGTGCCTGTCTGTAGGTATGTATGTACATATGCATACATGTGTTTAGAGGCCAAACGATGGCCTCACACATTACTGCTTAGGATCCATTCACATTGGTTATGGAGAGGAGCTTCATTGGCCTAGATCTGTTCATTGGGTTAGGTTGGCTGGATGGCTAGTGAACCCCAGGGGTTCTCTTGACTCCACCTTCCCAGCACTGAGATTACAGGTGTATGTCACTGCCTCAGCTTTCTCACATGGGTGCTAGGGATTGGACTCAGTCCTCATGATCACATGGCAAGCACTTCACCGACTGAGGGTGCTGTCTCCCCAGCTGAATTTGTGTGCGTGTGTGTATTTGTGTATTGTATGTGCACGTGTGTGTGTGTGTGTGTGTGTGTGTGTGTGTGTGTGTGTGTGTCTGTGTGTGTGGATGGGCACTGAGATCAGAGAAAGATGTTGGAGGCTTGCCTTGTCACTGGTCACTCCGCCTTACTGCCATGAGACTGGTTCTCTTACTGAACCTGGAGGCAGGCGGGCAGCCAGCCCGCCCCAGTGATTTGTCTCTGTCTCTCATGGCACTGCAGTTATGGGCCCGTGTGCAGCTATACCCAGCGTTTTATGTTTGTGTTAGTGATTTGAACTCAGGCTCTCAAACTTGTGCAGCAAATGCTCTTAGCTACTAAACCATCTTCCAGCCCCAAAGTTATAGTTCAGTCCTCAAACTTGTTATCCTCCTGCCTCTGCCTCTTCAGCATAGCCTACCAATGTGTACCATCACAGCTGGCTGCAGCCCAATTTTTGTGGCTGCTCTTTGCAGATTTTTATAGTTTTCATGTTTCCAAAATCGAAATACATATTTTTAACTTTTAATCTCACAGCGTGTTTTTTTTTTATTTGCAAGTTCTTTACAATAAAGTTTTACTACAAAAATATGCAGGTGGTGGGTCATGCCTGAAATGTCAGTTCTCAGGAAACTGAGGAGAGAAAGATAATCTCTCTTTGAAGCAAAAATTAAAAACTACAAATGTTTCAATAATTTTTCATAAAGATAATTTACCACGTATGGACAAAGCATAAGATGTTTTGCTTTAAAGGGACTCTTTCACACATGTGACATGCCCAGCCACACATAAGGCTTAACTTCCTCAACGCCCTAGTTCAATACCTCAGGTTACATTACTAGCTGAGTATGTAAATGCATTCATACATGAGAAACGTGCACTCACATGTGGACAGTAAGAGAGGCAGGCATAGGAAGAGGTGGAGGCAGACGGGACACACGTAAGGTCTTTTGGCATTTCCGGCTCCCCAAACACGAGTCCTTGTTATTTGTTACATGATGGTTGGAGACCATCACGCTGTGGCATCCCCTCCCGAGGGAAAGGCCCCAGCAAACCCAGCGACAGGGAAAGCAACCCCATACCTCTGAGGTGAGAGTCCGGAGAGTCTTGTTGGAAGACATCCAGCCGTTACAGGGATTGAGCTGAGAGGTGAAGAGCACGCTGGTTAGAGAGGTGTAGTCATAACAACAGGTCTGTGTACGGTCGCCCATACACGTGTGCATGTGAGTGTATGAGTGCGCACGTGTGTGTCTGTGTGTATACGTGCATGATGAGGCCGTGGGGGCAGACCCCTGGGCTTACCTGGAGACAGCTCAGGAAGGAGAAGAACTGTGCATAGGTTACATCTTTGTTTAGCTGGCCTGGAAGACAGAGGTCTGATATGTCATATGGAATCAGATGTCAATGCTCAGAAACATTTGTGGGTGTCCCCACCTCCCTTTCTGGTGGTGGCATTTGTCCTGATTTGAATATGTCACTTGGCCTAGCTTTGACGAATAGGAAAGGGCCCTAAGGTGTCTAGGCCCATTTTAGTCTGGGAGAGCACTGGCCTCATCTAATCTCTACAGGAAGGGATAGGGTCTCTTACAGTTCTAAATGGACCAGAGTGACCCGAACAAAGCATATCTCCAGGCAGCCCCTTCTTCTTGGTGATGTCATGAGATTCCAAGTTTCTATGAGGCCCCGTTTAAGGTGGGAACTGACTTTCTGAGCTTATGAAACACATAGGACTGACCCAGTTGTTCATGCTGAGAAACGGGCATTCAGAATGTCTGAAATTCTGAACCAAAACCTTCAAATATGGCTGAGGTAGCTCTGTAACGCGTGGGTGGGATGGCAATGCTAGCTCTTTCTTTTTTTTTTCTGTCTCTCTTAATGACAGTGAGTTAAGAACTTTTCTGTGGTTTTCTTATTGAGTCCTAGTTAGGAAATACATTTTGTGGTTATTTTTTGATTCAGGTTAAAGAGGTACATAAGAATGAAGGGGGAAAAGCTCACAGACTATTATAATTTGTAAATGAAATCTGTCCCATCCCACGTCTGAAACACTTCTTCCTCAGCCCGTGACACTGTCTTACTCCTAGCTGCAGGAAGTAGGTCATTAGGAGTGCATCTTTAAAGGTTATACCTGGTTTCCTCTTTTCTGTCTGCTTCCTGTTGGTGAGCCATCAGTTAAAGGGCCCCCACCTCCTCCATGCGCCTCCACTGCTATGACATCTGCCTGGGACCAAGCACTAAGGACTGAATCTTCCACACAATGAGCCCAAATAGACAATTCTATTTTTATCCTATGTTTGTCTCAGGTGTTATGGCACAATGGTGAAAAGGCTAATGCCCTGGAGTCTGTGCAGAAACCTTTGGAGCACTAACCACAGACACCGAGATGTTGCCTTTCTTCCAGCGCTGCCCCTCTCCATTTTTTATTTCTTTTATTATTAGTTACATTTTATTAACTCTGTATCCCAGCTATATAATGCTCCCTCATTCCCTCCCAATCCCACCCTCCCTCCCTCATCTCCTCCCTGCCCCTTTCCAAGTCCACTGATAGGGGAGGACCTCCTTCCCTTTCATCTGACCCTGTTTTATCAGGTATCTTCAGGACTGGCTGCAAAGTCCTCCTCTGTGGCCTAGCACCCTTGGGGGGGGGGTGAGGTCAAAGAGCCTGCCATTGAGTTCCTGTTAGAAATAGTCCCTGTTCCCCTTACTATGGGAAACCAATTGGTTACTGAGCTACCACAGGCTACATATGAGCAGAGGTTCTAGGTTATATCTATACATGGTTCTTGGTGGAGTGTCAGTCTCAGAAAAGACCCTTGTGCCCAGATATATTTGGTCCTTGTGGAGCTCCTATCATTTCCACATCATACTAACTCCCCTTTTTTCATGTGATTCCCTGCACTCTGCCAAAGGTTTGGTTATGAGTCTTAGTATCTGCTTTGATACACTGCTAGGTAGAGTCTTTCAGAGGCCCCCTGCAGTAGGCTCCTGTCCTGTTACTTGTTTTCTCCTATGTCCAATGCACATCCCATTTGTCTTTCTAAGTGAGGATTGATCATCTTACCCCATGTCCTCTTTCTTGTTTATCTTCTTTAGGCACATAGATTTCATTCTGTTTATCATATCTTGTAGGTCTATATAAGTGAGTATATACCATGTGTGTCTTTCTCCTTCTGTGATACTTCACTCAGAATATTTTCTAGATCCCACCATTTGCCTGCAAATTTCATGATTTCCTCGTTTTTGATTGCTTAGTATTCCATTGTGTAAAAATACCACAATTTCTGTATCCATTCCTCTTTTGATGGACATCTAGGTTGTTTCCAGGTTCTGGCTATTACAAATAAAGCTGCTACAAACATGGTTGAGCAAATGTCCTTGTTGTGTACTTGAGCAAATTTTGGGTATATGCCTAGCAGTGGTATAGCTGGGTCTTGAGGAAGCACCAGATTGACTTTACATTCCCACCAGCAGTGGAGGAAGGTTCCCCTTTCTCCACAACCTCTCCAACATATGTTGTCTTTTGAGTATTTGATTTTAGCCATTTTGATGGGTGTAAGGTGAAATTTCAGGGTCGTTTTGATTTGCATCTCCCTGATGGCTAAGGATGTTGAGCATTTCTTTTAAGTGTTTCTCTGCCATTGTATATTCCTCTACAGAGAATTCTCTGTTCAGCTCCGTACCCCATTTTTTTAATTGGATTACTTGATTTATTGCTTTTTAACTTCTTTAGCTCTTTATATGTTCTGGATGTCCGCCTTCTGTCAGATATAGGGTTGATGAAGATCCTTTCCCAGTCTGTAGGCTGTCATTTTGTTCTGATGACAGTGTCTTTTGCTTTACAGAAGCTTTTCAGTTTCATGAGGTCTCATTTAGTGATTGTTGCTCTTAGAGCCTGTGCTGTTGGTGTTCTGTTCAGGAAGTTGTCTCCTATGTCAATGAGTTCTAGGCCCTTCCTCATTTTTTCTTCTAACAGATTTAGTGTATATGGTTTTATGTTAAGCTCTTTGATCCACTTGGACTTTAGGTTTGTACAGGGTGATAAGTATGGATCTATTTTCATTTTTCTGCATGTAGACATCCAGTTGGACCAGCACCATATGTTGAAGATGCTGTCTTTTTTCCATTGAATGGTTTTGGCTTCTTTGTCAAAAATCAAGTATTCATAGGTGTGTGGGTTTATTTATGGGTCTTCTATTTAGTTCTATTGATCCTTCTTTCTGTTTCTATGCCAATACCATACAGTTTTTATTACTATTGCTCTGTAGTACAGCTTGAGATCAGGGATGGAGATACCTCCAGATGATCTGTTGTTGTACAGGACCATTTTGGAGATTCTGGGTTTTTTGTTTCTCCATATGAAGCTGAGAATCTTTTTTTCAAGGTCTGTAAAGAATTGAGTTGGTATTTGGATGGGAATTGCATTGAACCTGTAGATTGCTTTTGGCAGGATGGCCATTTTCACAATGTTAATTCTACCAATCCATGAGCACGGGAGATCTTTCTATCTTCTGATATCTTCTTCAATTTCTTTCTTCAGAGACTTAAAGTTTTTTTCAAACAGGTCTTTGACTTGCTTGGTTAGTGTCACCCCAAGGTACTTTATGTTATTAGTGGCTATTGTGAAGGGTGTTGTTTCCCTGATTTCTTTCTCGGTCCTTTTGTCTTTGGTATACAGGGCCCCTCTCCCTTTTTACAGCATGTCCCACCCACTCCAGATCAGTCAGTTTCCACGCTATGACTGACATAAAAGCCAGCTCCCCCACCCATCTCCAGGATGAACAGCTGGTGCTATGTCCATTAAACACTCTTATGCTCTCAAAACTTACAGAGGATAACAGAGCTTCTCAGAAAAAAGATCGCAGGCAATGGGACAGAGCCTTGCTTTGTGCTTGTATCTGAGGTAAGTTCTATGGAAAGGCAGAGTTGACGTGCTCATCATGGAGGAAACACACTTCCTCTCCCGGTGTGGTGAGGGATGGTCAGGTCTAGAGATCCACTGGCTACTATTCCCAGTAAAGTCGTAGAGATCTATCAGGTCTCTCTTTGGCATCATCATGTTTTAGATGACTCCAAAGCTTCTGTCCTTGCTTTCAATGTGTGGACTTGGCATGGACCATGAAGCTCATCTTTCTCCAAATTCCTGCTTCTACCTGCTGAGGTTCATACTTGTTTTGATTTTCTGCTTCCCCTCCTGATTTTGTTCTCTTTCTCTTTTTTTTTCTCTCTCTCTTTGTCCATCTCAGCCCCACCCTGCTCAATTGCACTGACAGATACCGTCAAGGCCATCCTGGTTCTTCCATGTGCCCCAGTGACTTAGGCTCTTTGCTCTGTGAACTGTAGCCTTTTTTCCTCTACCTTCTGTTAAAAACTCTGTTTCTGTTTGCTTGTTTGTTTTTTGTTTTATTTTGTTTTTAAACCTCTTTCCAACACCATCTTGTTCTTTGTTGGAATTAGGTCTCGTAGAAGAATTCACATGGCTTATCTGGTACTAATATACATTCTCCTTTATCCCTTTATTCTGCTTAGAGGCTGAAGTCTCTTCACACAAGAGGAGGCTATCTGCTCTGAGTAATAGTGCATCCACACTTTCCCTCTTTCAAGCCTTGATTGCTTTGATATCCAGAAGAACGCCATTTTGCCCTGCTCCACGGGTACTGGGAGCACCACTACCAGACAGGCCTTGAAGGTTAAGCCTAGCCACAGCCTTGTTCTATCTGCTTTGCTCTCCCCTCTGCTGTCCTGCCAAGGATTAGGGTCCTGGGTATACCCTGATCACTGAGTCCAGTCTCCCTTCCTTTGCCTTCTATTGCTTACTGTCTGAACACTGGCTCCCTCTGAGCCTGCTGGACAGAAGGATAGGTCTGCTGAACAGGGTGAAGTCCCCATTATATAGTAGACGACAGTGGGGGAATGTTAACAACTCTCTTTCTTCTATCTTGAATTTGCCAGTTTGAAGGAAGGATACCTCTGGGGTGCTCAAGTAAGAGTGGTTAGGAGTGCTTATAGTGCACGAATGGTCTAAAAGAAAGGAAGAGGAAGTGCAGCATTCTCTCTCTGCTGGCACCAACTCTGTTTCTTTTTTATTAATTTCACTTTATTCACTTTGTATCCCCCCATAAGCCCCTTCCTCCTCCACTCCCGATCCCACCCTCTCACCCCCTTCTTCACGCATGCCCCTCCCCAAGTCCACTGATAGGGGAGGTCCTCCTCTCCTTCCTTCTGATCTTAGTCTATCAGATCACATCAGGATTGGCTGCATTGTCATCTTCTGTGGCCTGGTAAGGCTGCTTCCCCCTCAGGGGGAGGTGATCAAAGAGCAGGCCAATCAGATTATGTCAGAGGCAGTCCCTGTTCCCATTACTATGTAACCCACTTGGACACTAAACTGCCATGGGCTACATCTGTGCAGTGGTTCTAGGTTATCTCCATGCATGGTACTTGGTTAGAGTATGAGTCTCTGGGAAGACCCTTGTGTTCAAATTTCTGGTTCTGTTGCTTTCTTTGTGGAGTTCCTGTCCTCTCCAGATCTTACTATTTCCCACTTCTTACATAAGATTCCATGCACTCTGCCCAACAGTTGGCCATAAGTCTCAGCATCTGCTTTGATAGTCTGCAGGGCAGAGCCTTTCAGAAGCCCTCCATGGCAGGTTTCTAGTTTGTTTCCTGTTTTATTCTTCTGATGTCCTTCCTCTTTGCCTTTCAGGATGGGGCTTGAGCATTTTAGTTAGGGTCTCTTGATTAGTTTCTTTAGATGTACAGATTTTAATAAGTTTATCCTATATTACATGTCTATATGAGTAAGTATATACCGTGTGTGTGTTTCTGCTTCTGGGACAGCTCACTCAGGATGATCCTTTCCAGGTCCCACCATTTACCTGCAAATTTCATGATTTCCTTCTTTTTCATTACTGAGTAATATTCTATTGTGTAGATGTACCACAATTTCTGCATCCATTCTTCAGTTGAGGGGCATCTGGGCTGTTTCCAGCTTCTGGCTATTACAAATAAAGCTGCTACAAACATGGTTGAGCAAATATCCTTATTGTGTACTTGAGCCTATTTTGGATATATACCTAGGAGTGGTATGGCTGGATCTTGAGGAAGCACTATTCCTAGTTGTCTGAGAAAGCGCCAGATTGATTTCCAGAGTGGTTGTACAAGTTTATATTCCCACCAGCAGTGGAAGAGGGTTCCCCTTTCTCCACAACCTCTCCAGCATGTGTTGTCACTTGAGTTTTTCATCTTGGCCATTCTGATGGGTGTAAGGTGAAATCTCAGGGTCTTTTTGATTTGCATTTCCCTGATGGCTAATGACGTTGTTGAACATTTCTTTAAGTGCTTCTCTGCCATCCTATATTTCTCTACAGAGAATTCTCTGTTTAGCTCTGTTCCCCATTTTTTAAATTGGATTACTTGGTCTGCTGCTTTTCAGCTTCTTTAGTTCTTTATATGTACTGGATATTAGTTCTCTGTCAGAAAAAAGGGTTGGTGAAGATTCTTTCCCAATTTGTGTTTTTTTTTTTTTTTAACCTATTTTTGTTTTCTCATGGAAGAGTACTGTGTGTTTGCGATCCCTGGTCAAAAAGACTTCTTAATAAAGCAGCAAGGGACTCGGGGAGGCAGTTTAACAGTGTAGCTAGAACATGTGAGAGTCTGCCTTTGATGCCAGCAGCAAAATGAAAATAAAATCCAGTGGTGGACAATGGGACTGTCCACAGTGACCAGTGACCAGTGTTAGTGTGTGTTCAGTTGCCCCGTGCTTGCACCCATAGATGCCAAAGGCTCTCTCTAAAGATTAAAGAGTGAGAGTTTATACTTTAGACGACTAGAACACACAGTTTTTATGTTAGAAATTTATAAATTCCTTACAGTAGTCTGATATTTATATTCATTTATCTATATCTCTCATATTTAGACTAGCTATCATTTATCTCCCTACCTACATATCTTTCATTTCTCTCTTTCTTTCAATCTTTGCCTATAAGGGTAAGAAGCTTTATGAGCAGGAAAGCTATGCTCTTTAAGTCAGGCAGGCCAGTACTTTGCTTAGATAATATTTGTGATACACTTTCATGGAGCAAATGACTTTATCTTAAATGGCTGTGAGTCCGAATGTAGATATCTATTTTTTTTCCTCCAGTAAAGAGACTAGAGATCTGATTATCAGTTCTTTTTCTCCATGTAAACAGGGGTGGAAATTTTTAAGGAGGTAGAGGAATTAGCTTAACCAGGAACTACAGGAGGAAGAGGAGGAGGAGGAAAAGGAGGAAAGGAGGAGAAAATGAGGAGGAAAAATAAAAAAGTCCATAGATGTTATGTCCTCACGGGGAAGCTCTGGCTTATTTTCAAAGAGGAACCACCCATAAAGAGAAGATTTTACTAATTTACATACATATACATTCCACATAGTAATATCTTAAATTATCCTTAAATCTTTTTTAGGTCCTAGTCCAGTCTGCACTCTGATTAATTTATACAGAGCTGGGAGACTGCAAATCTGGTCACTTGGGCATATGGGAGATTTACAGCAAAGAAGTTGTCAGAATTATTTCTTCAGTACACTGGTGTTTTTCTTTTTGAATAGCCATCACCCAGGTCCATCTTGTGAACTGGCAGAATTATGCTTCTCCTGATAAGAGTACGGGGGATTTAAATGCAGGCCGGGACTTAATGGTGGTTGTGATCCTGTGTTGACCCCTTGAGGATGGAGGCTGCTTTCTTTGTTGTGGGAATGGAGTCTAATTGGAGCGGTAGCATCAGCAGAACATTTCTTACCGTCCCTTAAATTCAATTATAGTACAAACTTTCTTTCTCATAGTTTCTATCAAGCCTGGCTAGCACACTACTTGTCTCTAAGTTATATTGGAGGGAGCTTTCCTTTAGTTCAATTCTGCTTTGTGTAACTTAGTATTTCCTAAGCAAGCTATTAGTGAATCCCTCATAGCATAAATTTTACTACTTTGAATTTCTCCAGCATATATATATGTATGTATATATATATATATATACATATACATATACATATATATATCACCCATCACAATACAGATCACACAAATTCTACATTCACACATTGCACACACATCATATGTACACACTGCATCCACACATGCGCGTACACACACATCCACAAACGCATACACATGGTTGAAGAAGAAAAGAATTTGTAAGCATAATATACCTAGAGGGTGGTATTGGTTGTGCAAACTATCCCAGAGAAAAGTTCCATCTGGCAGGCCATATAAAATAACATGGCTGCCATTGGGCAGGTGGGAATTTAGATGCTTCAGAGTCTGCATGACATTGGAGTACATTTGTTCGGGAGTGGTCATTTCTGCAACTGTGTCCGATTTCCTGTTGGTGGAGGGAACAGAAGGTATCTTGTTTATCAGGACAGTCCCATACAAAACACACTGTATGCTGGTTATTGGTACCATTTTGCAAAGTACTTATGACTTCCTACCTTCCTGGCATATAGGCAGACTGTATTTATTGATGCAGAGAGAGAGAGAGAGAGCGAGAGAGAGAGAGAGAGAAAGACTTGTGTTCCTAAAGAACATTCAGTGAGTATATCAAGAAGTAAAATTTTATGACTTTATACTACTAAGACTTTAGAGGTGTTTGTTTCTTTTCTTTTCTTTCTTTTTTTTTTTTTGTTTTTTGTTTTGGAGCATAAACTCATTTATCCTGACTCACAGCTACTGAAGAGTGTCTGGCATTACTTAAGACTTCTCTCGAGCTTTGAACCCTAACATTTGCTTTTTAAAGCTTGTACACAGACCACAGTAGGGAGGCAGAACATCACTAAGGAATGAAACTACTTTATGTGCACTCGCTCTTTTACCCCGTATTCTACGTTTTTGTACTAAATTTGGGCTTTCATCATTCTTCTGATAGACTATTATTCTGTTTATTTTTGCAGGGATATTTACTAATAATCATATTTCATACTACTATCATTCTCTGTTTGGTAGTTGTTGTGCTATGGAGAGCATATTAAAAATAAACCAGAGAAATCTCAAATAAACGAGTTAATGATGTACCTTTAGGCTTTGGAAAAAGAAAGCAAGCCAAACTCAAATGCGGTGGATGGACAGAAATAAGTAGAACAAATGCAGATGGACAGAAATAAGTAGAACAAGACAGAAATAAATAAACTACAAAGGATCATTGAAACTTAGATTTGATTCTTTGATAGAAACAAGATCAACAAACCCTTAGCCAAACTAATTCAAATAAAGAAAGAGGACATCAAACTTAATAAAATAGAAATGGAAAAGAAGCTGTTAGAACAGATACCAATGTAATTCAGGAAATCATAAGGATATACCTGGAACATTATGTTTTACTAAATTAAAAAATTAATAGAAATAGATGAATTTCTGGATACATATAACCTATCAAAGTTAAACCAACATGATATAAATCATTTAAGCACATCTATAACTAATGATATTGTAGCAGTAGCAGGAAGCTGCCCAACAAAGAAAAGTTCAAGACACTTAAGGAAGATCACATATCAATACTTCACAAATTATTCCATAAAATGGTAAAGGAAGAAATTTCCAAGCTCTTTTTACGAATCCATTAAAACCTAGATAAGGCCTTATCCAAAACAACAACAAAAAATACAGACCAATCTCCATGACTGACATAGATGAAAATAGTTCAACAAAATACTTGAAAAAAAAAGTCAAGAACACATATAGAATGTGATCACCGTGATCGAGTTGACTTCGTTCCAGAGATGCAAAGATAGCTTGACATGTGCAAGCCAAATAAATGTAATACTTACACAGGTTGGCCCAAGGAATTGAACAAATAATTTTAAAGGAAATACAAATGAGCAATAAATGTGTTTCCAAGTATCCAACATCCTCAGCCACCTTAGATATGAAAATTAAAACTACTTTGAGGTTCTCCTTCCTCCCAGCTAGAATACTGTAATCTGGGACACAGATGACCACAGATGTTGGTAAAGACATAGGGAAAAGCTGGTATTCCTCTTCTGTGGGGATGTAAGGAGGTCTAGCCACTGTGAAAACTGATAAGGAGGCTTACCAAAAAAATAAGCATAGAACGACCATATGACCCACCTAGAGCATTCCTGAACATACACCCAAAGGACTCCGTATCATACCAAAGGCATATTTGTCCATTCTTGACTACTGGTGCTCTTTTCATAATAGCGAGGAATAGAATCACTTTAAATGCCCCTCGGGTGAGGAATGAAAAATGTAATGCACATACACAATGAGGTTTTACTGATCACCCAAAGTTTCTGTAGCTCACACACATTTGCTCTCTTTCAGAAGTGTTTCTATTTTTGTGTCACATTAAAGAGTTTCAGGGATAGTGAGTCGCCTTCGGCAAATGAGACAGCATCATAGGGGAAGTATTACGTGTATCCACATTGCCTTTCTTCCTGAATTCCTGATGCTGAAAGTTGTCTACCAGTCATGCAATTAGAGAACTGAGAGACAGATAGCTGCATTATTGAATGAGAGTTGGAACATTACATACGTGTGTGTGTGTGTGTGTGTGTGTGTGTGTGTGTGTGTGTGTGTTGAAGGTGTAAAGAAAGAAAAACCAAACTCCTGAAGCATGTTCCTAGACAGACCTGGTAGTCAACCTTCTAGCTTGAGTTTTGTACAGAACCTTTTTGCTCATTCTGGGATATCTACTCCACCTTGATGTTCTGTCATCTGTCTTTCTTTTTCTAACCCCAACCATAGGACATCACAAAGTGGGAACTGCAGAGACATCTCACACTGTCCTTGATCCAAATGCTTGGTGTTTCTCCACCCAGAGAGATCCCTGTTTGTGTGGGGTGGGGGCATGGGCCTTTAGCTGATGTGTCTGATATTTGGCTGCTTGGAAAAAGGAAAGCAGGACTGGGTTGAAGAGACCTCTGGAAAAATACACAGTCTCATTGATTCTGACTTTTGGAGGGAGCTCCTTTCTGCAGGTACTATATCCATTTGTGAACTGGACTGAAGGGACATTATCTGGCCAGACCAAAGCTTGTTCTTTTTTGCAGTGAAGGCTGGGGAGCACATTTGCTTCTCCTTTGTGAGTTCCCTGAAGTCAGAGACTTGGGCCTTCTGCCCTTGGATCCTAGAGGCTGACCTAGTATATGGTTTATCGATGGTGCTTTAAGAAAATGAATGACCTGGAGAAGACAGGAGCACCACAATGAGAGCAAAAGAACCAAAAAGTCTGAGCACGGGGGTCTTTTCTGAGACTGATACTCTACCCAAGGACCACTCATGGAGATGGCCTGGAACCCCTGCACAGATTTCAGTGTCCAAGTGGGTTCCATAGTAATGGGGACAGGGACTATCTCTGACAGGAACTGGTTGGCCTGCTCTTTGATCACCTCCCCCTGAGGTGGGAGCAACCTTACCAGGCTACAGAGGAAGACAATGCAGCCATTCCTGATGAGACCTGTTAGACTAGGATCAGAGGGAAGGGGAGGAGGACCTCCCTTATCAGTGGACTGGGGGAGGGGCACAGGTGGGGAAGAGGAAAGGAGGGAGGGGTTGGAAGGGAGGGAGGTACAGGGGGGATACAAAGTGAATAAACTGTAATTAAATATAAATAAAAAATACAATGGGGAAAATAACACATAGATCATAGTTAATATTGGCTAGAGTTTCAGAATTATTTCATATTTGTTTTAAGAATAGGACTAAAGGTCATTTTTGGAAGAAGAGTAAAATAAAAATGGATTTTAACTATTACTGAAAAAAAAAAAGAAAATGAGTGAATAGTAGAATGTAAAGAAGACCAGAGTGATCCAGGGAAAGAAGACAGAATTTGGTTAGAGATCCTGAAGCTCCTAGCTTTGCTACTCAATGGCAGTAGAACAAATTCCTTTACTTTGTGAACCTGGGTTTCCTCACCTGGAACAAACAGACATACTTGCCTCTTTGGGTTGCTATAGGGATGAAATGAAACAGAAAACAAACAAACAAACAAAAAACACAAAAAAGCAACATATCTTGGACCAGGCACAACAGGTCTTAAGTGGCATGTACTCTTTACTGGAAAGTCCTGAGTGACTCATCACAGAGGCAGGGACGTAGCTTTGGGGTCCTGGAGGGGCCTATATCTGGACTGTTTCATGAGCAACTATGGATCATAGAGTGGCATGTCTCACCTTGAACTGGTTGATCTGTACTTTGTTTAGAGTTCTATGAAAGCAGATGAGCCTTAGCTTTATTGGGCTTTGTACTCAGCACAGGCTTGGGAGGTCAGTGAATGGGTAGGAGAAGGGGAGAACTCCCACTGTCCAATAATGAGTTATGCTACCTCGAGCAAGTCTCATACTCCTTGTTAGTTTGTCTTTTCTGTTTCCACAAATACTGGGCACATGGCCACTTAGTGCTGCTCCCGATCCTGTCTCACCTTTTTACTCTTTGGCCACAATCACAGGCCAGATGCCCACACGCAGCATATTTTGAGGGGTGTACATGGGTTTTGACACAGCTCTTCAAATGTTGAGGGATTACTATCACTAATATTGCAGTTTAGCAAGACCTCTTTTACTTTGGACTATCAGAATAAATAGGATCAGATGGGAGTTACATGTAGTTTCCTTGCAAATGCCAAGTCTATGCTGTCTTTTCTGCACAAGGCGGTCAGAATATGAGCATGGCATGTGTTCTTGTGAGATGACTGTGCTGTGTTTAAAATGCCGTGGCTTCTGGCCTTGGATCTTGGTGAAGCATATTTCTTATGATATAACCGGTGGTTGTTCCTGGAATGCCTTTTTGTTTTGATGTCAGAATTGAGAGCTAGCAGATCAGATTCAGTTTTTCAGTTTTACAGGCTATTCCTGTTGATTTGACGTACCCACAGCTTCCTTCTCAGATAAACTTATTTGACATCTGCACATTATAGTAGACTTGGGTGGAGAGTGGAAATGGGGGAAAGAGCTAAATCCCAGTTAAATAGGCCCATTATCATCTTCTTAGCATTGTTGGCATTTTTCTCAATGACTTACCCATTGCAGACATCATTTCCAATCATGGCATAAATGACAATGGCTGGATGGTCTAAAGCCTGGTCCCTAGACAAACTGAGAAAGCATAGGGTATAGCCTCAATTCAATTTTCCACTAGGAAATGGCACATCAATGCATAATATTGAGTAGTAGGTTGAAATACCTGCTAAATATGCCCACCACCGTCTTCTTAGCATCATTCACAGCACTTACTATATACAACACTGGTAAGTTAGTTGAGATACTTATGCCCGGTTTCATAGGAAATCCTCAGAGCTGTGGCGGTCTATTCAACTCACAGAGGCAAGGGTTTCCCAAGGTTTCTGTACAGGACACTACAGCCTCACTTCTTGTGGCAGCCAAAATGGAGTTGGTAGCCAAAATGGAGTGTGTATTGTTGTTTGGTGCTAAGTCTGAGCAGCGGGGTTTTGCCTTCTGGCCTTGGCAGACATGGGTCTAATCTAAAGCTCAGTTTCTCAGAGACTGACCTTGGCAATCCGTGCAATGGGGATCTCTGTCCCTGAGAATTAGATAATAAACTCTGTACAACTGTGGGAACCAGATAGCAAATTCTGTGTAACCTTGAGTGAATTCTCGGACGCCTTGCCAAATGAAGCTGCTACCGTGAGAAACTACTTGTAAATTTCTGTTTTATAAGTGCTGCTTTTCCCATTATTAAATGGCACCTTGATCAGAGTCTTGACTTGGTATCCTCCTTTTTGTCACCCTGCTCTTTTTCCCCCAACCCTCACTCAGGCGGTATTCAAGTATCGCTGCAGGCAGCGACAACTTCTGAAATTTAACATCCAAAAAGACACACAAAAAATTTAACTTGTCAGGCATGATAGCTCAGCACTTGGGAGACTATGGCAGAAGGATTGGATGAGTTTGAGATGAGTCTGGGTGATATAGTTAGCTGTGGGGGCTACAGTGTGAGACTCTGTCTTAAAAACAAAAACAAAACCAAAACCCCTCAAAATGGTTTTCTTATTTATAAGCCAGACTATGATGTAATCATTATGTTTTTGCAGTTTTTTCTATCAGAGTTAAATTTTATTCAATTCAGATTCACCTTATAGTGCATTGAGACATACAAATGAATCACTTTCCAAGGTTACTGGCCCAAGAAAGAGGATGGTCAGTGTTCAGACTGTGACTAACAAACTATTGATTCTCAGTAGAAATGATAATGGGGTAATCATTCCTTTCAAGATAATTAACCATATTTAAAACAGTTTCTTAGAACTATCTTCCACTTACCTTTCTATAAAATTCTTCAGATTTCTGGAAGATGCACCTGAATAATTACAATGAAGAAAAAAACTTGTTAGTGAGTTTCAGTGACACCACTGACATGAGAGTCTAATTGGCTGAATCTAAACCCCAGTGTTCAGCCATCAGAGGCCATCCAGACTCACTGCCACTGCTGATGGTGGTTGCTTGCTTCCAGTGATTTTCTGTGCTATTCTATTTTCGATCTCACCTTCAGGGGTTTTCTGCTTACTTGGCATTGTACTAACAAAACCCAAAGCCCTTTGAATCAGTGGGTTGCCATAGATGGGTAAATGATTTAGTAGATGTAAGAAAAAGTAACTGTCTCCAAAGAGACAAAGAACCCCAAAAACTAAGGATTAGAGAGACAGAAAAAGGATTCTCTGGGAGACACATTTTTCCTGGACACCCCCATTTAAGGTCCTTGTACTCAGAACACTGAGTCCTGAAGGTAGAGAGCCTCTCTGGACAGTTACATCCCCTCTCAATCGCACCCCCCTCCAGTCCAATGATAGTCTTCCTCCCCTTCCATCTGACCATAGTCTATCAGGCTTCATCAGGACTGGCTTCTTTTTCTTCCTCTCTATGTCCTTTTGACAAAGTTTGCAGACCATTTGTAAGTAGTCGTAGCAAATTAAGAAAAAATAAATAAATAAAACAACAAAAAAAAAAGGCAGCCACAGCTGGGGTTAGAAGTCACCTGTAATATAACAGCACCCTGGAGGCAGAATTTCAAGAATTAAAGGTCAGCTTGGCCTATATGGTAAGATCCTATCTCAAAATGTCAACAACCAACCAACCAAAAAAATAAAAACAAATAAAAAAAACCATGAAACAAAATTAATCACAAAAATGAAACAAGGAATTACGTGTTCTTTACTTGAATGCCTTAATTTTTTTCTTGTACTGAATGCTCTCTGCTCTAAAGTACTTGTATTTTTTCATTTTCTTCATTTCCTTGTGGAATCTCAGTTTTATAATGTTACCAAGTGGTTTGTGTATTTCCTATGCTACTCTCTCATGTGTCCATTCCTTTAATTTCTGCTACTCTTTGGACACATTCAGCTCCACATCTTTCTCCCTTCCAATCTCTGTTATCCTCTTCAGAAGGTGTCTCCCAGCTGCTCACTGCTGATGGGCCGGCCATTGGAGAAAATACTACAGCAACGGCAGCTGGCAAGTAATAAGCACCAAATACAGCACCTTGCCCATGGGATGTGGCAGAGTAAGGCAAACAATTGAAGAACTTACATGGTTTGTACTCTGCAATTATAATTTCACAGAAAGGAAAAATGTTTGACCCTGGAACAGACAACTTCTATTTATTTATTAAGGCGATCCAATGGGGAACCTACATGTTCCCAGTTAAGAATAGAAGAGTCCATATAGGCCTTTAAAGACTTTACTGTTGTGTCCTTTAAATAGGGTGTATCATATCACAAGAGGAGGAGGTCTCGTGATCTCAGCCTTAGTTAGCCTCCCATCTGAATTTCAACACATTTTCCCCCAGCTTGGTTAGTATTGACTACATCTCACGTTCTTTGTGTTCTCTTAAGTTAGAAAATAATTCTGACGGTCTTCGAAGTAAACCTGTTATGTTTAGTGCCTGACAGAAGGTCCCAAACTCTTCATGGAGAGAGAAGGAGAGTATTTAAATATAAGCAGAATAAGTCTTCATAAATTAAATCATTACTTCAGCAAAACGTATTGAATGTTTACTGTGTTAGGTATTATAATTGGTTCTGGGTATGTATAAGTCAGTGAGTGGAAAAGACACAGCCCCATTCTTTGGAAGCTATAGTCATAAAGTTTTGGGGATTCAGAAAGCTCTGGGGTTAAGATGAATTCCAGCAACTTAACCATTTCTTTTACTGAGGTCTTAAAATAGGAACGTATTAATTGATCCACAATTCAGTGCTCAGAAACAGTTCCAGCCAAGGTCTATAATACTTGTGACTATCTTCGGAGGACAGAACAAATCTGGGCTGTTTGAATTCTGGAGTTTACATAATTCTGGAGACTCTTCATAAGGAAAAGAACATAAACACAAAACAGATCTAGACATTAATCAGAAAATACAATGCAGAGACAGGAGTCAAGACCAACTGTGGTCAAAACACTGAAATCTTGCAACTTTCACAGCTAAGGATGGTCACCACTCAAGTGAGGGGACCCCAGGTTTCAGCAGCATTCGCTGTAAAACCTGCCTCCTGACACTCTTCATGACACGTCATTAGTGCTTGGTCAGGCAGCCAGATTTATAGATACGGCCCAGAAACAGGAAGAGAAACACTTCTGATTTCTGCCGAGCGTTGTCATCACTGTAATGTCTGTAATAAATGGCAGCGATTTAAAGTGCATTATTTTAGCTCTTGTGTAAGAATCTTGTGGAGAGAATTAGGAAGCACATTTTAGTTTATTAACCACAAATACATTCGGACAAAACATGCAGTGTCTCAGAATCATGTGCTAGACTCTAAGTTCAAACGTCTACAGGTGCAGTGCTGACAAACCGCAACTAGGAAGAGCAGCCATTGCTCGGCCCTGATGAACTCGCATTATCCAGGAGGAGCGTCCATGTTGTCAGACTTGTCTTTAAAATGGAAATTGAGAATATGGGACTTTTGCCAGAAATCTACTGATGTTAAACATTGTCAGCATCACAATGAGACATATGGAGACAAATATACTCGCACACATAAAATAAAAATAAATGATTAAAAAAACCTAACAGTGCCACACAAACACTGTATTTCTCTAACTTCATGTGAGGGAATGCCTTTTTCATGTGTGGATTGGATTGACATTTCCAGAGAATTTTTACGACTTTTGTCCTTTTTAGTTTAGGCTAATATACCTATATATTTTTGTATATATGCATAAATATGTATGCACACATATACGTATGAGTTTCCATATCTATAAGAAATTAAATATTGCGGTTTAAAAAGAAGCTGCACACAGCTGTGGACCCTGTGTGACCTCCACCTATCTGGGCTCTCTTGTGCAGGATGACAGTGGATCTATTTGTGCTGAATAACTTTACTCTGCCCCCGCCCCCTCATTTGTGCTTGTGTATTTTAACAGAGGACACTACTTCTCTAAAAATTTAAGATTAAAATAATGATCTTCCTTCCCTTCCTTTCTGACAATATGGTTCTGAGATTACAGGTGTGTGTCACTATGCCTACTTAAAATTTTTCCAGTATTCTGTTTGAAGGTCTTGGTGGTTCTTCAGGGGTTGGGAACGCTGTTCTCCTGCTGAGCCTTTCTTCGGAGACAGACTTAAGACAATAGTCCCATCAGAGTCAGTCCCTCAGAGGTGGAGTCTCACATGGATGGTTACACGCTGTAGAGCCTAGAGGTATTCTAATGAACATGTTTCAGCAGATATTGCTGTGCCAGTTGACATGAGTTTCCCAAGCATGTGGTTCACGGAGGGTCTTGGGCTGCCAAGCCACCCATGAGGCAAGGATCTTTCAGAAATGGCATCCTATGATGGAGAATGCTAGGAACACAGGGTTTTCTAGATGTTTCCTGCCAGTGAGGTTTCCACCTCCTTTTGTCTGGCTATGCCCTCACTTCCTGCTCTTGTGTTTGTGTTGTATATATGTGAGTGTGCAGATATGTGTGTCTGCATGCAAGTGTGGAGGCCAGAGGAGTATTTTGGAGGCTTCCCTCTCCTATTCTCTGCCTGTCTCACTGAACCAGAAGTTGGCCATTTTGGCTAGTCTGCTTGGCCAACAAGCTCTTGGGAATCTACCTGTCTCTTTCCCCAATGCTGGGGTTGCAGGCACAAGCAGTTATATGTAGCTTTTTATATGGGTGCTCGGGATTTGAACACAAGTACTCATGCCTGCCGAGCAAACACTCTTACCTTCAGAAACAGCTCTTTGGCCCTTCCTGCTCTTTAAAAATGGCCATTGTTGAAAGCACAGTGCAGATTTTCCGAGCCTGTCTTAAGCCATGGCTGGTGCTATCTGCTGTTATTGCTCCTTTCACTGTGAGTGGGAAGTCCCCAAACCATCCAGTTACTCAGGAATGGTCTCTGGTCTTTCCTTCTTCTTTAGTGAGGTTCTTTATCTGTCTTTGCTTTGAAAGCTAGAGCTATTCAGGCACACCCACCTCTTCTGACAGCATTATCCAATTTTCTCCAGTTCAATTCATGGCTACTCTAGTAGACCATGCTTGCATATCATCTGCCAGCTTCCTTTCTCCACATAAACTAGAGAAGTAAATGCCATAGAATTTTCTCATAGTTTTCTAATTCATCAAGAATTTTCAGGAGAATGATTTGTTGAAAAAAAATAACGCGATAATTTTACATTTCTTCTCTTCTAAAAATGTTTGCAGTAAACAGACACATTCAGACAAAGATATTGATCTTGGGCCCCAGATCCCAAGCATTTAACGATTGTTTGCTGTGACAGTTCCTGACAGTGTGTTTACATCTGAGAATGTCTCAGATTACTATTTCAGTAGCAAACTAGACAAATTTCCTAGAAATATTTGAATAGGATAGAATATGATTCCAGTTGTGGCTCTAATCTACCTCCCAGGGATACTGCATCACAAGTATTCCTCACTCGTGTTGATTAAGGGAGAACTGCTTCTCCCCAGAGCTGTTTTCCACTCGAGCTCCACCTATCCCCCCTCACTGTCCTCAACTTGTACCTTCTGGGTACTGCTTGAACTTTAACTTTGCTGTGAAATCTACCTCTCCAGAGTTAGGTGCCTCTCACCTCCAGTGACTGCAATTTACTTTGGCCCTAGTGACATCCCGACAGAACTGGGATTACGTTATTGTTTGTATCTTTTCGGTTTTGCTGTGATCTCCATGAAGGTGGGGCCTTTACCTTGCTCATCTTTCTATTTTTAGAACCCATTGCAATATTGAACAGGAAGAAAGTGAAGACAAGGAGGCAAGCACATTCAGGCTTACACAAATCCCAAGAGCATTTAAGCTGTCAATAGACACAGCAGATAGCTTTCCACTTGATGTCTTTTACCTAAAGCTCTAAAACAAAGCAGATTATTGAAAGGAGATGCCCTAAAACTTCAGCACACAGGTAAGTATGTTTATTTAAAGTAAAGAATTTGCAGTGCAGGTGTGCTGATCCTAGCTTGATGAAAAGTTTGACAAAACAGCAGGACCAGAATTTTCTTCCCATGGTTACTATCATGAGCCCTGCTCCTACCTGGACAGGTTTGCTTAGGTTTCATTATTGTTGAGGTGATAAAATACTCTGTCAAAAGCAACATTGGGAAGAGGGATTTTTTTTTTTTAGTTTACAATTCAAAGCATAGCTCATCATGTTAGGTAAGTTAGGGCAGCAAGAGTTTGAGGCATCTGTTCATACTATGTCTATAGTCAAGAGTAGAGAGAAAATGAATTCAGGCATGCTAGTGATCACTCTCTTCACCTCTGTCTAACCCAGGATCCCCTGCCTAGGGAATGCTACCACCCACAGTAGATGGGTCTTGCCACCTCAATTAATGGAATCAACACCCCAGCTCTGGACATGACCAGGGGCCCATCTCCCACGTAATTTTAGATTTGCCAAGTTGGGAACTAACTCTCATCATCAAAAGGTTGTATCAATGAATCTAAAGAAGTAGCTCTACTTGGATAAGAGTATCTCCATTGTTTAAGGATTCCCAGAATTCTAAGCTCTTGCAAGTATTAAACATAGTGAAATGCTAATACAGAGTAAAAGAGTGATTTTTCCTCTATATGATATGTGTCATATTGATTTTTTTCTCTTAAAAGTCCCTATATTATTAAGTACTGTATCTTGGAGATATATCGGATTAGTGTAAGAAAATAATTTTGACCTTAGGCGTTGAATGTTTTTGCATCATTTTGTTTTCAGATCAAGTATTTAAGAATTAGTTACTAAATACTCTCTCTAATGCTTTGACCACACAATGTCAGGCTCTCCGAACAAAAATGTCCTAGAAGCTTCACTATAAATAATCTCTGTCATCTCCCTTTAAGGTTTTGGGTTTTGATCAAATGATCAACCCAATAGTGACGCTCCCAAAATGCTTCCTGGGGCCCTATTTCAGTGTGACACAGGTGACCTCAGAACTTCCCTCCAGTGCCGTTCTTGTGGCTTTTGAACATATTTTAAACATTTTCATTTCAGAGCAATTGTGAAAATACCATAAAATTGGGGCAAAGATTGGCACACGTCCTTTACCTAGATTTTTGTAAATATGCACACCTGCAGTAACTATACTGATCAAAACCACAGAACTAACATGGGTACGATACTGTTGTCTAACCTGAACACATCACTTAAGTGTCACTGACAACCACTTTCTGGTCACTGTACTTGGCTCTCACACCTCCTTAGTCTGCCTTAGTCTGGAAAAAGATTGCTTATTTTCTACCTTTATGAGCTTGACACATTTGAGTGCTACCAGCCAGTTCTTAGATGGCTTTCAATTTGGGTTTGTCTTAATGTTCCTTAAGACTAAACTCAGGTTATGCAATTATTTTTGCAAAAATACCATACCAGAACCTCAGATAGCTTAATGTACAAAACTTATTTTGTTCCAGAATAGAGATCATGGAAGGTCTAAGGATAAGGAGACCTTATGTAGTGTAACTGTGGAGTAACCTTATGTGTAGCGTAACACATCTTAGCCTGTGTTAATAGTTTTTTTTAAATAGTTCACATATTAATAGTTCATTTTTTTTTCTTTTGGCTTTTATTCTTTACCAAGGAAACAAAGAGAATTGGCCTAGGGTGTTGGGTTAAGGTATCTAATTCTGATGGTTCCTCTTGGATCACCAAGAAAATCCAAGGCAGAAAGATATTCGGGCCAGAATCTAGAAAGGGAATAGTGCAGCATGGCATGAAGGTCATGAATGTGACCTTCAGTAGGAGACAGACATGGTTAAAAGTCTATCACCAATGAGGTAATGAATCATGGGAATGTTATATAACTTTTCTGAGCCCCATTTTCCTTATCTTCAAAATAAAGTTGCTTTGAGGGTTCACCAAAGGCAGAGCACAGAGCCTTATAGCTGCTACTCAATATTTGCCAGAATGTGTGCATGTATTACAAACACACTCAAATGTCACCCTTTAAGGATGACCCCGGGTAAATGATCCCTGGCTAATGGTCTCGGGTGAATCATGATTGTTTAGCACTGGGAAGAAATGACCCTGTTCTCTTCAGTGTGCATGAGGACCTGTGTGAGCCTTGATAGTACTCTTGATCACTGGGGTTGTACAATCTTTCTTTACCCAAAAGGTGACTGTTGCATCATGCTTATTCTTATTGGAATGCTCCTTCTCAGAAGCACTTTCTCACTTCTGTTGGTCACTCTGTGGTATCCAGGTGAAGAAAACAAATCTTCCCCACGCTCAGCTGATATAAGGTCTTAGTATAATAAACTGATGAAAGACAGATTCACAGGAGGAAATGAACAGATGTTTCTTAACGTGTACATGTGCATACCCAGGCTGAGCACGCAGGGATGAACAGCTGAAGGGCTGGCTGGATTGCACTTATGTGTCTTCTTAGGAGACATATAGAGAGAGTTGGGTTTTGTGTTGGGGAAGCAAGTTATGGAAAGGTGACCAGGTGAGGTACAGTAAGCCAGGGTGGTTGTGCACACCTCAGTGGGAGCCTTCTGAATCGTAATCAGAAATCCTCCTCTTCTTCTTCCAAAGAGAACAGGATACTTTTTAATGTGTGGAAATTTCTTGAAAAAACAAACTTTCCTTTACGAATAGCAAACAAGGTGCTTGTTTTGAAGATATTTCCCGGGTCTGTTGGTTATCAGTGCTCTTTTGCTCAAAATAACCTGACACACCAAAGAGGCCCATTTTGAAGCATATAATCTGCTACTTTCAGCAGGCTTCTTCTTACTCCTGCAGGTCTCTCTCAGTCACTGGGCAGAGGTCCTTGCTCTGCTTTCTCTTAAACCAGCCCCAGGTACTGGGATGGGAGAAGACTGAAATTGGAATTGCCACAGCTATTTCACCTGTGACAAGAACATAGCATAGCGTGCTGCCTAGGGTGCTGTCCCAGGCACCCACTCCTCAGCTCCAACTGTTGGCATCAGCCACGGTGCCACAACTGCTCATCTTCCCAGACGAACAGGAAGATGGAGTGTGTGTGTGAGTTTCCTTTAAAATAGGAGTCTGGCCCCTTAGAGGCATTTTGTTCATCTGTGAAATAATTCTTGACTTTCCGCCAGTGAGAGAGTCACACCAGACACCAGGCTTCTTTTCTTTCTCCTGTTCCTCTAATTTTTCTTATCTTCCTGCCCTACCTCAAGGGTAGTGGTGTTCCAAGAGAGCACAGTTCAGTGCCTACGCAAAGGCTGCTGAGCTCTCCTCATCACATAGCTGCCAAGGACAGCTTTCCATTCTATGGGAAATCACCTCTGTTGTCCCTCACCATTCTATCTCATCCCAGGACTCCTTCTTCACCCTCAGCCCTGAGAATTCTCCCCTTACCTTCTGTGTTCCAGTCACTCTCCTCTGGACCCTGTTTACCTGCTCTTCCCAACACTTTCTTGAATGTATTTTATTTTAAAACTTTTTTTTTTGGTGTGTGTTTGTGTGTGTGTATACAGGTGTTCATACATTGTGTGTGTGGAGGTTTCTGTTTCTACTGTTGGTGTCAGGTTTACACATCAAGGGCTTGTGTTGATGACCTGAGTCCCTATTTCCCAGGTTGGCCTGACTTTTGCCTCTTTCCTTAGCTTCTCTAGGTCTCTTCCATTCATTCCTATTCTCCAGAGGTTTAGCCAAACCCAGAGGAAGGAACAGGCCAAATAAAGTTTCTTCCGAGTGTGGAGTTGGAGGTGTTGGTGGAGAATGTAAGAGGTTCACAACCAAATTAGCTCTGCAGCAAAGAGCCAGGTGGGCGTAGTAGGCGGGTGAAGCTGCCAAGTGAACTTTAGCAGTTTACAGTCTCCAGAAGCTAATCCAGGCTCTTCACAGGGATCCCTGCTCTCCACTTTCTCTGTAGTGGGTGCACAGGGAGGGAACCCCTTTCCCTCTTTGGTGGCTTGAGCCCATAGGAAAACATGTCTTAAATAGTTTATTTCTCAAAGCTAAAGCCTCCTAATCCAGGTGTTTACACAAAAGGTTTGCTAGACTTGCAAAAACAAAATGAGGAAGGTTGTCAGTAGAAAGAGCATTCCAAGCCTTTAAAGTCTCATCTGGCATCTGTAAGGAGGGCTCATGAGTGTCCTGTAAACCATCAGAGGGCTTTCCTCTGGGGCTCTGAGCTGTAGTAGTAGGCAGCGGAGGCTCAGGACTAGGGTTTAGTTGTTTTTATAAGCAAAGGAGCCTTATTTATTTCAGAAGATGGCTTATGGATTTTTATTTACTTAAAATACACTTCATATCATCTCCTGTGGACCCTGGTAATCACTAAGTTGCCCTTTGCTTCTCTGAGTCTGATTATTTTAGGTGCTTCATAGAAGCAGGAGCTTCAAGATTCATTTATGTTGTTGGGTAAGTCAGGATTCCTTTCTTAAAAGGCTGAAGAGTATCGCATTGTATTTATAAATCATATTTTCACTATCCACTTACATGTTGTGGACACTTAGCCTGGTTCCATATCTTGGCTGCTACAAATAATGATGAAATGAACAAGGTGATGCCAGTATTTCTTTGAGATCCTTAATTACCTGGGATAAACATTCATAAGTGGGTTTGGCCAATCATACAGTAATTCAAGTTTTTATATTTAGAGGAATTATCCTGCTGCCTTCTCTAATGGATAGAAGACTTTACATTCCCTCCAATAATGCGTGATTCTAAACTCTCCATTTTTAGCCAATTTTTGTCATTAGGTCTTTTTGATAATGGCCATCCCAGCAGGTCTGAGGTGATATCGCAGAGTGGTTCCTATCTTTGATATTAAAGGAAGAAAAATGACTCTGTATTCTAATTGTAGAGGACCACTGTTCATGCTTTTATCTTCTTCAAAGGTTAAAAATAACTCGAGAGCTTTTAGGTTAAAGAAAAATATGTTGGATGGCCAGGCTAACTAAGGTCGGTGTTAAACCTGCAGTTACTGGCCTCACGTGTCTTCTGATTCCTGTCCAGCTGGGAATTGGGCTTAAAGAATGACCCAACCCTAAGCCCATGAAAGCTCAACCTCAGCATTGACAAACAATGTGTGTGAAGGAGCAGTTGGCTCTCCAGGGTGTGGGTGAGGGCAGGAAATCAAACAAAAACATGGAGGGCCAAATCTCCTAATTTCTGCATCCTCCCTAAGCGTGAGTCCTGAGGACTAATGAACACCCAGATCTGAAGAGTGGAGCGTTGTAGCTTGGGTATGGTAGGATGGGATAGGGTACCACAGTTTCTAGGACAGCCTCCATCGCTGGGGGCTAACTACCTCCCTGATGATCTTAACTTTTGAGGGGATGTGCTCTTTTTTGGAGACAGTGTGATGTCTCAAGCTCAATTCTCCTCCAATTTATTAAGCTGCAGCCCTCAGCATGGTCCTGAGCTTGGCCCTCCACTCAGCAGCCATACTGTCCTGGGGGACGCAGCGCTTACCCCTCCACTCTACCTACGGTGCCAATAAAATGCTGAAGAATAACCTTCTTCCTTCCAGGTCCCGGGAAGGTACAGCCCGAGGGCTTCCCACCCCAAGCACTCCTTCATGTGTCTGGCTCATCGGACCATTCCCTACCTTAGCTCCTGCTCTCAGCTTTAGACTTGCCATCTTTAGTTTTTCCCGTTTCTCATTCTTTTCCCCTCCCAGCCTCTTCTTCCCAGAGGGAGCCATGTCAGCTTCCAGGTCCGTGTGCTGCCCCTATGCATTGCTGTTTCCTTCCTGCCTGCCACTGTCTGCAAGGACCTGAATGCCAAACCCATGCACTGCTGGGCCATCTTTGAGAGCTCTGGCTCTCGTCATTGACATGTATCTTTTACATTTACTTGCTATGTTTGTCTTAAGATCTTTGACATTGAAAAATGTGACTAATTTAAAACTACTGAATAAATAAGAGTTCAGATGGGGATGGCAGCCACTGTTTCTATTGTGTTCTGACTACAGGTACTTACGAATGTTTAAGAAGCTGTGTCTCTTGGTCTTCCTCTGCACACCAAGCCCTGTGCCACTCAAGTAAGCTGTTGGTCTCATTTTTATCTCTCTGGGTCAAACAGGCCCCAAGCTTTATGATGCTTGTACATGCTTGGGCAGGAAGTTACAGTGACAGAAACCACGGGGGCTGTCCTCACTCCTTGCTACACTGGCTTTGAGTGCTATGTCTCTCCAAGGGAGAGTGAGGTGTAGATGACCCACACAAGTGCCTTGTCATCCAGGACACTCAAGTCAAGATTCTGGTATCACTTCCCAGGTCCAATCCCAAAGAAAGATTTTTGTGAGGTAACCAGAGGCAAAGGGCTCTGATCTCTGTTCCCCAGATCTCACTTCCCATCTCTGAAAGGCGAGATAAGGGACCAGCCAACACAAAGCACTATGACCCTGCCCTCTGCAGTGCACTGGCAACCTCTTGCCCTGTCTGTTTCAGTAGGTTGGAGCGGAGTGGGTTCACTGCAGACCATCTAGCTTTCTGATTGTGGAGAAGATGGAGTGAGACTGCTTCCTAAGCCTCACGTCAAGGCATCATCCTAGAATCATAGTGACTCCCACACTTCACATTCTAAGAGGCTCTTTATGTATCTGCAGATACTTAAAAGATCTTTTATATAACAGTCAAGATGGAAATAGGAGCTGTTTCTTTAATTCTTACTACACAATTTAAAAGAAACTCTTTAATATTCTATTCAACTATTTTTTAGCTTTTTTTCTCTTTCTTGCTGGCTCTGAAAAGTAAATGCAGCCATAAATATGCAGAATGTGGGAAGCTGACTTTTCCTATATCTAATAAAAACCTTGGGGAGTAATTGAAATAACTTGGTGTGGGCAGCCAGGTTACACGCTGCATAATATCAAAAGAAAATGCACAGCAAGGAAAGCAACAGAAAATAGGAAGAAGAGCTGGAGAATAAAACCAGGACATTAGATAACAGGTAACTATGAGAAACTAAAAATATCCTTTTAGAATTACATTCTTAGAAGATCTGATGAGAAGTGTATTCAGAGAAGCAATAATTCAAGACACAGTGAACATTTGTATAATTCAGAGGAATGCAAACTGAAGAAAGAGAAATCTCCTTTGTCTGCAGCATCTCTCACTGCATGGACAGAAACTGGGCCTTGCACTGAACTCACCGTGCATTTCTCTGTGATGAGTCTTTCCTCCTACCTCCCTTTGCCTGCTGCTGTGGACAACCTGGATTTTAAAGGAGTGTATGTGGTTAAGGCAGCAAAATATACATGAATACTTGGCTACTTTGGGTTGCTAGGGGTACTCTTTGGAGCATCTCATTCTGGTCTTCATGAGTTTTACAAAAGACTGCCAGATTTGGGGTGGGAAAGTGTTGTTGACACATCTGGGTCTTGAAAGAGACAGAAATGTTGGCTCTGAAGTTACACAGAGCAAGGACAGAGCGTGCATGCCTAAAGAGTTGGGCTGCTCATCACCCTGAGTTACCTTGATACCTTTATCCTGTTACTCTTTCTAGACTTAATTTATATATACATATAACCTTTCATAAAAGTAGAGTTGAGGGAAGAGAGAAAGGAATCACTCAAAATTTCTCAAACAATGACCCTAGTGTATGTCCTACTAATCTTCTTAGATACACCCCCTCACCATTTCCTTTTAAAGATGTGGTAAAAATTGAACTATAATATCCAGTTTTGTGGCTTTGTCTGTGTTTTGACTTTCCTGTTTAAAAATAGACTCTTTGCCATAATTTCCCAAAGCTGCATAATATTCCACAGAAATGAGCTTCCGTTGTTTTCCCCGTCTGTATTGAAAGTGAGTCTCTAGCATTGAAAGCTCTTTGAGTCTCTCACTGATGTGCAATCAAGGGCTTATATCTGGGGACTTCACAAACAGCTTTCATCTACACTGTCCGTCCCTACTAGTGTTCACATATAAAGCGAAGCTGACCTTTCTCTGTAGATCATTGAAGATCACAGGGCAGTGGAGGCCTGACCTTCACTGATATCTGAGTAGAGTTAGACAGGGTGGGCAAAAGTTTCAGCCCTGTAACTTCCCATCTCTATGACCTGGGACAAAGCTCTAGACATGTCTGTGTCTCCTTTTTCTGAGCTGCAGCAATGCATATATCCTCATACTTTTCCAATTTTGAGAAAAATGTCCTAACACATTGGGTAATTGAGTTGAGTGCTGTAGTCAATATGTACATTATAAGCTTTTGTTCCCATTTCTACCATAACACTCCCCAAGGGATTACAATCAATGACATCTTAATTCTGAGGAAATATAATCATTCATATTTGCTGTCAATGTTTATTGAGAACAGGATTAACTGACACATACATAAATATACATACTTTGGCTGAAATATGTTTCTCAGCATTTGGTGGGAGTTCAATACCAGTTAAAACACCCCTTCTTAAAGAGTAGGACATTCATTTCATGTAGAATACTTTTTTAAGAAATAGGTTAGGAAGATGATGCAGCCAGTCATGATGAGACCTGATAGGCTAGGCCCATTTAGAAGGGGAGGAGGACCTCCTCCTCTATCAGTGGACTAGGAGAGAGTCATAGGGGGAGAAGGGGAGGGAGGGTGGGGCTGGGAGGAGGTGAGGAAGGGGGCCACAGCCCGGATACAAGGTGAACAAATTTTAATAAATAAATAATAAATAAAAAAGAAATAGGTTATTTGCAGGTAATACATTCAGTTAAAACCCATGCTTCTATGCATCTTTACCACTGAGAGATGGTAACTCATGGTAAGGCTGTGGCTTATTAAACAGGGGTCTTATGAGCATCTGAGAGCAGCATGCCACCTCCTAGTTCAACATGGAGGATAAAGACTCACGTGAGCGAATCTTAAAATTCTGACCGCTGTAGAAGTGTGGGAGAATGCTCTAGTGGGCAGAACAGAGCTTTTCCAGAAGCCTTGGTCTGCCTGCCCTTGTTTAACTAAGGCTCATCTGGGTGGTACTTCTCCAACGGTGTGTCTCTTCATTTGGCTAAGAATTAATAGAACTGTTTCACTGTTGTGTGACTGACACAGCCTCTGTATTTCCTTGTCTGCATCCTGTTCTCCTTTTCTGTGTGTAAATGTCTGGAGGGCTGGAGCACTGTGCTCAGAAGGGGAAGGAAGACTTCACTGTGTTCTGGTTGTCCACTGCTAATTTTTTAAATGTTTTTTTTTTTATTAATTACAGTTTATTTACTTTGTATCCCAACTGTAGCCCCTTCCCTCATCTCCTCCCAATCACATCCGCCCTCCCTCTTCTCCACCCATGCCCCAACCCCAGTCCACTGATAGAGGAAGTCCTCCTCCCCATTCATCTGATCATAGTCTATCAGGTCTCATCAGGACTGGTTGCATTGTCTTCCTCTGTGTCCTGGTGAGGCTGATCCCCCCTCAGGGGGAGGTAGGTGATCAAAGAGCAGGCCAATCAGTTCATGTCAGAGACAGTCCCTGTTCCTATTACTAGGGAACCCACTTGGAGACTGAGCTGGGCTACATCTGTACAGGGGTTCTAGGTTATCTCCATGAATGGTCCTTGGTTGGAGTATCAGTCTCAGAAAAGATCCCTGTGCCCAGATTAATTTTTGTAGTAATTCCCAAATAAAGTCAATTCTTACATGTGTTTTGGTGAAGGCATAGGGACAGGCTACGCACCATTTTTTGAGATACTCTGGTAGTCTCTGTGATTGCAATGGTTTCTTTTCCTCAAATTATGGTAAATGGATTTTTCTTCAATTCTGAAACAAATATATAAGTATATATTTAATATCAAGATACTCATGATGACATTAAAAGAAACATGTATCTGAGATGCTTTTAGAAGTGCAGTAAAAATGACCTAACCTGAAAGTCGCTTTTTCTATAGTATGTGTACTGGCTGGTTTTGGGTGTCAACTTGACACAAGCAGAATCATCAGGAAATGACTCTATGATATCCAGCTATAAGGCATTTCTCCATTAGTGAACAAAATTGGAGGGCTCAGCTCTTTGTGGAACCTGGGTTGCTGGCCCTGGGTTTTATAAGAAAGCAGGCTGAGCAAGCCATGAGAGGCAAGCCAGTAAGCGGCATCCTCCATGAGCTTTACACCAGCTCCTGACTTCAGGTTCCAGCCCTGCTTAATTAAGTTCCTGTCCTGTCTTCATCCAGTAATAGACTATGATCTGGAAGCGTAAGCCAAATAAACCCTTTCCTCTCCCCCTCTCCCCCCAAAAAGAACTCAGCACAACCAAGCTTTGCTGACAGTCTCTTTATACTGTGAATGTATTGTCAGGTGTCCTGTGACACAAGGCATACCCATATGGGAAGGGTGCTGTTGATGTAAAAGTTTTGCTTTTGTGTGGAGTCCTGCAAAACCATACCTTTCCAATCTTTTCACTAAAATAGTTGCTGCAATTTCTTCAGCAGCCATTTACCACTCTGTTATTTGGAAGTGGAGTGCATGCCTTTTCTTGGCTGCTGTGAGGCTGTGGAAGATGCTCTTCCCATGTGGTCTACTCTCTTCTGTACACATGTGTTGGTTGCAGAGCTTGTAGAAGGACTCATGCCCACATGGAATGATGACTTCATTTCCTGCTTCCCTTGTGCCTAGACTATATCACTAGTCCCCGGATGATGCGATAGAACTAAAAGAGTAGAGTGGTAATTTCTAGTAATCTTTGTTGGGAATCACTTGGAAGGCAACTCTTGTTCTTTCTTTCTTCATTGCCTACCTTGATTCTGGTGCCCGGAGTAGAAATGTTATTGTCTTGGACAGTGGAGTCAAAGATCCACTTTGGGAAGGCAGAAGGGTGAGTGAGAGGAGACAGCGTAGAGCTGAGCCTCAACACTAGTCCTCTACACACCGCATGTCTCTGGCTTTTCTGTTTGAGAAAAGTGCACTCATGTTTTAACTTACTCAAGCCATATGTTTTGTCTCTCTCACTTGGAGCTGCATTTAATATTAACGGACACATAGCTCAGAGACAAATTTGACACCAGTATTAGGTTATAATTATAGAAAATTTAAGCAATTTTCTTGGCTCCTCTTTGAACTACCTTTCATTCTCTATTTTATTTTGCCAAGATTTTAATTTAATTTGAATGTAATTTAGTGTTATGTTGCCTGTACGTTTATAGACTCCCTAAAATCCTTTTTTGAAACAAGACTATATATAAACTAATGAATGATAATTTAACTCATAAATATTCCATTACTCTTAAAATACATTTCCATTTTCATAAATTTGTATTTAACAACCCTGCAAACATCCCTTATTTTCAAGGATTATGGAAATTATACTCATTGTATTACAGTACTTGGCAACTGCCTCAGATCTTTCAGAAAGGTAAATATGGCTCATGTTTGGGTTTTCAGGGTGCATTCAAAGTAGCAATCAGGAAGACCTACAGACAATGCTTCTTGAACTATCCAAAAGGAAAAAGAAAAGAAAAAAGAAAACAAACAGAAAGAGAAATCCCTCATTTTCATGAAGCCATTATCATGTTAATAATCAAACCATGTAAAGACCCCCTCACTCTCCCCCCAAAAAACCCTCTCCAAACTACAGGCCATGAACAATGACTCAGCATTGATTGATTCAACAATGCTCAATAGAAACTTGCAAACTGAATCCAAATATACATCAGAAAGATCATCCATCATGATAAAGTTGGCTTTATCCTGGAGATACAGGGATCGTTCAACATACTAAATTAATTAATTGTAATAAACCATAAAATGGATGGAAAAACAGCACTCACATGATCATCTCAATAGCTGTAGAAACTGTCTTTGACAAAATTCAACATGCTTTCATTATAAAAATCCTAGAGAGAGTAGGACTAGAGGGAATGTCAAAAATCCCAATTTCATTCTTTATAGAAAGAGAAAATATTATACTAAAATTCGCATGGAAACACAAGAGAACCTAGAAACCTAAAATAGTCCTGAGCAAAAAGAGCAATGCTAGAGGGTTTACCATTCCATATCTCCAGATATATTACAGAGCTAATGTATATATAAAAAATGCAGTCCTGGTACCCAAACAAAAATATAGACCAATGGGTCAAAAATCAAGGACCCAAACATGAGCACACATAACTAGAGGAATTTAACATTTGACTAAAATGCCAAAAAGACAACTGAAAAAACACAGCATCTTCAGCAAATGGTGCTGGGAAACTGTATGTCTACATATACAAGAATGAGAATAGATCCATATCCATCACCTTGTACAAAAATTGCAAAATGGATCAAAATCCAAAACGTGAAACTTGAAACTGCTAGAAGAAAAACATAGGCAGTACAGGGGGCAGGTATAGGAAAAGGAACCCCTTTATCCAGGAATTGAGGCCAACAACTAACAAATGAAACTTTGCAAAACTAAAAAACTTCTGGATATCCAAGGTAATAATCGAAAAGAAAACCCATAGTATTAAAGAGAAAGTTCTAGCTGTACATTGGACAGAGGATTAACATTAAGAATATATAAAGAATTAAAACAAAGAGATTCGTGTGTTGCAGTTCTGAAATATATTCCTGAATTATTTCAAACATAACATTCCCATCTTTTTTTTTGGCTCTCCTACAACTATCATTTGGATAATAACTCATCTGAACTGTTCTTCTAGTTGTTCTAGCTTTTTTTTTCTGCCCTATTTTTAATCTCTTTGAATTTTTTTCATTTGTTTTAAGGATGACATTTTCAGCTTCATAGTCCAACCCTTCTATAAAATAATGCTACTGGCATAATTTTGAAGTAGTTTGTTCTCTGAATAGTCCTTTACTTTTCTATGTTTTAATTTTAGGACTGTAGTCTCTCCTCTGATATTTATAAAGATGTCAACTTTAGCTATTAATTGTTATCTTTCTAAGTATGATAATAGTGGTTTTTATCTGAAGGAAAAAACAGGGAGAGAGAAGCAGGGGAGCTGGGAGGTGGAGGCAGCTAGGAGGACTGAGGGAACGGAACCTGTGGTCAGAATGTGCTTTTAGAAAAAAGAATCTATTTTCAATTAAAAAAAGACGTTTTTATGGTAGAAAAGATTACTGATTGCTTTTCTAGAGGACCTGGGTTCAATTCCCAGCATGCACATGGCAGCATAAAACCTTCTGATGCCTTCTTCTGGCCTCCCCAGCACTGCAGTTACACAGCGCACAGACATACATATAGGCAAAACAACCACACACCCGAAATAAAAAAAAAATGTAAAAACCTCAAAATACAAAAAAGCAAAAGTAAAATTTCCTTCTTTAGTGCGCCTCCCTCTCCCCTCCCATTTCTCCTTCCACGTTTGAAGTTTTGTCGGATGCCTGACCATCTTGGTTTGTTGGTTGATACTGGAACGTTGGAGCCTGCTGCATGTGAGTTGGCTGGTGATAGATGGGGTGGTCAGATGTGCCCGCTGTGTATGGTTCTGGCAGTAGGATGGACTGGCTGAGGCCGAGGGACTGTGTTAGGTTGGCCTGTGCACGTGTACATGAGGTATTGTCTTAATTAAGATATTTGATGTAGAAAGTCAGCCACTGTAGGAGGTACTATTCTCTACACAGAAGGTCTTGAACTGTTTAAGAGTGGAGAAAGCAAAGAAGCCAGTACCCCACGTGCATTAGTTTCTCTCTGCTCTTGACTGCGCATGCGCTGTAACAAGCGGCTCTGGGAGTGTCTGTCACCTTGTCCTCCCCACAGTGGTGGCCTGTAACTGTCAGCAAAAGTGAACACTTCCTCCCCTGAATTGCTTATTGACAGGGTATTTTCTCACAGCATCAGGAATGAAACTGGAACACTAGTTCTTAGTATCTTTGGGACTCTCCTCTAGGTCTCTTCACGTGGTTTGGGAAGGTTTGTCTGGTCTGTAGTCATGAGACTGCTCCCTAGATTGCTGACGCCAGGGTTGATTGGAGAGAGATTCTGCCAGACCAGAGCCTGTTGACCTTAGCATCTCTGAGGGAAAAAGCTCTAATCTTCTCTGAAGAGAGGAAGCACAGCTGCCCGGCTAAGGGATTCAAAAAGCTGCATCGTCAGTTACATGAACACCAATATTTGTGCTTTTAGCTTTCATCTTCCTTTTGACAGCCATCCTAGAGAAAATCCTCCAGTCCTGAGGAGTTTTGCAGTGGAAACTGCGGTTGCTGGCAGGCATTCCCTCTCACCAGTTTGGGGTGCAGAGCTCCTGAACCTACCACCAGTTCCCTATTTGTTGTGTTTCTTCCTGGCTGCCAGCCCTCTCTGGCTGTTGACTCGTCCTATCCTCTTTGTCCTTGCGGATGAATTCATTTACTGTTCTTGGTGTAAAGCTTCTCAGGGAGAGAAGAAAGAGCTTGTTTTCGAGCTGCGCGCTCATCCAGAAGCCTGAAATGAATACTGTGTGGTTTATGCCCTCTGCCTTGACTACTTTATTATATTTTGTGAAAACATATGGGAAGTGGACATTAGATGTGAGTTCAATGCTAAAATAATTTCACGGTCAATAAAGAGTGCTTATTTTCTTCGGGAAAGTAATTGTTACCAACATTTGGTCATAAATATATTTTTAATAATTCTAAAAATGGAATTTATGCACTGAAATATTGTTTTGCTTATGCATGCCCAGCTCATGGAGAGTAAATAACGTGGCTATTAGTCTTAGAGATACAGTCATCTGCACCGTTCATTATAAGAAGATAGCTATCTTTGCCAGTCACTGATAGATTCATTAATATTGGTGACTAAAAGCAGCATCTATAATTTTAGGATTACAGTTGTACACTTACATCCTGGGAGTATTTAAATAACCAGTGGTACTGTCTTCTCCCATAGCCATTCCATAAATAATTTTCCTTATAAATTTTAGGAATTGAATTTCCCAGGAATTTTGACAGTATGGGGTGGGGTGAAAGTAATATTCTGAAATGACTCCAAGTTAAGGTTGCTGACAAGGGAGTTTTCTTTGTGCAGGGAGAGCTGAACTTGCCTTAGTGAGACAATTTGATAATAACAACTAGGGCACTAACCATGAAGAGGATGGACGACAATGACTGTTCTCATCTCAAAACTCGCTCTTGTTCTCTGATGTTCAAGTGGATTCAGGCACCACACTGTGAGCTTTTGTTTCCTTCTTTTTGTTTTATTATACAACAAAACTGAGGGTATCGGACTAGGAGAAGAGGTGATTGCTCCATGCCTGTAATTTGGGGGTGTCCCACATTTAGCCTAACGCCTGCAACACTGGCATTCTCCACCCCAAAAGCAGTATGGGAAGGTACATCAGACTGAATTCGAAGCATTATCAGCTCCATCTACTGGACAGCTAGGCAGTACTGGCTTTGCAGGGTCCCATTTTGGTTTCTAGCACTAAATTAAGAACAGATACACGTGAAATAGAATGGTTTCTTATTGCTTTTCTCAACATCTGATCAGGCCTTCTCCAGGAGTCTTCTAGGAGCCCTCATTTTATTAAAGTCAAACAAAACAGAGGCCTTTCTCCCCACTCTACCTCTATTCCCTGGGCTCTCTGCTTCTTGGTACAGACCCAGTGTCCCCCTAGCGTTTCCCATAGATCCTCTCAGCCCTTTTTTCTAGCCTATATTATTGCTTCTTGTCAGTCCCCAACCCACACAAACACGTTCTGCCAATGATTCCCAATGAAAACATTGGGCTGAGACAGAGATCAGCTTCTTGCTTAACCCATATCAGAGAAGCTTCTTTCAGTAGGTAAAAATTAACACAGAGACCCAGAACAGGACAATGTACAGAGTGTGAGACACTCTGGACACTCAATTCTAAATGGGATATCTTCATCAAACTCTTCCTCTCAAGGCTCAGGGATCTATAGAAAAGGAGGTGGAAAGATTTTAAAAGCCAGAGGTGATTGATGACTTCAAGGAAAGTGTCTTCCAGACAGAACAAGACTGATACACAGATGAACTTACAGATATTGTGGAGGCACATTCAAGACTTTCATAGGTTCCAGCCAGATGGTATCCAAGCACTTAGAGGAGGAAGAATACTCCTAACCAAGAAGCTATTTGCAACTGATACTTGCTAGCAAAGGGAAAATCAATTTTCTCCAATGGAGTGTCACTGGGTATATCAGTTGCTCAGGAATGGTTGACCAACACAAAATAAACTCAATGTTATTTTTGTAAATTTTTTGTTTCATTTCATTTTTTTTGTCTTATTGGTCTTTTGCCTGTTAAATTTGCTTTTTCAGTTCAATAGAGGTTTTTTTTTTTTTTGGTTTATGTGTTGGTTTCTTGATTATTTTTTTTAATTTTTGAGAAAGAGAAATAAAGAAAATGAGAATACAAAATTGAGTGAGGAAGAAGGTAAGGAATATCTGGGCTGAGTTGAGGGAGAGGAAAACATCTATTATATGATCAAAATCTATTATATGAAACGTTTTAATGAAAAAATCAAGCAAAACAAAGTACACTCAAGAATGAGTCTCAAGAAAACATAGATAGGATAGATTTATAGGTGAAATAAGATGTTGTATTGACTAAAGGTTGAACTACTTAGGGAAGGACAAGAACACTTTCCAAAGTGGTAGTTGTTCATCAGAGCTCTTCATGATAAGCCAGAGGTGCTGAGCTTCAAGCAAAGGTCATCTATCAAGCCCTGGTAAACTTTCTTATGCATTATATCACTCCTGCCTCTCCCCACTCCAACTCCTTCTGTGGCCCCTACTTCACCCTCCTAAATTCATGGTCTCTTCTTCAAATATTTTATATATATATAAAAATATGTATATATGTATATGTATATATGTATATATTTAACAATAATGTATAATGATAGCAACAATTATTCATTATATACAATATAATACATACATATATGCATGCATGTATATATAACATACTGAATCCGTTGGCATTGCTTGTATGCACACATGTCCATCACTGAACATTTGAGACTGGACAACCAGGATGAGAGCTTGTCACTGGAGAAAATGGATTCTCACTCTTTTAGCAACCATTCATGACCTGTAGCTTTTTAATCTAAGGATGGGACCATTTGAATTTTTCCATCTGTGGAAATTTCATAATTTTCATAATTATGTGTGTAGGCTTTCAGCTGGGTAAAACCAAAAGCTATGCATTATCCAATAAACCCTCAGTCACAGGTATGGAAAACCAGCTATTGAGTTGTTGCTCAGAGGAGGACAAGTGTCTCTAATAAGAATATAAGCTATTATCATTGCCCTCGGTTGCCTCCCAGAACTTGAAGGTAAACCCTGTTATTGAAGACACCACACACTTTGAACACAGGACTTGGATGAATTGAGCTGACACTGACCTTGAAGCCTGAGGAATGGTTCTCACAGGGAGAAGAAGGTCTGCTGCTGCCAAGAGACAAGCAGTCTTAGGCTGTTTTTTTTTTTTTTTATTTTTTTATTCTTGCAAGAAACACAAACAGTTTGGATGTAAATTTTGAGATCATATTAAGTTAAATCATGAGGAATAAATCCTAGACATGACTGAGAAGGTTAGGAATAGGCTCTTGAAGAGATAAAGGGCAAAGTTTGATGTGAAGGCTACAGTAGAGGAGTGAATTAGGATAAAACTGGATAACTTGGAGAATATACTGGCTAAATTGGGGAAGGGGCTTTTCTACTAGGAAACTTTGGGGGAAATGGTGGATAGTTTACTTTCTTGTGGGGATGGAGGTCAAGCCCGTAGGAGGCTAGGAAAATGGATGAAAGACCTTTAAAATTTCCTCTTTTCCTTTGATACTAGCCATATCCAGAATTCCCACTCTAGTCACTGAATCACAGAGCCACCAAGATACGGCCTCAGAGGGTGGCAGACATGGAAATATGACTTGTTGAGTATTCAGAGAGACTGGCAATGGGCTAATTAATTCTGCAGGGGAGAGAGGTGACTGCAGAGAAGAGGTGCTGTGGTTCAGACAAGAAAAGATCAGCAGGACACATTATGAATTTGTACATGAGAATAGACTCCGTGAGCCTTTGTAGTCAATATTCGTGAGCTGCTGAACTCAGAAAGACAGCACATCTGTTAGATTAACCTCGCAGTAACATGTCTTCATCTGCTGTTCTGGGGGTTGGAGGAGCTATAATTCCTTTCATCCTGGCTTTTATACACTCCATATTTAAATGATTTAGGCCACTCTGTTGGTGGGATCACGAAGATGTGATGAAACTGAGAGAATTAACAGTTCTTATGTGGGTGCTTATGAACCTCATCTCTGGCAGAAAAGATTGTTATGGTTTAACAGTACTTCTTAAAGAATGTTCCATGGAACACCTTCTTATGAAACATCTTTCTCTTAAACGCACAGTCCCACATAGTTCTCTGTTCAGATATATTTAGGAAATGTCTCATCACAGCAGCAAAAATATACCAAGACATAATGTTCACTGTCACCATATACAAAGGTTTTTGGCATATTAAATGCCTCACAGTCAATGAATATGTTTCTCTTTATTTAAACTGGCATTTCCAAAGCTTGCTTGAATTATGACTCTCTTAGAAAATACACATAATATTCAGCAAAGGAAACAAATAGTCAGGTGAAGAGATATCAGAGTGGGAGAAAAATCTTTGCTATGTCTACACATCAGAGGATTAACATTCATAATATACAAAGAACTCAAAAAACTAAACATCAGAAAGTCAAACAATCTAATAAGAATGGGGTAATGAAATGAGCAGACAGTTCTCAAAAAATAAAGTACGGTAATAAATAAACACATGAAAGAATATTCAACCTTGGCTGGAGTATCAGTCTCAGAAAAGAACTCTGTGCCCAGATTTTTTGGATCTGTTGCTCTCCTTGTGGAGCTCCTGTCCTCTCCAGGTATTACTATCTCCCACTTCTTTCATAAGGTTCCCTGCACTCTGCCCAAAGGTTGGCCATAAGTCTCAGCATCTGCTTTGATACCCTGCAAGGTAGAGTCTTTCAGAGGCCCTCTGTGGCAGGCTCCTGTCCTGTTCCCTGTTTTCTCCTTCTTCTGATGTCCATCCTCTTTGCCTTTCTGAATGGGAATTGAGCCTTTTAGCCAGGGTCCTCCTTCTTGATTCATTTCTTTAGGTGTACAGATTTTAGTAGATTTAAGGACCATGCATGGAGATAACCTAGAACCCCTGCACAGATGTAGCCCATGGCAGATCAGTGTCCAAGTGGGTTACATAGTAATGGGAACAGGGGCTGTCTCTGACATGAACTCAATTGCTGGCTCTTTGACCACCTCCCTCTGAGGGGGATGGGCAGCTTACCAGGCCACAGAGGAAGACAATGCATCCAGTCCTGATGAGACCTGATAAACTAGGGTCAGATGGAAGGGAAGGAGGAGGATCTCTCTTATCAGTGGACTGGGGGAGGAGCATGGGAGGAGATGAGGGAAAGGAGGGTGAGATTGGGAGGGAATAAAGGAGGGGGCTATAGATGGGATTCAAAGTGAATAAGCTGTAATTAATTAAAAAATAAATTTAAAAAAATGAAAAAGAAAAGAAGTTCTATCTGTAGAGGAGGATAGTTGCTGGGAGAGGAAAAGACAGTTTCTTTTGGTTTTGTTTGTTTGTTTGTTTGTTTGTTTTTTAAAGAGTGCAGCTCTTTTGATCACACTCCAGTGGGAAACCATATATTAAAGAATATATGGTCAGCACAAATTGGATTTTATGTTTTTTTTAATTAATTACAGTTTATTCAATTTGTATCCCCCTTGTACCTCCCTCCCTTCTCCCCACCCAATCCCACCCTCCTTCTTTCCCACCAGTGTCCCTCTTTCAGTCCACTGATAAGGGAGGTCCTCCTCCCCTTCCCTCTGATCCTAGTCTATCAGGTGTCACCAGGAGTGGCTTCATTGTCTTCCTCTGTGGCCTGGTAAGGCTGCTCCCCTCTCAGGGGGAGATGATCAAAGAGCAGGCCAATCAGTTCATGTCAGAGACAGTCCCTCTT
>NW_026596345.1:1375224-1476070 GCF_907164565.1 Psammomys obesus | reverse complement strand
CATAGGCTACCTCTGTACAGGGGTTCCAGGCCATCTCCATGAGTGGTCTTTGGCTGGAGTATCAGGAAATTTGCAGGTAAATGGTGGGAACTGGAAAAGATCATCCTGAGTGAGGTATCTCAGAAGCAGAAAGACACAAAGGGTATATATTCACTCATAAGTGGATATTAGACATATAATATAGAATAAACATACTAAAATCTATACACCTAAAGAAGCTAATCAGGAAGAAGGACTCTGGCTAAGATGCCCAATCCCCATTCAGAAAGGCAAAGAGGATGGACATCAAAAGAGGGAGAAAACAGTGAACAGGACATGAACCTACCACAGAGGACCTCTGAAAGGCTCTACCCTGCAGGGTATCGAGGCAGATGCTAAGACTCATAGCCAAACTTTGGGCAGAGTGCGGGGAATCTTATGAAAGAAGTGGGAGATAGTGAGACCTGGAGAGGACAGGAGCTCCACAAGGAGAGCAACAGATCCAAAAAGTCTGGGCACAGGGATCTTTTCTGAGACTGATTTCATGGGTTTTTAAAAAAAGGATATAAATTTGGGTGAGTGTGGAATGGGGTAGATCTGGAGAGGAGGATGAATATGATCAGAAACATTGCTAGAAATTTTCAAAAAAATTAAAAAAAAAATCAAATGCTGGAGAGGATGTGAATAAAGGAAACACTGCTGATGAGAATATAAGCCACTCCAAAATCAGTATTGATATTCTGCAAAAAAAATCTAAAGACAGCACTATCATATGAGCCAGCTAAACCGCTCCTGCATATGTACACAAAAGACTCCAAGTCAGCATCACAGGAACACCTAGGCTTCATTGCAACGGTATTCATATGAGGTGAGTTGTGGAAACCATCCTAGGTGTTTAACAACAGACAAACAGGTAAAGTGATCTCTCTCTACATGCTACATAGATATATACACACATACATACAGTTTCATCCATTTATATGTATATATGTACCCATCATTTGTTCACACACACACACACATATACACACTATATCAACATGTCTTTAACCCCTGGATTTCCAAGCATATCCTATAAGCATTGTATAAGAATTAGCAACTAAAGGAGATCAAGGGGATACAAATCGGAAAGGAAGAGGTCAAAGTGTCACTATTCGCAGATGATATGATAGTATATATGAGCGACCCCAAGAATTCAACCAGAGAACTCCTCCAGTTGATAAACACCTTCAGCAAAGTGGCAGGATACAAAATCAACTCAAAAAAATCAGAAGCCCTCCTGTATACCAAAGACAAAATGGCTGAGAAAGAAATTAGGGAAACAACACCCTTCACAATAGCCACTAACCACATAAAGTACCTTGGGGTGACACTAACCAAGCAAGTGAAAGACCTGTTTGAGAAAAACTTCAAGTCTCTGAAGAAAGAAATTGAAGAAGATCTCAGAAGATGGAAAGAGCTCCCGTGCTCATGGATTGGTAGGATTAACATTGTGAAAATGGCCATCCTGCCAAAAGCAATCTACAGATTCAATGCAATTCCCATCCGGAGGTATCTCCATCCCAGATCTCAAGTTGTACTACAGAGCAATAGTAATAAAAACTGCATGGTATTGGCATAAAAACAGAAAGGAGGATCAATGGAACCGCATAGAAGACCCAGAAATAAACCCACACACCTATGAATACTCAATTTTTGACAAAGAAGCCAAAACCATTCAATGGAAAAAAAGACAGCATCTTCAACAAATGGTGTTGGTCCAACTGGATGTCCACATGCAGAAAAATGAAAATAGATCTATATTTATCACCCTGCACAAAACTAAAGTCCAAGTGGATCAAAGACCTCAACATAAAAAGGGACACACTAAATCAGTTAGAAGAAAAAGTGAGGAATACCCTGGAACTCATTGGTACAGGAGACAACTTCCTGAACAGAACACCAACAGCACAGGCTCTAAGAGCAACAATCAATAAATGGGACCTCATGAAACTGAACAGCTTCTGTAAAGCAAAGGACACTGTCATCAAAACAAAACGCCTGCCTACAGATTGGGAAAGAATCTTCACTAACCCTTTATCTGACAGAGGACTAATATCCAGTATATACAAAGAACTAAAGAAGCTGAAAAGCAGCAAACCAAGTAATCCAATTAAAAAATGGGGAACAGAGCTAAACAGAGAATTCTCGACAGAGGAATATTGAATGGCAGAGAAACACTTAAAGAGATTCTCATCCTCATTAGCCATCAGGGAAATGCAAATCAAATCGATCCTGAGATATCACCTTACACCCATCAGAATGGCCAAAATGAAAAACTCAAGGGACAACACATGCTGGAGAGGTTGTGGAGAAAGGGGAACCCTCCTCCACTGCTGGTGGGAATGTAAACTGGTACAACCACTCTGGAAATCTATCTGGCGCTTTCTAAGACAATTAGGAATAGTGCTTCCTCAAGACCCAGCTATTCCACTGCTAGGTATATACCCAAAGTTTGCTCAAGTACACAAAAGAGATATTTGCTCAACCATGTTTATAGCAGCTTTATTTGTAATAGTCAGAACCTGGAAACAACCCAGGTGTCCATCAACGGAGGAATGGATACAGAAATTGTGGTATTTTTACACAATGGAATACTACTCAGCAATCAAAAAGGAGGAAATCATGAAATTTGCAGGCAAATGGTGGGACCTAGAAAAGATCATCCTGAGTGAAATATCCCAGAAGGAGAAAGACAAACACGGTATATACTCACTTATATAGACCTATAAGATATGATAAACATAATGAAATCTATACACCTAAAAAAGATAATCAAGAGAGTGGACATGGGGTAAGATTATCAATCCTTGTTTTGAAAGAGAGATGGGATGAGCATTAAACATTGACAGGAGTCTACTGAGAGCATTTGAAAAACTCTAACTAGCAGTGTTTTCAAAGCAAAGACTCATGACCAAACCTTTGGCAGAGTACAGGGAATCATAAGAAAGAAGGGGAGTTAGTCTGATGAGGAAAGGATAGGAGCTCCACAAGGACCAAACATATATGGGCACAGGGTCTTTTGTGAGACTGACATGCAACCAAGGACCATGTATGAATGTAACCTAGAACCTCTGCTCAGATGTAGCCTGTAACCAATTGGTTTCCCATAGTGAGGGGAACAAGGACTATTTCTAACAGGAACTCAATGACTGGCTCTTTGGCCTCCCCACCCCCCAAGGGAGGAGCAGTCCTGTTAGGCCACAGAAGAGAGCTTTTCAGTCAGTCCTGAAGATACCTGATAAAACAGGATCAGATGAATGGGGAGGAGGTCCCCCCTATCAGTGGACTTGGCAAGGGGCACGGTGGAGATGAGGGAGGGAGGGAGGGACTGGGAGGGAATGAGGGATCGGGACGAGGCTGGGATACAGAGTTAATAAAATGTGACTGATAAGAAAAAAATAAAATTAAAAAAAAAGAATTAGCAACATTCAGCCAACTACTAAAGTACACGCCAGTGTAAAAATAGTTACCCACAAATTGGAGAAAATAAGTTTAAATAACATTTCATCAATTACTTAATTATATGTAACTAAAATATGTATTTACAATTTTTAGCCACGAAGAATAATGCTGTTTGCAGGAAAATGGATATACCTGCAGCTAATCATGTTAAGTGAATTAAGTCAATCTCAGAAGATACTATGTTATAGGTCTTATTATAGGACCTCTTACTATAGGTCCTAGACATCATAGATATATAAAATTATGTAAATAGTGGTGACATGAAAATATAAGTGAAACTGTCTTAGGAAACAAAGATGACAAATGAGAGAAAATGCAGGCTTTCAGAATGGGATAGCAAGTGTATTTCTATTAGTTCAAGGCCTAATAAGACCTTGTGTCAAAAAAAAATTGCATGTAATAACATTTGTCATCTTGTAGAATCAGTATTGCATAGAATAGTTTTTGGAGAAAATTGGTGAACTGTGATGCCCTAAAAATCTCATATCCTGTTGGCTATAAGAATCCTATTAGAGAATTTGGAGGATGTTAATTCGTTTTCATCACATGGGCTGAAAAACCACACCATTCTCTATAGAAGTTCAAAGAGAGTCTTAATGTGTCTGCAATTGACCAGTTTCACCCCGTAACAAATATTCCCTTTCCTTTATTCTTTCTACTTGGCTATTGTAATTAGCAATTGGCCTTTAAACTCATTCCCTCAAATTTGTTGGTAATTATTTTCATACTGATTGTTGACTGAATGGTGCTAATTCTTGCGTGATATTGCTTATAGGATACACTTGGAAGTCCAGGGGTTAAAGAGATGTTGATTGACTTTGGCACAGTTCTCATTATGCAGCTGGTAATTCAGTTCAGTCTGTTTATGTTCCTCTTCCCTCGCCCTATCATTTTGCCTGAAATGTTAATTTCTGCAAATCTGGTTTGATTTGGACAATTCGAGGAAAGGCATATGAAGAAGCTTTGTGACTGTAAAGCATTCTACAAACATAAAGTGATATAATGAACTGGGTTGGCCAATCTTTTTAAGGTTTATTTTTATAATTACTCTAAATTGTGTGTATGAATGTATGTGAAAGTACGTGCGTGTGAGTGCAGGTGTCCTCAGAGTCCAGAAGGGGTCATAGGACTTTCTGCAGCTGGAGTCAGAGCAGTCATACACTGCCAAATGCTATAGCTGGGAATTAAACTTGGTTTGTCTGCAAAAGCAGTCCTCACTATTAACACTAACCCATCTTTCTCTCCCTAGATTGGGACTTTGGCCTTTGAGATGCTGTGTCTGGGTGCAGAGCAAGTGTGCTTGAAGATAATGAGTAAACAGCTATGGTGAGTCAGGCAATGCTGGCACAGAGCACACGATAGAAGCTCAGTGAGAATCATCCAATCAGATAGGAAGAGACACTGGAGAGAAGGATGCCTGAGCAGTGAGTTGATGGATGGCAGAGAGTAAGCAATTAGGACAAATCTGGGGCAGATGTTTATCAAAATATGCTTAAGCTTTCTCATAATCAGGAGACTGAAAATTAGAACAACAGTGAAATAGTGTTAGATTGGAAGAAAACTTTTTTAAAAGACAATATACTCTACTGTCAGAATGTGGGGAATCATGTTCTCACACAGCTGTGAGACTATTAATTGGCAAAGCCCGATTTGGAAGGCTCATGAAATTAATAATACATATATTTTGATTCAACAATTTTCCCTATAGAAATCTTTGTAGGCATTTGTACGGTGGCAACACAGAATGTTCATTGCAGTATTAGTGAGGATAATGAAACAAAAAATAATTTGAATGTCCACAAAAGAACGGAGTCATGCTATGAAACACTATGTACTATTAGAAAGGATAAAGGGGGTTCAATGCATTGTTAAAGTAAAACATAACTTGTCGTATATCATATACAACCTATCACTTATGGAGAAATCGCAGCAACACAATTAAGTACAAATGTCAGCATGGGCCTACCTAGAACACATATGGATGGAATTGCATTTTACTGTTCTCAGCACTTCCTTCTGGAGGTATAATTCTTCCTGTGAATTCACACATGATGGGAGACTTTTTTTTTTTTTACTATCAGTAACTTTTTGTAAATAAAAATATATTATATCCTGAGTAATTGAGAAGTGAAAATTTATAAATAAGTAGGGGAGGTCACTGTGGGTGCAAAGATTTACAGGATGTGGTGGGAACAGTCCTGTCAGCTGGAGCCACAGATTTTATACACGATCTTCTGAGCCCCAAAGTCTTCCAAATTAATAATTTCCCTCCAGCTCTCCCTCCTTTTGTTTTGTTGCAAAACTCAATCCACCTCTGTTCAGTTGATCACCTTCTTAACTGTTCTCTCCAGACAGCCTTGCCTCCCACCTCCCCCTGCTGCAATGCCTGGGCTCTGAGGATCTCAGCATCCACTGTCTTGCCCACTCTGGTCTTCCTCCATCCTCACCTTCCTCATCTTGTAACAGCACTGGCTGATGGCCCCTCCCTCACAAGCACTTTCTTCACATAAGCCCTGCATTCCTTTGTAGGCTGCTGGGCTGTCCCTTCTCAGTCTTCTGCTCCTGGATCACAAATGGGGCTCAGCTCAACCTCTGTCCTCACTGCTTCTTTGTTTCACTCCTGGATTTTGGCAGAGTTCTCCAAGTTTTGACAACAGAATCAAGTACAGTCTTAAAATTATTGTGGTAGCTGCACAGAGTTGTTGCTATGCATTCGACCAGTCACTATTTGTGAGGTCATTTGAAAGAGCATTTACTTATTATGTTTAAGTAACGATAATGAACCCACTACATGCTGGCATAACTTCTATTTGTTTCACATGTTTGCAAAGGTCCTTCATGGCTAGCTTGGTAGAAAGTAGCTGGATTCATTGCTACTACATCCAGTCATTACAAACTGTCATTTTGTGGCAGTGTATGGAAAAATGCTGGCTTTGAGTACTTGTAGCTGGAAAACAGGGCTGCTATTTAATATGCACTTTAGATAACTATGGATAAATGTTTTGGATTTTATAACAAAACTTAACAAGTGGTAGTTTCTTATAGATTAGTCATGTGAAATGTGAAATCTGAAATTATATCAGTGAAACTTTTGTACCTTGTTACATTAACATGCATTGGCCTATCTTGTACTTTTAATTGATCTTTTACCCCTGTTAAGAATTTACAAAAAAAAAAAAAAGAATTTACATATTGTACCCTGGTCATTTGGAAAAAATACTGACTCACTGAGTTATAAAAATATTATAAATACCAGTACATTTCATGATATAGGTTTAATGTTTTTTATTTTTTAATATAGTTGTGTATCTGATCAGAGAAAGTCAATCTCCTAGTAGGAAATACAAATTTTCTATGATTAAATTTTTTTCTTGTGAGTTAAAATTTTATGGTTAGCAGCATATTGCCTCGTATTCTCTTGAAGTGAATTGCCTGTTTATTTTAGATAAAATATTTGCCATACATCAAAGCCTGAAAGAGAGTTCATTATATACTCATTTTCTTTCCTTTTCCTTTCATTTTCATTTTCCTTTTGAGACAAGATTTCCTTATGTAGCTCTAGCTGGCCTGGAACTCACTAGGTAGACCAGGCTGGCCTTGAACACAGAAATTCACTTACCTCTGATCCCTGAATACTGGGATTAAAAGCAAGTTCCACCTATGCAGCAATGTATATTCATTTTTCAAAAGAAATGGGATTCTATGAAAAATAAATTCAGCTCTCAACTTAGTTACATGTGTGCTTTCCTTCAGACACTAGTGTCCTGTTAATACTTCATTACACAGTCAAAGTCCTCACTTGTATTTTTATTTTTATCAGATTAAATGATAAAAGACATAAAATAACACTGAATTTTTACTGCTTCATAGGTGGTTCTGCTCTCGCTTTTGAGACAGGGTCTCAAGTATCCTAGGATAGCCAAAGATGACTTTGAACTTCTGATCCTCTTGATGGCACAATCCTGAGTGCTGGAATTACAGCTATGTGCCACCATGCCCAGTTTATATGGTACAGGAGATCAAACCCAGGGCCTTATGATTGCTAGGCAAGCACTTTTCCAACCACGCCGTATCTCCAGCCCCTTAGGTGACAGTTTTAAGGGAAGGTGAGCCCCTTGTGTCTTAAGCAGGTGTGTGGAAATAAAGAACATAATGACTATGAATGTGATTAGCTGGTGCAGGGGTTGACCCTCAAGTATTGCCAGGTTTATCTCCCATTGCTTGTGTAACGTCAGTACAATGGCTACATGGCAGAGACAAGTTCTAAGTCTGTTGTCAAGACAGGTTTTACCTTGTGGGCCCCCTGAAAGACCCTAGCAACCACAGGCCACATGAGAGAGCTGCTGGTTCTCTCACACTCACGTCAGTCCCACGCGACACAAATGGCCAGCTCTGTGGTTAATTATTTGTTTAAACATGTGAGCACACTAATGGCAGGGCTCATCACTCGGAGTGGTATCACACACATAATTTGTGAATAATAGACTTAATAATGTTATTAAACCCATTAGTGTTTCATGCCTACCTGTCTTTTTTTCCCCCTAAAACATGAAATTAGGTTAACAAATCTCAGCTGCAAATCCCTAGCGGTGTGTCGCTTTTCACAATTGTTCCTTTTGTTAATGTCTGTGGGATGGAGAGAATAGATAACCTTTAACTCTAAGATTCTGGGGCAGCTCTGATTTAAAAAATGTCCTTGAACAGCATGATTGTGCCACTTATAACAACGGCCATGTCTGCTTGTTTTCTAAGCATTTTCCACGTCTTTAGTTCAATATTGTAAATGTAAGCCAGAAGCAGCGGGGACAGCATTTAAGCTAGAGAACTCAGTCTAGTTTGACTCATTTATACTGACCAGCTGACCTCATTCTTTGTGACCGAGCCTTGCTATGGCCTTAAATGCGTCATCCTTCTGCCTCCGCCTCTCCCATGCTGGGATTAAGGGTGTCCACCATCACACCTAGTCTGTGACCTTTATTCTTAACACTCTAGCTGGAGTTTGATATGGTGACTTTGCTGATGCCTTCTGTTCTTTAGCACTTCCTGTCACTTTTGTGATTTTTAATAGCTAACTTTAGTTCCTGACCACCTGGTTTGTGTATGTGTGTGTGTTTGTGTGTATGTGTAAGTTTTGAGATAAGATCTCTCACTGGAAATTGGGACTTGTTAATTAAGCCAAGTTGGCTGGCCATTGAGCGTCAGAAACCTGCCTGTCACTGCCTTCCCCAGAGCTGGAGTGATAAGCAGACGCCACCACCCCTCGACCTCTACGTGGGTGCTGGGACTTGGATTCAGTTCTTCAGCTTTGACCATCAAGCACTTACTGTCTATCTTCCTGAACTTATTCCCACAACCCTTCTCTTTTTCTTTCCAGCTCTGGAGGCTACCCTACCCCACTCCCACACTCTCATCATCAGCTTTAAAGGCTCTGCCATTTAGCCCTTTAGATCAAGGTCATTCAGGTAGTCATTAATGGGTTCAGGCAGTTGTTTATTTCAAAGCGAGAGCTGTTTCTTTCACGTGTGGTCTGTTATGGTAGGAAGACTTGGCCACAGGTGTGTGGTCACACTCAGTCTATTAGGAATCGGGGAGTGGGCAAGGAGGGAGATCTTGACTATAAACTTTCAGGAATGCTCCCTGTGCTTCACCTCCTCCAGCAAGACTCCACCTTCTAAAGGGACCATGACCTTATAAAACAATACCACCAGCCGGGGCCCAAGTGTCTAAAGTCAATGGATGACCTTTTACATTTAAACAGCCACAGACACTAAATTTAATAAAGTGACTTGTTAATGTTTTAAAATGACTTGGAATTGCAGGTTTATTTTCACTTTTCATCAACAAACTAATAGAAAAACGTTTAATATTCTAAAAAATATTTGTTTTTGTTTTATTTATTTATTTATTTTTCTCAGACCTCCTCAACCCAAGGCTTAGGAAACATCAAGGAAGAGTGAGCAGAGAGAACTTAAGAACAGGGAGATGGGAAAGTGAGCTGTGAAATACTGTCCTCCAGACATAACCTGGCTTTTGCACAGATGCACAGCAGCTGTGGTTACCTGCTAAGACCTGCACAAGATCAAGCAAGTTAAAATTCCAGCGGGGTGGCAGAGGGCCCCACTCTTAGCTGAGGTGCTACCTGTAGATAATGGTGGCTGCTGTGGGAGGGCAGAGCAACCTTTCTTTTGGGATATGGCTGCTGGCAGGTCGCTCATGCCCTGCTGGTTGATGTCACACCCAGGTACGTATATATGGGCCACGCTAGTTGGACTCCATGGGTTATAGAAAAGAATGAATGCTGGTGATCTCAAATAAACCTCATAAAGTAGAAAGTGTTTGCTTACTGCCGTTGAGTTCCCACTTCCTGCTTGGGATTCGCTGTGGAGGAAGGGGTTAATACACAACGACAGTCATGACAGAAAAGACCGGAGGATGTTTTTGTTGACATTTTCACAGCCATCCAGTATCTCACATGCAGAACTTGCTGTGTAGGAGCCTGTCCCTTACTGCTCATAAGCCCTGTCTTTGTCAAACATGGGTCTGATTATGGTTCAGATTATCTCCATCTTGTCTGAAAGGACAGGCTGGTTAAGACTTGAAGATGACTCGTGGATAGAGCAGAATCAGAAGTCTCTCTCCTTAAGAACTGCCTGCAAAGTGGCTACATTTCCCATTATTCAGCAGGATCCCTTCACATTTTACCACTAAACTGGCACGCTGGAAGAGCTTCAGCCCGACTCAGCTTTATCATGTAAAGGAGGCCAGGAGGGCAGGCTTTCCATCCTGGCAGGGAGGTACAGAGGGACACCCTGTAACAGTGGATGCAGGCTTTGTTCCACTCTACTGTGGCTGGTTTGGGGTTTTAGATGTTGCTTTCCAGTGAGAGTCCCCACCCCACCAGTGGGTGTTCTGGTGCTGTTTTTCACCCTAAAGACAGGATATTTTTCATTACACGGAACTGCATTTGAAAGTTTCCTGAATTCAGGTAGCCTTTTTTTTTTTTATCTTATACACTTTTCATTTACACTTTTAATTCTCCTTTCCACAGTCAAGCTGCCAACTCCCGCAGTTGTTTTATCCTGTTTACTTAACTCATTCTTGAATCACAGTGGAGAAAAAAAGAAAAATATCACAGTATTTTAAGGTCAGCTGTTTACCAGTTTCTAAAGCGTGGGTCAAGAGGACAAGTACTGTTAATAGCAGCACAATTAAAGGAACTGAAAATTCATAAAGCTGAGGGGTCATGTTCGGGTTTTGAGGTATATCTGGGATATCACATGTCTTCAGCTTATGACGGACTGCATTCTGAGAGGGTAAAGCCACTGACAGAGAGGGAAGGATAAGAGCCAGCTTCTCTTACTAACTACATGCTTGAACTTTCATGAGGTTTATTTCTAAAGATTATTGTTCATACTCATGCTGCAAGAGTGATCATACATGACAGAGGGCACATTCCTGAGGTCCATCTGAATGGAGAACTTCATCAGGTCTGTCCTAAGTACTCAGACTACATCGCCGACTAGTCTATACTACTTTTGCTCTTTAAAATATTAGTATTTTGTGGTGATGGGTATCAGACTCAATGCCTCTGTCTGCTTCCTATTGCTGTAATTGTGATCAAATGCAACATGGGAAGAAAAGAATCACAAGCCATTGAGGGAAGCCAAGGTAGAAACTCAAGGCAGGAACCTGAAGGTAGGAACTGAAGCAGAGGCCATGAAAGAATGTTGCTTGGTGGCTTCTCCTCCATGACTGGCTCAAGCCTTCTTTCTTCTGCAACTCAGAACCACTGCCCAGGAATGATACGGTACCCCTGAGCCCCCACAGTGAGCTGGGACTTTTCACATCAATCAAGAAAATGTCCTGAACTCAGTAGCTGGCTCTTTGATCACCTCCCCCTGAAGGGGGTGGGCAGCCTTACCAGGCTACAGAGGAAGACAATGCAGCCAGTCCTCATGAGATCTGATAGGGGAGGATCAGATGGAAGGGGAGGAGGACCTCCTCTATCAGTGGACTTGGAGAGGGGCTACAGCTGGGATACAAAGTGAATAAATTGTAATAAAAAAATTAAATATGAATCTTAAAAAAAAAGGAAAAAAGGAAAGAAAATGTCCTAAAGACTTACTTATAGGCACTATCTTATGGAATGACCAGCCAGGCCACTCAGGAACTCATTACACTCTCGGTAAGTGAATAACCTCAGTATTTCTTTTATTTTCCTTTTCTACCAGAAGAGAACCTCAACCTTACCTTAATTTTCTTGGATATTTTATATGCCTTTTATTTATTATTTTTTTAATATATTTATTAAGAAGAACAGTCTAGGGGCTGGAGACATTGCTCAGAGGTTAAGAGCACTGGCTGCTTTTCCGGAGGACCCTGGTTCAATTCTCAGCATCCACATGGCAGCTCACAACTGTCTGTAACTCCAGTTCTAGAAAATTTGAACCCTCACACAGATATACATTCATCCAAAACACCAATGCACATAAAAATTAAAAAAGAAACATCAAAAATTTTTTAAAAACTTAGTCATCAGGGAAATGCAAATTAAAATGAGTCTGAGATTCCATCTTACATCAGTCAGAGTGGCTAAGATCAAAAACTCAAGTGACAGAACATGCTGGTGAGGTTGTGGAGAAAGGGGAACCCTCCTCCTTTGCTGATGGAAGTGTAAATGTGTACAACCACTTTGAAAACCAATCCGGGGGCTTTTCCAAAAAATTGGGAACAGCTTTACCTTAAGACCCAGCTATAGCTCTCCCGGGCATATACCAAAAACATGTTCCACCATGCAACAAGGACATTTGCTCAACTATGTTCATAACAGTTTTATTCCTAATAGCCAGAAACTGGAAACAATCCAAATGTCTCTCAACAGAAGAATGGATAAAGAAACTGTGGTACATCTACACAATTGAATACTATTCAGCTGCTAAAAACAAGGACTTCATGAAATTTGCAGATATCCTGAGTGAGGTAACCCAGACACAGAAAGACACATATGGTATGCACTCACTTATAAGTGCATTAGCCATACAATACGGGATAACCATACTACAATCCTCAGACCTAGAGAAGCTAAGTAACAAGGAGGACCCTAAGGAGGACGCTTAGTTCTCATTCAGAAAGGCAAATAGAATAGACACCGGAAGTGGTTGAAGAGTGGGAACTGGATGGGAGCCTTCCATAGATATCGCCTGAAAAACTCTACGAAGAAGAGGATCGAAGCAGACACTGAGACTCACAGCCAAACTTTGGGCATAGTGCAGGGAGTCTTATGAAAGAGTGGGAGGATAGAAGGCCCTGAGGAAATAGGAGCTCCACAAGAAGACCAACAGAGCCCACAATTGTGGGCTAAGGGGACCTGCAGAGACTGATGCCCCAATCAAGGACCATGCATGGAGAAGACCCAGGCCCTCTGCTCAGATGTAGCCAATAGGCATCTTTGTCTTCATGTAGGTCATCTAGTAAGGGAAGCAGGGGCTGTCTCTGACATGAACTTTGTTGTCTACTCTTTGAGCACTTCCCCAATTGAGGCAGCCTTACCAGGCCACAGAAGAAGCTGATGCAGGCAGTCCTGATGAGACTTGATAGTATGTGGCCAATTGGTAAGGGAGGAGGACTCCCCCTTTTTGAGGACTAGGAGACAGGCATATGAAGAAATGAGGGAGGGGCTGTGATTGGGATGTAAAATGAATAAATTAATACAAAAAATAAAAAGTAAAAATGTTTAAAAAATAGTCTATCATAGGTTATCTGCAGGTGTAATGAACTTGATAGCATATAAGATGGTTTAGTAGTAATGCCACCCATGAGAGTTATATTGAATGATGATATGCAGAGATTGTCAGCTCCCAGTGTTTCCCTTTAATGAAGGAATCCATTACAACTAAGGTCCTAAGTAGAGGATTTTCTTTTTAATAAACAGGAGTTAGACAGTCTGCTCATCATTCTAGCTGAGTGACAGGGAACACAGGTATAGCGCATAGAAACAGCTGTTGAACAGATAGCCAGAGGCCCCACAGTGCGCAGAGGCACAAGTTTAAAGCACGAGACTAGCCAGCTGTGTAGTGTCCCGGCCACTCCCTTAGAAATATTACAGACAACGGGCCGAGTCCAACTGAGCAAGCTGCACAAGCAGACATGCTTTTATAGATAAAAAATGTAAAGCTCAGGACACTGTGTCAACAGGCTAGCACAGAACAGGGATGACTTCCACATCAGCCACGGATGGATGGACATCTACAGAATGAAATTTTGCTACGGTTTTAATGTGTTCCTGGAAAGTTCCTGGACTGGAAACTTAATCCCCAAATTCATTTCTTGATGGTATTTGGAGAAGGTGCTTTAGGGAGATAACTAAGGTTGGATAAGGCCCCGGGAATGGAGAGGCTGTGGTGTGATCAGTGGTTTTATAAGAACAGGAAGAGAAACTTGAGCTAATGGTTTGCCTGAGATCTGTCATGTGATACCCTTGCCACATACAGGCAAAATAAGAAGGCCCACCAGTGAAGCTGGTACCCTCACCTTGGACTTCCTGGCCTCCTAAATGATGAGAAATAAGTGCATTTTAGAATGGATAGATAAATGAAGGATTGGAATGGGAGGATTAAGTGAGGAAAGGAAGGGAAGAAGGAGATAAGGAGAGAAAAGAAAAAAACAGCTTAAAAAAAACAAGCCAAAGAATAGGGAGAGAGAGCCTCAGCTGGCCATCTCCTCACCAAATGAAGATTTCAGAACCAGGATTGGGTTACATCTAGTTGGACTGTTGCCAAAGGGTTCCCACGCAAACCCCCAAACAACACAGGCTGTTCTCAAGATGCAGGTTGTTCTCCAGAAACTGACAGCAAGACCCCATTGCTGAAGACAACATCTGAACAACACATTGAACATGCAGAACATGCTTTCACTTCTACATTCTAGAGTCTTTGGTACAGGAAGGCACTTAATATACTATGAAGACGCAGCCTGCCTCCATTTTAGGCTTAAAGGCCATCTTACAAATTAGGTTCATTTCTGTTTATGATCAAACCTCTGTCCCTTAAGGATTGGGCTATGCCCCACCTGTAACCTTAACCACAAACAGTTCTGTACTGCTTGTTCTGGGAATGGCAATCATGCCTTTGTATCAGAAAGTTGTTTGCAACCATTTTGCAGCTCTTCTTTTGTTTCCAAAGGTTATTTGACCAGCTACTACTACTTTGTTAGGATTGCTTGTTTTGAGTACTTTGTTTCAAGCACCTGTTCATTCTGCTCCAGGAAGTCCTCCTGTTTTTCCTCCCTTGGAAACCCCTATCCCTGAGCTATAAAAGCCTGTCTTCCTTGTTAGAAGCTGACTCCGGATTTCTACCTTTCCTGTTGACTTTAATATTGGTTAAATTATAAAAGGGCTTCCATTCTCTCTATTTTTCAGCTTCCAAACTTGTTCCCAAAATCTTGGGATTTGTACTTGTATTTGTCAGGTAAAACGAGATTTATGTTCCTATTGTGCATACTGTTTTGCAAATCAATAGACCACAAAGACCTTCTGAAAACCAGGCTGACTTGACTGGGAAAAACAGGGCTTTCCAAAACTGGCGGGCCACAATGACATTAAAAACTTGAAACAATGTGTTTCTGCTAAATGCTAATTGCCAATGTTTCACTTCTATTAAGATTTGCTTGCTTGCAAAACTCATAAAGGACCTATGTAAGAATTTCTCTGCTACACCATTAGATGCTACTTCATCCTCCTACTAAGGAGGACTGTAAGCTTGGCTTGGCCATAAAAATAAAAAATTTTGCCTTGCAATATCTTGGTGTTAGCTCTTGGTTTTCAACACTAACATTCCTCACATCCTAGACTCACCTCTCGAACCACGATTTAGGGAGCGGTAGCTCATGTACATGAATAAAATAGCTTGCTTTAATTGGCTGGTCATGACGATTTGGGTTGGTGGTCTTTTTCCTTCAGCGGACATACGTAAACATGAAGTCCGTCACAAACCCTTTTCATCTACAATGAAAGATACGCTAGTGCAATGATGGCACAAAGCTTGTGAGGTAACCAACCAGTATCTGATTTGACTTAGGGTCTACTCCATGAGATGGAACCCATCCCTGACATGGCTTGGGTGACTCAGAACCTGAGACTAGATAGCTCAGGGACCTAGAATAAATCCAAATATTACTGTTCTAAAAGCAAACAAGCAAAACAGAACAAAAATGTAACAATAAAATGACTCCTAATGACGTCCTGCTATACTCACAGATTGGTTCCTTTTCCAACCATCATCAGAGAAGCGTCTTCCTTCAGCCGATGGGAACAAACACAGAAACCCACAGCCAGACAAGATATAGAGCATGAGCGACCTTAGAACACTCAATCTTAAGTGTGATGTTTCTATCAAATCTCTCTCCTCAGAGGTCAGGGACCCTTGTGGAAGGAGAGACAGAAAGGGTGTAAGAGCCAGAGGTGATGGAAGATACCAAGAAAACAAGGCCCTCTACATCAACATGATCAAAGTTCATTTTCATTTGCAGACAGAGACAGAGGCAGCCTACATGGTCCGGCCCCAGACTGGGTCCTAGAGCTGACAGGAAAAGTGGACGAGCACTCCCAATCCTAACTCAAAAACTCTCTCCAACTGATAAACAGTTGCAAATGAAAGCTTAGTTTTTTGCACAGGAGTCTCATTGGGGAAACAAACTACTCTTAAGGCAGGCTATGTGCCCAGAAGGAGATGGTCAACAGAAAACATATTCAGTGGCATCTCTGGAGGGTACTTATCTGATTATGTCACAGCAATTTCATCAGGGCTTTTCCTTTCCTTTTTTTTTTTTAATTATCTTACTTTTAATTTTATTTATATATTTTCTCTTTTTACCCTATAGGCCCTTTGCATATATATTATGGCTTCCAGTTTAGTATTTTTATGGGATTCCTAAGTGTTCAAATGAGTGCAAATAGACCTCTGCTTCTATATCTGTTTTTTTTCTGCCTTTTCTTGGGCTTCTTATTTGTTTGTTTTGTCCTATTTATGACGTGTGTTAATTTTTATTCCATTTTTTATTATTTATTATCTCTTAGGAGTCTGTTTGTCTTCTACTGAGAGAAAAAAAGAGGGTGGCTCTGGATTGGGGAGAGGGAGGAGTGAAGAAACTGTGAAGAATAGACAGAGAAAAAACTGAAAACAGGATATATTATGTGAGAAAAAAATCTATTTTCAATAAAAGGAAAAAAATACAATAAACAAGTCTATAAAACAAACAAACGCTAGATAAATGACAGCCTGTGGCGTTCTGTCACAGCAGCAGAATATGGACGAGGGGAAATTATGACAGAGTTTCTCTATGTATCTTTCATAGGCTGTTTGTGTGCGAAGACTCCCCAGGTTGGCCTAGCTCCCTCTCCCACCGCCACACTTCTGAAATCGGTGGCCACCGACTGGCTCTAATGAGGATGGAGGGTAGAAAGTGCTGGAGGACTGAAGAGCCAGAGAGATTTCACACTGATGGGAGAACCAACCTCAGGGTCAGAATACAGCAGGTGCGAGGAAAGGAGGTTAGCTGTTCTCACCACCCCTCTGCAAAAACTAAAGATGGCTGAACAGAATCTGCCTAGGGGCAGGAGCTGAGTTGTACAGTTTGTGCAGTTAGATTTAGGAAAAGCAACTGCTAGTGTGTGTTAGGTCCCTACCTGCTACAGCGCATGGCTGGCCCTCCCTGCCCTCCACCTAGGGGTGTGGCTTTCCCTCTCCTAGAGGCCCTTCACTACTTCATCCAAACATTTTAGTTTCTCTGCCCTTCCCTCTCGCTCCATTCCTTTTCTCTCTTCTTTTTCTGCGTGAACTCTTCTCCCCTCTCTCTCCCTCCCCCTCCCACACTGCTTCCAATAAATCTGCATTTACATAATACAGCTCTCACCATCCCATTTTAATCCATCCGTGTGTCTGAGCTATATGTGGAGAGAGATGAAGAAGTAGGTTTGCACATTTTTCTGGAACTTAAGGTAGGAACCTGGGGGTAGGGATGGAAGTAGAGGCCGTGGAGGAAAGGAATGCTACTGACTGGCGTATTGCTCATGTTTGCTCAGTTTACTTTCTTCTGTAGCCTGGGACCACCTGCCCAGAGGTAGCATCTGATGCTGCTCTCCACAGAAAGTTTCAAAAATTGCATCATTTTCCATTCAGAGTGGGTCTAGTGTTGGGGTACCCCACAAATCTCATAGCTGGCAGGGAGACATGTGCACTAGGTGAAGAATGAAACTTGAGTCAGTACCATCTTTGTGGGCACTGGGTCAAGACTTCCAGAGACTGACCTCCAAAGACTGACCTTATAGTTTACTCTTCTTACACATTCTTTTATTATTATTATTATTATTATTATTATTATTATTATTATTATTTACAATTTATTCACTTTGTATTCCAGTTGTAGCCCTTCTCTCATTTCCTCTGAGTCTCACCCTCTCTCCCTCTTCCTTCCCTACCCCTCTTCCCTAGTACGAAGATAGGGGAAGTCTTTCTTCCCTACTGTCTGACCCTAACCTAACGGATCCTATCAGGAATGCCTGGGTCCTCTTTCTCTGTGGACTGGCTAGGTTGTCCCACCAGGGAGAAGTGATCAAGGAGCGGTCAACCAAGTTCATGTCAGAGACTATCTCTTCCCCTCTTACTAGGGTACCCACTTGGAGACTGAGCAGTCTATGGGCTAAATCTGAGCAGGGGGTCTAGGTCCTCTCTATGCATGGTATTTCATTGATGCATCAGTCTCTGCAGGACCTCTGAGCCCAGCCCTTTTGGCTTTGTTAGCCTCCTTGTGAGGCTAGGACCTAGATGTCCTGCTCAGATGTAGCTCATAGGCAGCTCAGTCTCCACATGGGTTCCCTAGTAAGAGGAGCAGAGGCTATCTCTGACATGACATGAACTCAGTGGCTGGCTCTTTGATCACCTCCTTCTGGGAGGGGGGTCAGCCTTGCCAGGCCACAGAGGAAGACAATGCAGACAGTCCTGATGAGACCTGATAGGCTAGGGTCAGATAGTAGGGGAGGAAGACCTCCCTTATCAGTGGACTAGGGGAGGGGCATAGGGGGAGAAGTAGGAGGGAAAGTGGGACTGAAATGAGATGAGGAAGGGGGCTACAGCTGGGGTTCAAAGTGAATAAATTATAATAAAAAGAAAAACTAAAAAGGAAAGATGGTTTCACGTGACAATTTTATTACAACAAAGCTTTGGATATAGCTACATGGAAACTCCCTAGAGAGATAGCAATGTACCTTTACAATAAGAAAAAAAAATTATTGGCTGATAAACAGAGCTCATGGCTAGTATCTAGAAGAAGAATCTATGATAAGGGTAAGTATAGATTCTATAGGTAGAAGATGAAAAGTACCTCTTTTATAGGGATCGGTTTTATTCACTGAGACAAAGCTTCAGATTAGGGCCTAAATAATGCTGAGGATACTGGGGGGCAGTGTTTCAGGTGGGAACTGGCTCTATAGAATAGCAAAGGCTCACCAGGTTGTTTCTCCACTTTCATTGGCATTCCGGGTGACCAAGTGTCATCCATTTCCTTGTGTTGAAGAAAATAGGCCATCATAATTGACAAACTTGCTTTCTCCAACACCCACTCTAAGCTGTTCTTCCTACAGTCTGGTAAAGATGTAAACTACTTAATTTACACATCAACTTGGCATTTCCTTCTTGAAAACTGCATGAGATCAAAAATTGGCTGAAATTTATAGCATTCCTCTTTTAATTCAAGCGTCCACATGAAGAACAAGAAAACAAATCAGTTCTTTTTGTTATTAACACACAAAGCTTAACTGAGGGAAATGTCCATATATTTCTGCACACAGACTGAGTTGCCCATTCTTTACTTTTTCTAAGGCCATACACCCAAAGTGACAGTGGCTGGAGAGACTCTCCAGGATTAAAGCAGCAATGCACGGAAGGAGTTCCAGGCTGGAACTCCTTTCTTTCCTGCCAGACTCACTCTTATTAGCTGAGTGATCTTGGTTAAGCTTCTTAATATGCCTACTTAAACTTTAGATTCCTTAATTGCAAGACCAAACGAAACCAGATGACCGCTACCGGGAACCCGGTATGGCGTGTGGTGCAGAGTTTCCTTTGACTTCTCACAAGGGTTACTTCTTACTAACACCACTTACTAATTATTAAAATTTTACATGGGTGAGAAGAAACTAGCTTTAAAAAAGTTGAGTTTGACAATGAAGCGAATTGAAAACACAGCTCTGCTTTTCTTCTATTCACAGACAGGTCTGACAGAATCATGAGTGTGTTTCCTTAAAAGTCACTTGTGGAGACTGAGCTCTGTCCCTTGTACCCCAAAAGGCTATCGATCGTTTTCGTGAGCACTTTCCCACCCAAATCCAGTGGTCAAACCTGCCATTGGCATATCTGCCTTGTATTGTCACCGCACTCCCTTTGTCTCACCTACCGTGTTGATAGAAACTGACCTCAAGAAAGGACACAGCTCCCATGGTACTTACGTCTGGTTGATGATAAGTATTTTACTGAGGACTTTAAAAATGACTGTCACAGGTAATAAACACTTTACTTATGAAAAATGATGTTCTTTGTCAGATAAAAAAAATCTATGTGTTAAAACTATAAATGGAAAACTCTTGGGCATTCTACTGTTTGTACTTCAGGTAAATAAAGTCTGTTGACCCTTATCTTCCCATCATTACCATGGCCTGACTTCTGATGCCCACTGGCTCTCTGCTGCCATTGCCCAAGCTGGAAAGGGCTGGCCATGTCCGGCCATCGCTCTTCCCTCTCTTTTACTTCCATAAAGAAGGCTTTTGTCTGCTGTATTCCTTATGCTTATTGCTAGTTGTAAACTTTGGCATGATGGGAGAAATGTTCCCTCTTATACCCAGGGTTTTGTATCATTTAGAAATGTTTGCAAACCTCCATAGCATCTTAGGTGTCTCTGATGGGTGTAATCCTGGGATTACACACTTTGGATTCTCAGTCAATATCCATCACACATAGAAAACTGTTTTATTGTGGTATGGCCTGTTTTCAAATCCAGAGCACCAAAAGCCAGCATAATTAACAGACCCCATGACTTGCCAATTAATTTTATCTATTATTTTTGTTACTATTGGTTTCTTGAATCAAACGTCAAGTAAACTCTTTTGTCTCTGGAATTAGAAAAATTCATGGATATGTTTTGAGTATTTTCTACCAAATATAAAGTACAGCCTCCTTGGAGTAGACCAGTCCCTGGCATACTGGCTGGACCATGTCAGTGCTGAGTTCTGTATATGTCCTTCATGGTCTAGAAGCAACTCAAAATGATTCTCATTTCAATATCTTGGGAACAAGCTCCAGATCCTCTTCTCTCCTTATGCAGGTCAGCTACTGTGTGAGTGTGCAGACAGTGTGTGAGTGAGCAAACAGTGTGAGTAGACAAACAGTGTGTGTAGACAGTGTGAGAGTGTCCAGACAGTACGTGAGTGTGCACACAGTGCGTGAGTGTGCAAACATACCCACTAGTGGAGTCCAGAAATCCGGTAACCCCAGACAGCTGCGGCCAGTTGAACTCATCGGTGAGAGCAGATGGCAAGTTGACGAAGGAGTTCTAAAGGAAAGAAAGAATAAAGTGCTAACCATCAAATGGTCACTTGATTTGTGCTGGTGTGAGCGTGCGCATGGCCTAAGCCTGGTTCTCCCCGTCTCTGTCTTCCCCCAACTTTGGCGTTGAAAAGAGGTGGCTCATCTTTGACTGTCAGCTTTATAAGTAGAGCCCCACACACATGCTCACAGCCACCAGGTAATATTTCATGCTACCTCAGCACTGCCAGCCAGGGGATCGGGGCTACATGTAGCTCCTAGACCCCCTAAAGACAGAAGCTAAAATCAACTTTTGTACAGTTAATATAGCCTGAAGAACATCATTATTAAAAATTAAAAAAATGGACCTGTGGCCCCTGGTGGTTATTGCAAAATGTTGAGAGCCTATGGCCTGGAATATTGATGCAGGAGTGTTCATTTGAGTCACATTTCTATGGCTGGTGTGGACTTGAGGAAGAAAACCGTGCCTAGCCATGACTGCTTATTATGTCTTTAAAAAATGACTCCTGGCACAAATCCTTCAAGGGGCCTAAATTCTAGAAAGAGCTCACCCCAACAGGTGTTGGAAGCCATCTGCTATGTTATTGATTTATCAAAATCAGCCAGGTAACAAACAGGTGTTCAAATGCAGCCATGATCCTATGTTGCTTTGCATATTTTCCCCATCGTGACATTTGCCTCAAGCTGGTTTCCAGTGGTGTTGGGTGGTGGTGGTGGTGGTGAAAGAGGGAAGGCAGGACCAGGAAAGATGGCTTCTTGAGATACAACTGCCCTGATTGTGAGTTACTCGTTTTAGAGGAACAGAAATGATTCTTTGAGACTCCCCAGAATATGTCAGAGGAGCATGACATCCATGACTGAAACACTGTCACCCTTTGGTGCTTCACGCACAAAATTTCTGCTTTAAACTCTTCTGTTGCTGTGACTCAGCTACTCTACATCATGGTTTGTACTTCTTCTACCACTGTGAAGCAAAATCTTCTCCTGCCTGTTATGATTCCCCCCATATCTTTTTGCTTACAATGTATGTTTGCTGTAGGATTTGGGAATATTCAATTCTGCTAGAGAAGGCAAGAAAAGCAAACAGAGTGGATAAAACTCATAAGCCACATTAAGCAGAGATATAAGCAAGCCAATGGCGTGTGAGATATAGGTAGAGTTAGGAGCTGCTTACCCATAAGACATGCTAAAAGTTAAGAGAAGGATGTATTCCTGTCCTGTGCTCCTCCATCACCCTTTTCTCTGTTTGACTTGGAAACGAAGATGGACCTAGGTTTTGGGGTCTGATGGGGCTGCTCTTTTTTTTACAGGAAAAAAATTATGTAAGAACTCTGCCTAGCATGCAGAGCCCTGTCTAGTACTCTGTCTTAACATTTGAGTGGAGGAGAAGGGCATTCTGAAAAGTGCTGGCAAGGGAAGGGCTTCACTCTGGGAATCAGATCTGTCTTCAATGTCCAGTGCTACAAGTGCAACATAAGTCTACAACTTGAATACAGCACCTAGGGACATGGCCTCCATACACCAAGTGATGGGGGAAGAGATTGAGGAGAAGTGTAGGACAGCTGGAGAAAAATGGCAGCTAATAGTGTCTTTGAAGCTGGGATCTTGAAGCCCGCAGCGTTCCCTCAGCATCTTTCTCTGGAGAACTGGACCTCAGTTCTTGCTAGTATCCAGGAAGCTCAAACTGCTCTGATGTCATCTCTATTAGCATTTAAGCTGTGGTGGACAGCAGCTGATGCTGAACTGCAGCTGGGACTCCAACGAGTTTGCCTTCCTTGGCTGTAGTCCAGACTAGATGCATCCATTTAACACCAGGGATCTGAACGACTTCAATATAATGCGGAGCTGTGTTTTCCTCACTGAATGTTTTAGACCCCACTCGTGGGCATTTTGGCAAGGCCTGACTGTTTCTAGAGAAGCTTGTCAGGGAAGGTGTGGTTCTAGCAATTCCTTGGGTTCAGTAGTGTCTGATTCAGCAGGGCTTTGGGGAAGATCCGAAGACATAGGAATGGGGTAGCCAGTCGAAAGAGCAACGCAGCGCAAAGCATGTGCTTGGGACGGGCCACCCCTGGCTGAGAGGATCATGTCAGGCTTCGAGGGATGTAGCTTCTTGTCAGATAAAAGAAATTATTCGAGTAGTCCAATAGCAGCATCCACAGAGTCCCTCCTACCCGCCTGCCTTCCTTAGTAAACTCAGTAGATAAAGATGAAAAGCAACAGTCATTAATAATAAACGTGTGAACGTCCTTAAAAAAGAGAAAATTTAAATCGTATTAAACACTAAAGCCACATTCACGCAACATTATACCCAAGATATTTCTGGCATTTACAGACAGAGAAACACAAATGAACATTTTCTACATCAACTCCTGTTTATTTCTCATGAGCTTATTTCTCATGTTCTCAAAAAGTCCCCTAAATGTAACTTAAGTGCATATGTGTGGAAAGGCTATATTTACTAAGAAATATTCCAGTTAAACTCAGCAAGGACCAAGCTGATTATGACACTGCTTCAAGTTTTTTCTCTGTGTTTTCCATGTCTGAATTTATATATCACAAGTGACATACGCATGCTACTTTGTGCAGCAGTCTCTTAACAGCATGTTGTCTGTGCTTTCATACATTGAGAAAACTGCTTTTTTCATTTTTCATTTTCATTAATTACAGTTTATTCCCTTTGTATCCCCCCGAAGCTCCCTTCCTCCTTCCCTCCCAATCACATCCTCCCTCTCCCTTCCCCACCCATGCCCCTCATCCAGTCCACTGATAGGGGAGGTCCTCCTCCCCTTCCTTCTGATCCTAGGCTATCAGGTCCCATTAGGATTGGCTGCATTATCTTCCTCTGTGTCCTGGTAAGGCTGATCCCCCCCTCAAGGGGAGGTGATCAAAGAGCAGGCCAATCAGTTCCTGTCAGAGACAGTCCCTGTCCCCATTACTATGTAAGCCACTTGGACACTGAACTGCTGTAGGCTATATCTGTGCAGGGGTGTCTCCATGAATGGTCTTTGGTTGGAGTATCAGTCTCAGAAAAGACCCCTGTGTCCAGATTTTTTTTTGGATCTGTTGCTCTACCCTGCAGAGTATCAAAGCAGATGCTGAGACTCACAGCCAACCTTTGGGCAGAGTGCAGGAAATCTTAGGAAAGAAGGGAGAGACTGCTGTTTTTTAAATTGTTAATAATCATTAAGAAAGTATAATAATTTGGGTTTATGACTAGGTTTTACTTTTATTTTATGTGCACTGGTGTTTTGCCTGCATTTACATGTGAGGGTGTCTGATTTCCTGGAACTGGAGTTGCAGATAGTTGTGAGCTGCCATGTGAGTACTAGGAGTTGAACCCAAGTCTTCAGGAAGAATAGCCAGTGCTCTTTACCACTGAGCCATCTATCCAGTTCTCATGACTAGTTTTTAAAGAATATTTTGTTGTTGCTTTGGTGTTTGAGGCAGGGTTTCTCTGTGTAGCCTTGGATGTCCTGGAACCTTCTCTGCAGACCAGGCTAGCCTCAAACTCACAGCTATCTGCCTTCCTCTGCCTCCCCAGTGCTGAGATTAAAGGTGTGCACCACCACTGCCTGGCTTTAAAGATTATTATTTTTTTGGCTTAAATTTATGCAATGCAGCCTCATAATATCCAACCAAAATGACTCCTGGCTCATGACAATTTGAAGTCATTGTGTTAGCAAGCTAGTACTGTGTTCCTCTGAAGCTTTGCTAAGTGAGAAAAAAAAAAAAACAGTGATATCGGTTGCATGCTACCTGGCTCTTCCAATGACAAAGGACGCTCTTTGGTGGCATTGGCTTTGCTGAATGGCCTTCCCCTGTAGGCAGTTTCTACAGTGTGTTCTCTTTCTTCACATTCCTAACTTGGGCTAGACCCGAACTGATCGTTTTCAAACAGTATGATGTCATTTGAAGGGATATGCTGGTAACCATTATCCAAAAAAAGGATATGAAAAGTATCAGTTAAATAGGTCATTTATATTTACACACCAGGAATTAAACTGTTAAAGAAAACAAAGAGGGGTTGTTGATTTAGAAAGAAAGAAGTAGCTGCTGAGTTGGCATTTCCGTAATAATCGAGCCTCAACGCTGGACAATCAGAATCAAAACGACTGTTGGGTCCAGAGCTCCACTGGCCTGCAGCTCCCTCATCATGCTGCAGGTGGTGCTTGTGAGCTTCTTCTCTTGTTTAAGGCTTTTCAGCATGTGACTCTTACAGTAAAGCCAGTTCAAGTCCTCCAAACCTGTGGGTACCTGAGTGTCTTTTCTTATACAAACGCCAAATTATCCAACTTTTGGAGCTCCCTTGACTTTCTTGCAAAGTTAGCCTCTCTGGCCTCATTTCTTCAGGCTTTGCTTACATGAATGCATTCCCAAACCAAACGGCACCCATTGGCGAGCGTTCTAGAATGTGTTGTTTTCTAGGCGTTCCAGTCAGAGTAAGTAAAGTAACTGTCATTGAATTCCCCTTACATGAAAGGCGCTGAGACAGGAAATATGCACACATTGTTTAACTTGATGACAGACCACCTTGGAGCAAGAATTTCCTGCTTTCTTTCCTTCCTTTTTCTGCCATCTCCTAGAACTTTTCAGCTGGCTCTGTTGGCTCATAGCATGGACCCCAGACAGAAGGACTTTGAGTCTGAAGCCAGTCTAAGCTACGCTGAACCCCTGCTGCAACCCCTCCCAGTAAAAAGGAGAAGAAGGAGAACTGTGAGCACACACCACCATGTATTCGTTGCTCAATATCCCCTTCTGAAAAGATGCCCGGACAACTCTTCAAACAGCAGTAAACTGATGTCCAGTCACTAACTCAGTGAGATGGTGGGACCGGTCCCTCCCCATCCTGTATCCTACGGCTGCTGGTATGGATCTTAGAGGATTTCTATAATGATTTTGGGCAGAAAATTCTTTTCTATCATGTGGGCTAGGTCCTGCAAGGTTTCAGCTAAAGAGGATGTTTGGATCAAATGCCTAGGCAACAGGGTTGATTAAGTAACGGGGCTGGATTTGAACCTAGCTTGATGGAACCAGGAAGGGAAAGGCTTCTCGATGCTCACTGTGTGCACATAGCCCTGGCTTTTCCCACAAGCCTCAAAATCCTATGAAATAAAAATTGGCTGGAGTGCTGGTTGTTGAAAACAGGCATTCTTGGTTACCTCAGATGGCCTATCAGTCTCTGAGCTTTGGGAATACAGTTCAGATCTCAGCTCACCCCTTTTCGTCTCTATTTTTCTACTATGGGGGCCGCATTTAACAGATGAAGAGTGCAGAGTGAATATTTTGGGGATAAATACCAAAATACCCAAACAGACCACACCTTCAGATGCTCAGGATTCATTCTGGCCTCCGATGGGGACAGGAAGTTCTTTAATTAATGTACATGACATTGTGGAGGTCTATGGTGGGTACATGAAGTTCTGGGAGAATAGAAAGAGAATATATCACCTGATTCCTCCCCTGTGATCCCAGGGTAGATTAAGTATTACAGTTGAAATAAAATAACATTTTGATCCTTAAATATCAATGAAGAAGTTTAACTTTGTGAATTTGCTTTGTGTGCTTTATACACTCCCAGATACATGAGATTGAAGGAGGATCCCTGTGGAGTTAAAAATTCACCACACACACACACACACACACACACACAGAGAGAGACAGAGAGAGAGAGAGAGAGAGAGAGAGGGATCTCAATTACCAGAGTAGCCACTTTTTGGAATTCATTGCATAAGGAATGCAGCCAAGAATCATCTTCCATAATTTCATCCACTGAGGCATTCCTTCATCCTCCTGTGCCACAACTTTATCACTAATAAAACTAAATTTAATAATGGTGCCCACTGATTGGTTGAAGTGCTTAGAAAGGAGACATATTCATGAAGTTGGCTTTGCAGGAGTTCAGTGAAGATTAGGGAAGCTCAGGACACTATGGCAGTGCTCAGAAAGAATGCTTGTGTTACATATGGGGCAGAGGGACAGAATCTTGGAAGCATGTATCTGTTGTGAATGCTAAGGTCTAAGTGTCTTCCTCAAAATTCATGTGTTGAACTCATACTTGATGCTAAGAGTGTTAAGAACTGGAGCCACTGGAAAGTGAGTCAGAGGATACCCACTGTGAATGGAAGTAGTGCCCTTATAAGAAAAGCTGCCCCGTTCTGCTTTGTCTTCTTTCACCAACTGAGAACACAGCTGACTGCACCATCTTTGAAACAGACAGCGACCCTCAACAGACCACTAAACATTGTGTGCATTGACCTTGGACTCCTCGGTGTCTGTAATTGTGGACAATGAGCTGCTATTATCTATGGATTATCCAGTGATGAAGACAGTGAGTCCTATAAGGCTTGAGAGTGCCTGGCAAAGAAGGGAAGTGGAAAGTAGCTCAAACACGGGTAGTGCCAGATGTTAACCACAGGATTAAACCCATTGTACTTTGTGTACAGAAGACCAACTAATCTAGTGCAACCAACTGTTTTTGCAGTTATTAGCTTAAAACAAGCTACAGTTAAGCAGACCAGTAGCAAAGGCAGCTCAGCATCTATCATCATGCCCATTAAAACTTCAGCCATAGGTTGTCTATCACGGTGCCCACTAAGACTTCAAGTGTAGATCATCTATCATGGTACCCATTAAAAGTTCAACTATGGAGTCTTCTCTCTGATCCCATGGCTTAAGTTCACGGTAAAAAACGAATTGAAAAGTATGAAGAAAATAGAATGGAGAGAGAATTGACTCTTTCAATGTTTTACCTAATTACATCTTTTTACCTTGTCAAATTCTTATGGTCTTTCTCTTTACCCTTTCTATTATTTATTATTTAAGCTCTAACCCTATGGTTTATTTATCCAATTAGTGAGGTGAAGGATATAACTGCTTCATACCATGTACGAACATTGTAAAATTGGACTCCACCAAACTCCATTCCTTCTACCAGTCTTTTTTTTAAAGGGTCATTGGAGAATTTTATCCAGATTCATAAAAGCATGAAAACAGGAGTTTAAAATGTCTTGCTTATGTGCCCAAAATCAAGAGTCAGTTCTTTTATGGAGCCAGTGAATTTCTTTCATAACCAGAGAAATAAATTCTTCAAGGTCAAAAAAAAAAAGCAACCAAAATTGTTTATCATAAAAATTTCATTTTTTTGATCTTTGTAAAGGTTTGGTTATTTATTTTGTTTCACCTGAGGTTGGCTTATTTTATGTCTGTGTTTGCCTGGTGCCAGCAGAGGTCAAAAGAGGCCATCAAATAGATGGGAACTGGAGTTATAGATGGTTATGGGACACCATGGAGTTCTCTGAAAGAACAACAGGACTCTTAACCTTTGAGCCCTCTCTCCAGTCCTGGGTTTGGTTATTTCTAAAATACCTTCACTTTCATTGTTCAGGGTGTCATAACCCCACCCCAAGGCCCCAGATAATATCAGGAATTTGATATCAGACGAGTCTTAATTCCATTCAAGTTAGAGATGTAAGAAGACCTTACTAGGTTCCACCTACTAACCATGTCTGCCTGAGCTGGGCTCTCTCTCCCCACTATAGTAATCATAAACAATGTTCCCACTTCCTTCTTTCCTTCTATTATCTTATAGTAATAGGCTGTCACAAAACGTTGCACACTGAGGTGGTTGGTTTTTGACTTGATGTAAACCCAGACATGTCTGGGAAGAGGAAACTCACTTGAGAAAATGCCTGTATCAGATTGTCTGTAGGCAAGCCTGTAGAGCATTTTCCTGATTAATGATTGATGAGGGAGGGCACAGCCTACCATGGGAGATGTGATCGCTAGGCAGGAGATCCTGAGTGGTATAAGAAAACAGGGTGGGTAAGATAGGAGGAGCCAGCTCATAAGCAACACTCTTTCAGGGTCCTGCTTTAGTTCTTGCCTCTAGGTTCCTGTCTTGGCTTCCCTCAGGGCACTGTGATCTGGAATATGCTAGACAAACTCTTTCCTCTCCAGGTTGTTTTTGGCCATGGCCTTCATGACAACAGTAGAAAATACACTAAGACTCTCACACTCTTCGTGGACCTTGGTTATTTCCTCTGGCCCCGCCCCATGTCACTTCTCCTCCCTTCTCCACTTACTCTTTTAAATCACATGTGCCAAAATCTTGTAGGAGCCTATTTTTGAAAAATATTTTATTTATTATTTGACAATTTCATACATATATACAATGTGTCTTGATCATATCCATCCAAATTAGCCCTCCCACACTCTCCTCGAATGCCCCCATTGTGTTCCTCTTCATGTACACGTCTTTTCTTTTTAAAATCTCATTGAATCCAATTAGTGCTGCTGACAGGCATGGTTACAACTCACAAGTGGCCACACCTCTAAAGAAAAAGGACTTCCTCTCCTCCAGCACCAATCAATTGCCAATAGCTGCTCTGCTTACTAGCTTAATATTATCCAGGTCTTGTGCAGATAACCATAGCTGCAGTGAGTTCATTAGTACAACAGCCATCTTGTCTCTAGAAGACAGTATTTTACAGCACTCTTCCTCATCCTCCAGCTTTTATAGTTTTTCTGTCCCCTTCCATACAATGTTTCCTAAGCCTTACAAGGGTAGGTATAGATGTCTTATTTAGGGCTGTTGTTTAACAATTATTCTTAGAACTTTGACCAGTTTTGACTCTCTGCATTGACTGTTCTCTACAACAAAGAGAAGCTTCTCTGAATATGGTTGAGAACACCACTTATATATCAGGACAAACATAAATATTTGGAACCTATACTTCCCAAGCCATGGGCTTTTTTGGAGCAGGTTTACAGTATCAAGCAGGAATTCTTTCCTGTGGACCAGGACTCAAATCCAATCATAAGGGGATTGGTTAGCTCCACAACAATAATACCACTATTTTAGCAGTGGGAATATTTTGCCAGCAAGTAGCATCCACTGTTGGGTAAATTGATTGATGACTTTTCTTTCCCAGTGTCCTTGTTAGTACCCTTTGGCAGTATGGAAACTAGGCAGCATAGAGAAAAGGTCCAGATAATTTCCTGCTTGATGTTTTTATGTCCTGTATTGAAAGTGTATTGTGTTTTCAATATTTGGGTCTTACCATCTAGTTATGATTGGCTATCATGGGCAATGGCAATAGCATGTGTTGTTTTGGGGGTCTTTGGGGCATCCTTATAGGAAGATATCCTATGCCTGTCATTGAGGTTTTTATTTAATGAACAACATCCGCTGGGGAAATACTGTCTATCCATGCAGGATCCTCTCATTCAAACAACTTATCGTAGATTATATTTTTAAATTAGTATATCAAATGCTGGGTTTCCATAAGGGCTTTTCATACATCCTTAGTTTTGGTAAACCTGTCACCAGCCCTTTCTCTCCCATACCATACCATTCTTAAGCTTTATATGACCATCATGTCTCCACTGTGGCCACTCAGTTTTGTTGCAATATAAATACACCCCTACACAGTATGCAAATAAGCCAACATGACTATGTTCAAATAAAGCCTAATTTAATGCAACACTGTGCCCAAGGTCTGTAGTTTGCTACCTTGAGCTTTACCTCAAATAAGTCAGTTAGTGTTTCTAACTCAGGTGGCTTTTATATCCTATTTCAGTCCATTAAGCTGTTACAACAGGATACTGTAGCTGGGGACCTTATGAACAACAGAATGTATTCTGGAGGGAGTCTTAGAAGTCCAAGATTAAGGTAGTCTATACTGTGGATGGTGAGAGTCTATATTGTGTGTTTCACAGCTGACTTCTCCTTGCTGAGCTCTGACTTGGCAAAAAGGGCAGGAGAACATCTTACAGCCTTACAGCCTTATAATTGCTGCCCTTTATGATGATGGAACCTTGATATTTTGGTCATTGATATTATTGCTGTCATTTTTGGTTTTGAGACTGATTTAGACTATGTGGCAAGACTAAGTGAGGCCATATACATCCCTGGAGAGAGCTTGGTACAAAAAAAAGGCTCCCTTTGCCTTCATTCCCTACCATTCTCCATAACCTAGGCATATGGCCTCACCAAAATACAGTAGAAAGTAAATAGAGTTCATAGATGAAAAGCCATGTGCCCATTATTTCACATTAAAGATAGAGAAGAATAGATAAAAACGGATTACTAGAGCTCCAAGAGTAAAAAACCGTCTCAGAGAGCTTAAAAATCTAGCTGGGAAGATAAATTTGCAACTATAATAATAGTATGAACGCAGAGCACTGTGTTTTATATTATCCCATTTTTATATTTGCTATTATATGAATTTTGGTATCCACTCCAAATTCATCTCTGAAAAATGGCAACCGATGCTGACAATTTTAGAGGAAGCCTTTGGGGAGTTATTTATTCATCAAGGCTCATACCAGGCATGAGCCTTGTAATTCCAGCCATCAGGAGGCTGAAATAAGAGTGGTACAGCCAAATGGTGGCTGGTCCTATAGTTCTATTAATTGCTTGGGGAACCCCCATGTCAACTCTTATAGTGCCTGTACCAGTTTATCGCCCTGTTGAAACTGCATCAAGCTCTTCTTTATCCTCATCCTCGATAGCACTTGTTGTTATTGGTTCTCTGGATGACAGCCATTCTGACTTTGGCGAGTTGAAACCTCAAAGCAGTTTAGACTCGCATTTCCCCGATGGCTGAGGAGGTCATCAAGCACTTTTTCAAATGTCAAATTATTACATGTGTGAATGTGTGAATGATATGTGCACATACATATAAAACCTAATTTACTAATTGTTTTCAATGGCAGTGTTTCTTTCTTTTTTTTTATTTTCTTCTATGTCCCAGATGGATTTGAGATACTTGGAGTTTTTCCCTGAGATGCACTAATTAAATGAGGTCCATTTAATGAGGTCCATGGTTAATTTGGAGGTGAGTGGAGCCAGGTGTAGACACAAGTAATCCGACGACAAGGAATTGTTTTCTAGTCCTAGTGCTCAGTGGGTAGCACAGGAATGGACCAGTACAGATTCCCTGTGGAAATCACGACCTACTGGCTGGGAGAGCAGACATGTGGGCTAGGTAATTCCAAGTGCCTTTAGGAGGTATGGGGCTTAAAATAATTCCGTCTTGCAGATTGTCATAGCCATGGGTACTTGGCATTTCGATCCTCTCGAAGGCAGTAGGGGCTGAACCGGTGAGTCTAGGTTTGCACTCTTACTGGAAGGGAAAACCCCACTGACCTGCTCATGCTGAGCTCAGTGAGAATGATGTAGAAGCCAGAAACAGGCCATGTCACCCATGCTCAAGAGTAAGGGAAGGGGGTGGAAAAATGACCTTTATCTTGTGATGCAGTGGCTGCTAGAGACAGGACCTCACCGTGGTTAATGCTACTGTCTCTCTCTGACAGAATAAATGAGTGGTAACTAGAATTGAAGAATTCCTTCTCACCATTTAGCATCTTTCATCTGCTGCCCTGCAAGATGTCAGACAAGCAGGAAATGTAATTTTGTTCAGTTTTTTTTAAAATCACACAACAGCCTTTCCTCATCTTAAAAAATAATTTAAAAAAGGACTTAAAATGCTCAGATATTTTAGGAGTGGACACGAAGTTAACTCAGATTGAATTTCCATATTTTATGGGCACCATGAAAATCTGCCTTTATGCATGGTGGAAGCTTCTTAAGTACCCGATAAATCCGGAGTATATGAAGCAAGGGGAGTGAGGGAGCGAGGTGCGAGCCCTGATCCCGTCTGCCCTGTTTGTGTGCTAATAAAGAGTTGCAGAGCTGACAGGCAGAATCATCTCAAAGAAGAATGAAGCACAAAGGTCTTAAAAGACTGAGCTGCAAGCTCTCAGGTGAATATGCATTTCCTGCAGCCAGATTAAGAATTCTTTCTGTCCTTGACACAACACAAAATTCAATCTGTGCCCCTTTTCCCCTACAGACGACAGCTGGCCAGGGGTCGCGCTGTCAACGGTTTCACACGGAAAACAAACATTTGAGAAACTGATTGTTTTTTTCAGAATCTTTTCTCTTCCTCCACTTTCTTCCCCGACCCATCATGTAATTCCTGCTCAATGAGAGGCAGCATTTAATATTTTGAAAATAACATTTGAGCAGATGGGCGAGCAAGCAGGAGGGTGGTAACTACTGTTGGCCTCCATGACCTTTCAACCTCATCTTCTTTTCTGATAAAGAAATCCAAGCTGTTACTGTTTTTACTTTGAAAGAAAAACAAAAAACAAAAAACAAAAGATATCCAAACACTAGCATCCACGTTCCTTGATTTACTCTGGTTTTCTTTGAAACATTTCTACAGTGAGGTCTTCCTTTTGAGGCAGGTACTTTGATTTGTCCCTGAGTACTAAGGGTTGGATGTGCTGGAGAGAAGCCAAGCCTTGTTTATCAAGGGGGAAAAGGCAGGACTGTCTTCTGACCCTCAGGGGAATGAAGCCAGGAACCATGAGGGTGACTCTCACCATTTTCCTTACTGAGCTACAGATATATTTCCAGATGAACACACTCCTAACCCACTTTACGGTGAACTGGCCTCTGGGGTGTGGGCTACCTAACTAGAGGCTGGCAAGGGAGGAGAGAGAGGCTGTTGCAGGGAAAAAATAGCCACAGTGGATACTTTGGAGTGGTGAGATGGGTTACGGGTGTTTTTTGTCTTATTGGAAGGCAGAGGCAACGAAGGCATGCGGGGTGCTCTCATATGGGACAGGACGGCTTGCTTCCCCATAGATCTACACATGTATGCTCACCAGTTCCTCTTACGGGAGGTTATTTTTGAACAGGGTACAGCACATTATGGCTCATAGGCTAGATCCTGCCCACTTCCTGTTTTGGAAAGACATTTTACTATACCCCAGCCACATTAATTAACTTACATATTGTCTGTGGCTGCGTTTGTATGCTAACAGCAAAGCTACGTTGTGACATTGGGATTATTATTATCCCAAAATATTAAATAATTTTTAGCCTAGCTCTCTATAGAATTGTCAGAAATTTCAAATGCATTATTAATTTAAATATATTTTAATTGAAATAGAATTACATCAATTTCTTCCCTTCTTTTCTCCCTTGAGAGCTCTATTTCCTACCCCATTTTCCAAGTGCTAGCCTCTCATTCTTTGATTACTAGTGTTACACACACATATGTGAATATGTATACATTCACATAAATACAACTGGCTGAGTCAGTTTTTGTTGTTTGTGTTGTGTGTGGTTTCAAGAGAAGGAGGGAGGAGAGACAACTAACACAGGTTGTTTTATAAAGCCTCAAGGAATCATATCATTTTATATTTAGTTAAAATTTTACACAATACGTATAAGAAGGAATCTGTATCTTTATCTGTATCTATCTATCTATCTATCTATCAGTGTATCCTCCTCCTCCTCTATCTATCCACATATATAGAAATTATTTCACTTAGGTTGACAGTGCTCTTCAAAAGAACCAGTCCCTCAAAATCCCCAGTCCCAGGCACTAGAAAACTCCTTTCAAATGATGGATCAGTATAGTCCATGTGACTCCCACAGCAATCTAGACTATTGCTGATATAGCCTTTGGTTGCCTCACAGGGGCTGAGGGCTGGCTCCCATTGCTGAAGACACTATATACATGTGTGTATGTCCCCTAAAGGCCTATGTGTTAATGCTGGTGGGAAATAGGAGACTCTTGAAGACGAGGGGTTGACAGGAAGTCCTTAGGTCACTGATAGTATGACACTGAGGAGAACTGTAAGAACCTTTGTCTACTTGCTTCCCGGCCATCAAATAGGCAGTTTTGCTCTGTGACATGGTCTCCCTGTACGGCCTAATCACAGTGTTAATGCAACAGGCTGATCAATCTTGAACTGGAAGCTCCAAAACATTTTCTCTTTACTAGTTAATTATTTTGGGCATTTTGTTCCAGTGACAGAAGCTGATTGACACTGTGACCTCTTCAGCAACTGTCATCAGGATGCATGTCTGCTCTGACTCTAGAAGGCATTTGAGTCTGCTTCTTTGGTTTCTTACCCACTTTTCTAGTTGACACTTTGCTACAACTCTAACAGCCTTCTAGGTTGAGTTTACCTTGCTTAAGTTTGCCTCTAAATTAATGTGTCCTAACCACTGGAATCACAGTGATTTTCTTGCAGTTCAAATCTGACTAGTGCATTTCTCAGCTTTAAGACCTTCAGGCCTCTGGATGAACTATGACTTCCTCAGTGTGGTTTCCAGAACCCTGGAGAGCCACCCCCCCAACCCCCCCCCCCCCCGCCCCGGCACACCTCCCTAGTTCTGCTCTTGGTTTCTCTACCTGTGTTTGGCGAGTTTCAGTTTAACTTCATCAAATCTCCTGCTTTAAAGCCTTTGTCCCTTTGGTCTTTCCACTCTAGAGACACTTCCATTTAAAATGTGAATTTCTTCCTCCAGGAAGCCTTCCCTTCAATGTGGGGGCAGGCACTCTTCCCAGCATGAGCTGTTCTGGAATTGTCTCTGCTAGTGTGCGTTTTCTCATGAGCAAGAGGGCTCCGTGAGGGCCTGGTCATATTTGATCACAGGGCTTACTGCACAAAAGGCTCAATGATAGTGCTTGTTGACTTATTCAATTCATGGATAGTGCTCTGAGGCGGGGCCTGCCTAGTATGACTCTAGAAATACTGCTTGAGACGTAGTTGATACTGTCAACCCATGCTACAACTACTAAAAGCCAGACTACAGAAACCCAAGACCCCTGAGTGCAACATTCTTCACACATACCAGCTGGACATAATCCTTATACCTAGGCTGAGTCCTTTTATAAACGATGAAACTCTGTACATAATTCTTTAAAACACGAAGTATTGTTTCAGTAGCGTAATTCACACTAGTCCTAACGCAAACCACGAAGCAGTTCAATATCCAGTGGTGGGTCAATGGTTTGGTGCATGGCAGCATGTTCACCTGAAAGGGCACTGTGGAGCATCAACAGAACTACTCAGCGACAGACTAAATACAAACATGGATAAGGACAGCAACGGGCGCTGACAAGCTGGAAATTTCCAGGGACTAAACACATAGATAGATGCAGATGTATGTACAGTGGGGATGCATTGGAAAAGAGAGAAGTACCAAGAAAAACCCAAGATGTGGGATGATAGATTGCTTCTCAGAATTGGTCCCACTGTCATGATGTCTTCTTTTCTGATACAACATTTGAAAATATTTGAAAACCAGTTTGCTATTTAAATGTTAGGATAATGTTCTCTAGCTGGTAGAAGCAGGAAGTCATTTGAAGCAAGTTCTTATTAATTTATGTATTTTTACCTTTTTTTATTCATTACATATTTGACATTTAAAAATGTTTTTAAAAAATTAGTTCTTACTTATTTTAATTTTGTATGTGCTTTTTTCTGCTTGTATGTCTTTGCATCACATGTGTTCTGGCCTCAGAGGCCAGAAGAAGGCATCAAATCTCTTGGAGCTGGAGTTACAGATGTTTCTGAACCATCATGTGTGCTGGGAATAGAACCAGAGTCTTCTGGAAGGGCCATCACGTTCTCAACAGCTGAGCCACCTCTTTGGCCCAACATTTATAATTAGGAAAAGCAACAAAGCAAATCTTTACTTCTGTCCATCTCTTTAGGCAGACATAGTTCCTTTTCCTTTGAGCTGCACCACCATCATGTGACTTATGCTCAGAGTTAGTTTGGTGGAGGGTGTGATGTAGTAAGTGTGCTTGTATAGGCTGTCCTGACCTTTTGCATTCTGATATCCTTTTAAGAAGAATATGCTCTGGACACATTGTCCACCTATGACAGACAAGCAACATATGGAGCTGACAAGGGACTAATATGGAGCTTGGACCTAAAACTAACACAGCTTGACATATAACAGGTAATTCATGGTTGTATGAGAAGAAATCACTGTTGTTTTAAGTCACTGGAGATTTGTACTGGTTGGTGGCTATTGTGATAACTGGATGATAGAGATTTATTTTCAATATCAACTTACTAAAGATACCTCTTTTGTTCTTGTCCTGGCTTCACTCTTATCAAGTGGTATACTATACAAGGGAGTGGTCCATGCTGCAAGTGGTTAGGCTTTTAGCCTATAAAGGAATGTTATCCCAAAGACCGTTTTCAGAACCCTGAAATACCAACAGCTTAAAATAGATGACAAAAAGACACAAAAACACCACTGTTGTCTTTCTACCCATAGTATCGTGACCATGTTGATAAGATTTGTAAATACTGATTACTTTCATACCTGATTTAGTTCTATCCCAATCTCCTGCCCTCCCCTTTTAAAGATATAAACTCACCATGCAACCCTTGCTGACCTGGGACTCCCTATGTAGACCAGGCTGGCTTCAAACTCATAAATATATGCCTGCTTCTGCTTTCCAAGTGCTAACATGAAAGGTGTATATGACTATGCCAGCTCATCAGCCCATTTTCACATCCTATCTCGAAGCTGTTTATTGGTGGAAGGAGGAATAATCCAAATCTATATTGACAATCACCACTATGCAGCAATTTAATCAGTTTGTTGTTGTACAGAGCAGATGAAAGCCATGACAGTCCACATCTGCTTTGTTTTATATTTTTTGTTGTTTATTTATTCATGTTACATCCCAGATGCAGCTCCTGCCTTGTTCTCCTCCTGGCTCCACCCTCCCACTATATTCCCCTTTCTCCCTCTTCTTCTTCTTCTCAGAAGAGGGGATCTCCCTTCCCCATCAACCCACCGTAGCACATCAAGTCGCATCAGGACTGAGTGTATCTTCTTCTGAAGCCAGACAAGGCAGCCCCACTAGAAGGAAGTGATCCAAAATCAGGCAACAGAGTCCATGTCAGAGACAGCCCCTGATCCACTTCCTAGGGAACCCACATGAAGACCAAGCTTCTCACCAGTTACATATGTGCAGGGGTCTTAGCTCCAAACCATGCATGGTCCTTGGTTGGTGCTTCAGTCTCTGTAAGTCCCCATGGGCCTAAGTTGGTTAAGTCTGTTGGTCTTTTTGTGGAGTTTTTGTCCTCTCATGGTCCCTCTATCCTTCCCCTTACACTTCCACAAGACTTTCTTGATACTTTTAGCAGTGGGAAACATGGAGACAGAAGTAGCCACTTTCTAGCCAGACAGGACTCCTAGTAGAGGGAGGAGACACCAACCCACCCACAAAACCTTTGACCCAAAGTTTACGGAGCCTACAAAAAGTGTAGGGATAAAGAGGGAGCGGAGATTGAGGGAATATCCAACCAATGACTGGCCCAACCTGAGACCTACCCCCTAGTAGAGAGCCAAACCCTGACACTATTAATGATACTCTGCTATGCTTGCAGACAGGAGCCTAGCGTAACTGTTCCCTGAGAGGCGACACCCAGCAGCAGATGGAAACAGATGCAGCCGAACATGGGACAGCCCACATCTAACTGTTAGGCTTCAAGGTGGGGTCTGCTGCCAGCCTTGATGAAGCACATGCCTGAAAACATTTCCTCCATGGCTCCCTCTTTTCTGCAGAGAACATTGCTGGAGAACCCTGATAAGGTACCCCTTCCTAGGCCTCTGGTGAGAGGTCAAGTGTGGGAGGCATGTGGATAAAAGCAAGGACACCGACCAGCCTTTAAGCTTACCCACTGCCATGTCAGACCTCTGCCAAAATCCTTGCTCTGGTCTGAATCCAGCATACGTGCACTGCACGTTTTCATAGCCCTTAGCTAAATGAAGCATGTGGCCTTCTCTAAGACAGGCACTATCACCATATAGTACTTTTAGTTAAATGGCTCACTCAGGATGACAGAGATGGGAGTGATATGCCACTTCTAGCTGTGTGACCTTGAAAAGTATCCGCAAGTTCACTGAACATTTGTCTGTAAAATAAGGCAGTGTCTTAACAACACCAGCCACAGGGTGTTATGCAAAGGCTAAGCAGAGCAATAGACCAGTGTTGCCAAAGCTCATTTCCTTTTTATTTAAATAAAACACAACAGAAAAGAAACTCTCCGAAGTCTTGAATTTCAGTACTTGATTCATAAACTATACAAAGTTCAGGAGAATTAGAGAGAACCATCTATCATTTTACTACCCATATATAATATTAACAAAATGTTCTCCAACCCATCCTTCCAATTATTTTTCATTTGTAGTTACACACATACTAACACTCTCAGAATGGTTCATATATATCACTTTGTAACCTGGTTTTATCCCAACAAGTTGATACAAATATTTTCTTGTCAATAGGCATACCCATTAATATATGTAATTTTATATAAGTTTTAATATTTATATATTTACTTCATATACAAGTTTTAATATATACATTTTATATCACTTTAATATATATGAGTTTAATATATATTGAAACTTGTACAAAATTGTACCATTTTAATATATTGTTCTTCCTTTATTTTTTACTTTTAATTTCTTTCCTCATCTTTGCATCTATAAATAACTCTGAATATTATTCATAATTCATTTATAAATATTGCTTTTCTCATATATTATATTAATCTTATTTAGCATCCCTTTCCTCCTGGGCTGTGCAAGCCCCAGTTCATGCTCTTCAAGTCAGTTTTCATCGCTCTGCTTGAGTCTCATTAATGAGCTAAATAACAACTGAACCCATGTCGGTTACATATTTGTATGAAGCTATGAACATTTAGAGGTGGGATAGACCTTCTTTGAGGCAACTTCCGTGCAGGCCCCTCTCTAGGCTACCTTCCTACATTTATTTATCTATTTGAAAGGATAGAATAAAAAAATAACAAGTTTCCTGGAGGCCTTTTTATAATATGTGTCATTATGAGGGTTCATCCATTCCCTTCCCTACTGCTCTCCCATGTCCCCTCCTTCCTACTAGCTGGCTTCCTTCCTTCCCTAGCTGGTCCTCCTCCTACTTTCCTATCACAATCACATGTCTTCCATTACCCCTTCTATGGCCCAGCTCTCTTAAGATCTCTTCCTTTCCTCGCACAATCCCCTTAAAGCTCTGTGACCTGCATTTCACAGATGTAATACACACATGTATATTGTTATAAAAGGTTTTAAATTCAAGTTCTGCATATGAGATAGAACATGTAGTATTTGTCTTTCAGAATCTGGCTTTTGTTGTTGTTCAACATTATTACTTCTAGTTGCATTCATTTCCCTACAAATGTCTTCATTTCGTTTGTTGTGGGTTATTTTCATTTTATATTGATTTATCTTTTTAGTTAAACAGTTTGTTATTCCTAAACCAGCTGAATACCCAAATCATCACACAAGAGACTAGGATTTATTTAATTAACCTAGAGCACAATTCTGGGCAATAGTTACTCCATCCTAAACCTCCAAGCCCACATAGCTTCCTCCCATTCAGAATTTTAGTGGTAACTGAGGTCCAGTTAATCTCTCCTCATGATTCCAAATCTTCTCCTCTGGATCTCTGCTCTCCTACTACCCCCACTCACTTCCTTCTCCTCCCCTCCAGACCAGGATGTCCCATTCTGTTCTCTCCATTGCTCAGCATTGTGGCTGGTTGTTTTATTGACAATACGAAGAACCAATGGTGGCATTTTTACACAAACTTGAGACAGGTGATGCTTAGAATAAGCATCACAATGCAATGTCTGGATTAAAACCAGATAGTGGGGTAGAGAAATCAGCCTTTGATTGAATAAGGGTAAATTGTACACTTTCCACAAGAACATTATACCAACATTTCCCCCTTTAAGTCCAATAAAGGCTCCTTTTCTTTTAATACAATAATAATTATAAAACAGTTAAGAAAACTATTAGGGAAGATTTACATGTCTAATGACCAGTCCATGTGTATTTGGCAACTTAGGAGAAAGTATCTGATTATCCTATCTTGACGAGTTTAGCTGTATACAGCTCCATTTCATACATACATATACATACATACACACACACACACACACACACACACACACACACATATATATATCAAGATTAAAAAATTATTCACTCATCTGTTGATAGGTATGCAGGCTGCTCAATTTTTTAGATATTGTGAATAGGTCAGCCATAAAGACAGATATGAAGGCACCTCTGTGGTGTGCAGACTTAGCATATTTCAGGTATGTACCCAAGAGTAAGGGTACATAGCTTGATCATATGGTAGATCTGTTTTCAGATTCTTGAGGATCCTCCATAATCATTTTCATGGTGATCATTATCAGTTTGCATTCCCACCAGCTGTGAATAAAGGTTCTTCCTTCCCCATATCCTTGACAGCATCTGTTTTCTTGACAATAGTCATTCTGACTGTGGGGTGGTGGAATCTTTTTAAAAAGTTAGCTCTTAGAAATTTTCAGTAAAATGATAAGGTAGTTTAATCACATTTCCTCAATGACTAAGGATATTGAGCTCTGAAAGTATTTACTGTTATTTTTATTTATTCTTCGAGAACTGTCTATCCAGCTCATTAACCTATTTTTGATAGCATGTTTTTTGATGTTTGATTTTTGCAGTTCTTTATACATCTTGATATTAATCTTCTATCTTATGTATAGTTGGCAAAGATTTTTTTCCCATTCTGTGTCTGTCCCCACTCTACTGTTTCCTTTGATGTATGGAAGACTGTTAATTTCATTTTATAGTTCTTGATATTATTTCCTGTGCTGTTGAAGTCCCATTCAAAAAATCATTGTCTATGCCTATATCTTGAAGTGCTTTCCCCTAGCAGTTTTAAATTTTCACGTTATATTAATGCTTTATGCTTTTTACCCCCTACACTGATTTTTATGTAGTATGATAGTTAATAGATCTAATTTTGTTCTATTACATATGGAAATCCAGTTTCTGTAGCACTATTTATTAAAAAGAGGCTGCTGTTTCTCCAGTATATGCTTTTGATAGCTTGGTCATGAGAGACCAAAGGATTAAAAATCTGCTATTAGTATAAAGTTTAAAGCAAAAGCCTGAACTAAGGTCAGCTAGGTGGAGACATGTCCAGCCACCTTAGGGGAAGAACTAGCCTTACTGCATTCTTTCCTGAGCACTAGTTATACAGTTGCTAGGAAACCAGCCCACACTGCCAGGCCAGAACTGTTTGTGATCTTAGTGCCTAAAATGGACCAGTCATTTCAAAAGTCAATTTTCCTTACCCAATCATGTAATGTCAAAGCATGTAAGTTCCTGCTTGCATTTTTTCCCTTTAAAACCCTGTTCCCCTAGACCATGGGGCCGCATTTCTCTCCTGTTTCCGCAGGAAGTTTCCGTCCCATGTTCGAACATGTATACAATAAAAAAAACCCTCCTGTATTTACAGCGGAGTCTATTCCTGGTCTTTTGGAGTCTCATGAACTGGGCACAACAGTCAAAAATTAGGTCATTGTAACTCTGTGTATTTATTTCTGGATCTTCTATTCTATTCTGCTGGATTACATGCCTGCCTTTGAGCCAGTACCATGCTGTGTGTGTTACTACGGTTCTGCAAGATAAACTGAGGTTAGGTAACTTAAAAATCATAGCTCTTTATGCTAATAATTGATGCCATTTGTGCTTCCATAGAAATTTTAAGCCTTTTTTTTTTTTCTGGTACCTTGAAAAACATCATGGGATTTTAATGGAATCAAGTTGAATCTGTAGGTTACTTTTGGTAGTATAGCCACTTTGGCAATATTAGTTCTGCCTCTCAATAAAAATGGAAGGTCTTTCAATATTTCTAGTGATGTCCTCAACTTTTTTCTTCAACATCTTGAAGTTTTCATTGTTAAGGTCTTACATCTTGGTTGCATTTAATACTAAATACTGTAGTAGTTTTGAAGCTATTGTGAATGGATATTTTCTTTGATATCTCTCCTGGTGAAAAATGTTCTTAAATTGGCATACAGAAAAGCTACAGATTTTTGTATGTTGATTTTGTATCCTGCTACATTGCTAAAAATGTTTAACACATACAAGTTTCCTAATGTAGTATTTAGGGTCTTTAAAACTATAGGATTTTGCCATCAGCACGTAGGGATAATTTGTCTTCTCCCTTTCCAATTTGTAGGCTTTCATTTATTTTTTGTTATCTTTTTCCTCTAGATAAGATTTTAAACACTATATTGAATAAGAGCAGAAAGAAGAGGCACCTCTGTTTCAATCTAGATTTAGAAGAAATGCTTTGATGTTTTCCCCATTTAGAACAATAGTGGCTGTTTTTGTCTTATTTAGGTTTTATTATGTTGAGTTATGTTCTATTCCTAGATTCTTCCTGGTTTTTACTGGGAAGGGTTACTGAGGGCTGTTTGCTTATTCATCAATTGAGATGATTGTCTAACGTCTGTCCTTCAATCTATTTGCAGATCAAATCAAGCTTCTTGAATTACTTGTTTTGAACCTACCTTGCATGCTTGGAATGAAAAGATTTATGATCTAATTAGTGTATTTTTTAATTTGATTTTGAAATTTTTTATTGGAACTTGGTTTATCGTTTTCTTTCTTTGTTATGTTCTTTATCTTCTTTTGACATTGGAATAACCTGGATAGAATGGGTTTGGCAAATGTCTTTCTTTTCTATTTTATGGGACAGTTTGAGGAACATTGGTGTCTGTCATTTCTTCAAAATATGGCAGAATTCCAAAGTGAATCCATTTGGTGAAATTTGTTGAGAGGCTTATTATTTCTTCAATTTCATTGATTGCTGAACAACAAGCTCCCAGCATTCCTCCAGTGCTGGGGTTATGGCTATATGACTATACTTGGTCTTTACCTAACTCAGTTCCTCATATTTGTACAGCCAACCTACATACTAATCCATCAGCTCAGCCCTTGTTTTGTAATTTTCCATTTTTTCTTATTGCAAACATTAAAAGTTTATGTTATGTTTATAATTTTCTTTGGCTTTCTCTTATAGTATCACGATAAAGAGACTGGTGTACTTAAACCTGCCTCCTCCAGGATGGTGTATGTCTGATATGTTTTCTAAGTCTGAATGACTGAGAATGATGTTCCACAGCTTACAGAGAACAATAGCTTAGAGAGCATTTTGGATCTATATTCTTTCCTCCCAAAGCACTGTAGAGGCAACTTCACTGTGCTTTGAAATTCAGTGTTGAGACTGAAATTTGAAGCCAGATGGATTGTTACTATGGCATACCTGCTTGACCCCGCCCACTCTCATCTTTTGAGAAGAACATCTGCAAGTTATTACATGATCTTTGTGAAATAAAAGAAAAGTAGACACAAGAAGGAAGAAGTTTGTCTTTGTGTTTTGAACTCAGTGGGAGTTTTGATGGAAGACAAGGACTTCTCTTACTATATGTTGAGTCGCAGCTTCCTTTTTGCTGATGTCTTTTCTCTTTCTGGGTTTCTTATTCAACACCCAGGACCACCTGGCATGCCTTTCATCACAAGTGCTTCATTTTTTCTGAGACCCTCCCAGTTTCCCAAGTCAGCTGACTCATTTAGACATCTTGCTTTTGGTGCATTCCAGCTTGCTAGATGATACTGGTGCCCCAGTTGTGTCCATGTAAGAGCAGCCTTCCTTGATGCCACATCACCATTGGTGCCATCTCCTGCCAATTATTTTCAAGACTTGGAATTTACTGTTTTATACAGATCAACTTCTTTCCTCAAGCCATTTTTCACAAGAGTACTTACAAATTCCTTTTAGGTTTGTTCATTTTATTTTTATGTGCAGGAATGTTTTACCTGTGTGTATGTATATTAACCACATGTATGCTTAGTGCTAGAGGAGGTCAAAAAAGAGTGTCAGGTTGGAGAGGTGGCTCACTGGTTAAGAGCACTGACTGTTCTTCCAGAGGACTCAGATTTAATTTCTAGAACCCACATGGCAGCTCACACTTGTGTGTAATTCCAGTCCCAGGGGATCTGGTGTCTTCTTCTGGACTCCAAGGGTACCTGCATTCGCATATGCACACAACTGCCCCCCCCATATATATCAAAGGAAGGAAGGAAGGAAGGAAGGAAGGAAGGAAGGAAGGAAGGAAGGAAGGAAGGAAGGAAGGGCCAGAGTCAGATCCTCTGGAACTGGAGTTACAGAATATTGAGAGGCATCATGGGTGCTGAGAACTGAATCCAGATCTTCTGCAAGAGGGAAAATGCCCTTCAACACTTAACCATTGCTCCAGCACCCCAAACCACTATTTTTTGTTTTTGCACCCAAGCATTTCCTATATTCATATGTGTCTCTTAGTTGTTCAAGTTTTCAAAGGGACTTGGGGGAATTTTCAATTGGGAAGTGTTTGGGTTGCTTTGGACTAGTGTTTAATATACTTAATTTAGAGAGAAGTGATCATTTATAATTTCTGAAGTTTGATTTCTTAGAATTAGTTTTAGTGTTCTGGGAGACAGAAGAACCTCACCCAGAGTTGGTTACAGGACAAGGGACAAGGGCTTCCACTCTGCCTAGGTCCCCTATCCATGAACATGCGTGCTGTCTCTTGCTATAATGGACAGGGTGGCTCTTGTCATGACCTGTTCTGTCAGTGCACCTCATGTTTCTTATTGTTTGAGCCAAGTGCTACCCAGAAATGACAGTCATGAACTTCTATTTGCAGTGCTCTGGGTCAGATGCATGCAGGGCTTCATGGGTAAAAAAAAAAAAAGCACTTTGGAGCGTGTACTCAGAAGGACCTGGCTCCTAGTTTAATGCTCTGCTAACCCTACCCAGAGCTTGAGAGTCATTTGTTTGCATGCAAGAGTTAAAGAAACGTATGTCCAGGAGGTAGGTGGAAGCTAAGCCCATACTGGATCCTATCTTCTGCCACCTTCCAGGGAATGTAGCTACTCATTCTCCCAGTCCAACTCCTTTCTCTGCAGATGAGGTGTCCTCCAACCTAGCAGTGACTAGGGGAAAGTGGGGAAAGGCCTGTGTTCTGCTGCTGTCCCAGGCCCTTGTAAGAAACTAGGCTCAAGAAAGGTAATAATTTTGGTCTGGTACAGTGACAGTTGTCTTCTTTCTAGCAGTGCTAGGATCTGGTGGGCAGGGAAGGTGAATCCCATCTCCTCCTGAACTAGTACTTACCCTGTCTCAGTACAGAAGTTTGAAGACCCTTGAGTCAAGTGACTATTGTAGGCTGGGACAGCAAGTCCTGAGCAAAGGAACTATCTGGTTGGATTGAAATTCTGAAGCTTTACTAGGAACTCTAGAAGGTTTAGGCTTGAGTGTCACAGGGTATGACTCAGAGAGGTGATTAGTCTGTGCTTGTCCTGGATAACTTCTGATTGAGGAAGCCTTTGGTCTGATGGCTCTAGAATCATCTGAACATCCTTGCAGCTTTTGAGTCTGACTTGCCTTTCTCTTTTCTGAGCAGTTCAGAGTGATGAGTTGTTAAATAATTGTGGAATTTGGCTGTTCCACACTTAAGTTCAATGCTTTTTCTATTGTATGTAAAAATGGTATTGCATAACAAAAATTTGAACAGAATATTCATGCTGGTAATTTAAGATTTAAAATTTGATAGAATGTTTAAAACCAAATTAAATTCTAAAGGGCCTGAGTAGTTGGCTCTTCTTAAGTCTGCCATCTGAAGCTCACATAATTTGTCATATAGGCTCGGGCTGTTTCTCTCTGGCTGCTGCTGTCCTTGATGGTTGTCCCATGCTATTGGCATCTCCTGTTGCAACTTGGCTGGATTTTCACCAGCAGCCTTTTCTGAGCTTTCTTCACTGACTCTTCAACATGATGCCGAGTCTCAACTTTTCTCCACGGTCCCTCCAATCCTCCAATCTAGGGCCTGCTCCTGCAACTGCAGCTGCACCTTTAACAGAAGTGTTTCGCAGTCTCTTTCCATGGACTCCAGATCTGCCACACAGTGCTAAGCCTCAGCTTGCCTCTGCCACTCCTTCCTGTGACACTTAGACAACCACATTTGGCTGCTAGCATGGCATGCAGCCTTGGCCCCCTCTGGAGTGTAGCTTCTGCATGCTGACCTTCAAGGAGTCCTTCTAGATTTATGATTCTCAATAATCCTGTTCTCTTCTTAATCACAGATACTTTCTCAGCTTAATCTAGCCAGCATCAATTGTTTCAGTGAAGCAAAGGTTTCACTTCAGTGGTGCTGATCTCTTGTTTGCTATAGCTAACTCTTCAGCTCCAGATGACCAGACACAACAGATCCTTAATTCAATCTAAAGTTTGAAAGTTCTGAGAGTCTTGTTTTAGTCACTTTTCTATTGCTGTGAACAGACACTATGACAAAAACCATAGCAACTCTTAAAAAATGGAGTGTTTAATTGGGGACTTGCTTACAACTGTAGAGGGTTAGTTCATTCTTATGTGATGAGCATGGTAGCACGTGGGCTGTCACGGCACTAGAGTATTTGAGAGCTACATCGTGTTCATAGGCAGGGTGGGAGGTGGTATGAGTTTCTGAAACCTCAAAGCCTACCCTCAGCAACCCAGCTCCTCCACCAATGCCACACCTACTGCACCAAGGCTATGCCTCCTAATCCTTCCAAATGATTAATTTAGCCAGCAAACGTATGAGACTAGCCATGCAAATATATGAACTTTGAGGAGCCACTCTCATGTAAACCACCACAAGTACTTAAGGGACTTCCAAACATTCCTCTGAAATGTCACAAGTCATGCCTCTATCATCTGCATTTCTTTCAACACCTTTCTCTTTCAAACTCCCAGCATTTGTCTCTTAAATTCCCACTATAGCTCATTAAACTCTAAACACTCAATGGCTTTTCTAGCCCAAAGTTCTTCCATAATCCTTCCAAAAGCACATGATCAGGTCTGTCATAGCAATATTTCACGAGCTGGTACCAATTTCTGTCTCAGTAGAGTTTCTATTGCTGTGATAAAAGACCATCACCAAAATTAACTTGGGGAGATGAGGGTTTATTTCACATTGAAGCTTATACTCTATCATCCAGGGAAGTCAAAGCAGGAATTCAAGGCAGGAACCTGGAGGCAGGAGCTGATACAGAGGTCATGGAAGGGTGTTGCTTAGTGGCTTGCTTCCCATGGCTCCTTCAACCTCCTTTCTTTTTTAATTTTTTCCTAATTAATTAATTTATTTATTCATTTTGTATCCCAGCTGCTGTAGCTCCCTTCCTCATCCCCTCCCAACCCTACCCTCCCTCCTCCTTCTCCTCCTATGCCCCTCCCCCAGTCCACTGATAAGGGAGGTCCTTTTCTCCTTCCATCTGAACCTAGCCTATCAGGTCTCATCAGGACTGGCTGCATTGTCTTCCTCTGTGGTCTGGTAACGCTACCCCCACTCAGGGGGAGGTGATCAAAGAGCTAGCCACTGAGTTCATGTCAGAGACAGCCCCTGTTCCCCTTACTAGGGTACCCACTAGGACATTGAGCTGCCATGGGCTACATCTGTGCAAAGGTTCTTGGTTATCTCCATGCATGGTCCTTGGTTGTTGTATCAATATTGGAAAAGACCCCTATGCCCAGATATTTTGGTTCTGTTGTTCTCTTTGTGGAGCTCCTGTCCCATCCAGGTCTTTCCATCTCCCCCTTCTTTCACAAGATTCTCTGCACTCTGCCCAAAGTTTGGCTATGAGTCTCAGTATCTGCTTCAATACTCTGCTGGATAGTCTTTCAGAGGCCCTCTGTGGTGGGCTCCTGTCCTGTTCCCTGTTTTCTCCCTCTTCCTATGTCTATAACGTTTGTCTTTCTGGCTGAGGATTGAGGTCCTCCAGTGTCCTCCTTCTTGCTTGGCTTCTTTAGGTGTACAGATTTTAGTAACTTGCACAACCACTTTGGAAATCAATCTGGTGCTTTCTCAGAAAATTAGGAATAGTACTACCTCAAGGTCCAGCTATACCACTTCTAGGCTATATCCAAAATATGCTCAAGTATGCAACAAGGACATTTGCTCAACCATGTTTATAGCAGCTTTATTCACAGTAGCCAGAATCTGGAAACAACCCAGATGTCCCTCAACTGAGGAATGAATACAGAAAGTATAATACATTTACACAATGGAATACTACTCAGCAATTAAAAACAAGAAAATCATGAAGTTTGCAAGCAAATGGATAGAACTAGAAAAGATCATCCTGTGTAAGGTATCCCAGAAGCAGAAAGACACACACGGTATATCAACCTGCTTTCTTATGCCACACAGGACAGCTGCTCAGGTATGGTACTGCCCACAATGAGCTGTGCCCTCCCACAGCAATTATCAGTTAATGAAATGGTCTACAGACTTGTCTGCAGACAAATCTGGTATGTGCGTAAGAGTGTCTGTGTGTGTGTGTGTGGTGGGGTTTCTTTACTGAGGTTCCCTCTTCCCAAATAACTTTAGCTCTGTTCAAATAAAACTAGCAGCCACCACAGCATCTTTAATGGGACTTTTAGAAAACATGGTTTGTGAAGCTCAGGTTGCCTTCAAACAATATATAGCTAAGCTAAGGCTGGTCCTTAATTCCTGATGCTTTCTTCAAACGATTAGATTATAGATATGTGCTAACATACATATATCTAATTTGTATTTTAATTAAGAGCATCTCTACCTTTATTTTTCAAGGGGGCCTGACAGTTATGTAGATGGTTCCAGTACATATTCTCTCATGACAACTCCCACCTTGGGAAGCTGAAGCTGCAGATAACAAGGCACCTTTTGTTTGGGTGTGCCATTCACATGTCCATGCCTAGCTCTCTTGGTCTTATTCTTTGTCACATAAGTCCTAAATGCTTGCACAGTTCAACCAGGAAAGATAATGGCCCCTCTGATAAGCTGGAAGGTGTGTGCTCAGGTGAAAACCCCACGACATACACTCATCATCCATTTTCTCCCCATGCTGTAGCCCCTTGGCATTTTTGAGAAATGGTTTCTGAGTACCTTTCAATACCAAAAATTTTAGATGCTCAAGTCTCCTGTATAAAATGGAGCAGTGTTTGTATGGGACCTATACATACCCCCAAATACTTTTAAATGTCGCTGGATTACTTACAATGCCAAATACAATATAATTGCAATGTTAATAGTTAATGTGCTATATTATTCAAGAAATGAGAAGAAAAAGTCTGTGCATGTCCATTACCAATGCTGTCAGCATTATAATGCCTACAGCTTCTATCTAGTTGGTTGATTCTATGGGTGTGGAACTTGCAGATTGGGTGACTGCCTGTATTCATGATCTGATCATCTAACACATGAAAACCTCTTTCACATGGCCCAGTGTTTGGTAAGGTCAGTGATTATTGTTGTTGTTTCCTTTTCTCCTTTCCTTATTGTCTGTGAGTCTATCAATATTTATCACGACTGTTTCATTATTTTTTTCACTTGAGAAATCCTTCCAAGATCTTTCTGTTCATCAAGAAGGGGTGGGAGGATTCTCTGTTTCCTGATGCTGGTCCGTGGAGCACAGGGGTGGCTATCAGGATCCCAGCAGCTTGCTCTGCCTAGCCTTCCTTGTCTTGTTTATAGGCAGCATTCAAGCTGGAAAGACTCACCATGCCCCTGACTCTCAGGAGAATGCAACGTATGACCGTGTTTTTTCTGGAGACCAGCCAGTCTTGACTGTCATCTTTTTTATTTTATTTTTTCTGGTGGGAGCTGGGCTGAGGCTGGGAAGGTGAGGAGGAGAGATCTTTCGCCTGCACTTGCCTGGAACTGACAGTGGGTAAGCCCCCACCACTTCTGCTATAGGAGTAGTAGTGATATTTGCAAAGGGAAATTTGCACCTGTTTGGAGCTGGCTTCACATTGAGAACACAGGGAACAAAAGCAAAGGCCAGCACATCCGTAATGGGTACTGCCAAAATTACTTACCGAAGACATCTGCGAGGCTGTCAGCCATTCAGGAGGGATGTGAAAATGAGCCCCGGCGGAGTCTCCCAGCAAAATGATTCCCCTGGGCTGTGAACCTAGGAAGCACAATTTATTTACATTATTTATATACTCAAGCAGTGGGCAGTCTCCGGAGTGAGTAAGGTATACGAGCAGACATTCTGGGGTGTATCGAATGCACAGTACATCTCAACAGTGATACATTGCCACTTCTCAGGTGTTGGAGAATGTGAGGGGAGAATTTAGGAGAATTTAGGATGAGATTCTCTCAGCCATTGGAACTGCTAGCTAAGCTGCACTAACACAGGTGTCCTTCCTGGCTCAGCATAAAAGCAACTGCTGCACAACATCCGGAGTGGATGATGGATGAACACATGAATCAGGCTTGATCTGAGTTCAGAAAGATGACCTACATTTCAGTTCTGGAAATGGCTTTCTTAGAGAACACACTGATTCTCCTTAAGAGATAATGACCTCACGGAGCAATTTTGATAGTTTAAAATGTGATGGTCTCTTAAAGTCCTTAAATCCACATACACAAAAGGTACCAGATGGACGATTCTGGCTGATTAATAGAAAGAAAGAGTTAGGAAGGTCTCTGTGCAGCCTGCATGTGGATATGAGAATCACTTAATCAGATTCTGAGACACTTCTACACAAATCACTTACTGGAGGGTACACCCTTCTAACCACTTAAGGGCCTAGAAAAATCAAATGATCCCTTTAGAGTCAGAGAAGTCTCCTTCCTCCATACCCAAACCACTGAAACGAGTCCTAGGCTGGCCCAGCCTTACTGTGGTGTTTCCCTAGCCCTGGCTTTTATGGAAGCTGCCTCTGGACCATAAGAATGGAGACAAAGAGGGCTTAGGACATTGAAGGGAACAATGTGCTGGGTTCTGGAGATTCAGGAGTCTTCCTTCCTGGACTCACTAGCCTAGAAGGTTTAGAGTTTCATCAAAATCTGCATTTGTTGCTTATTATGACTATTGTTGTTGTTATATTATTGCAGTCCTGGAGATTGAACCTTAGATCTCATGCATACTAAACTAGTGTTTCATCACAGAGCCACTCCCCAAACTGCAGATTTATTCACAACTTTATCTCCTATTTTTCTTCTTTTTTTGTGCTGAGGATTAAACTTAAGACCCAGCACATGCTAAGCCAATGCTTAGCTATATCCCCAGCCCTGCTTTTTACGTTTTGTTTGAGACAGGGTTTCATTAAGTTGCTCAGGCCAGTTTGAAATCACCTGTAGCCCAAATAAGACTTGAATGTTCAATCCAATCTCTTACCTTAGCCTTTTGAGTATATGAGATTACAGGCTTGTGACACCAGGCTTAGCTATAAACTTATTCATTCTTTTTGTCAATCATCAACTATTTCTAATTTGTGTAACTATGCAATGGGTCTTTCAGTTTCCTATTTTCTTCTTTGCCCCTCTAAGGACTTAGAAACAACTAGGTGTTAGGTTGATCTTTGTCAAAGTTTACTTTAATCAAGTGTAGCCCTTCGGGTAAAATAGAGTAGTTATACAGGAAACACCTTTCGAATGAGTGCATGACTAAAAAGCATCTTCAAGGAAGAAGAGAAGAATTGATTAATATAAAACAGGAAAAATTCTTAGTTTTTGTTCCCCCTTGGAATGGGTTTTCAGACTTGTGGCTCAGATGCCCAGGCATTTGGGCCTTTAGAGTAGGAAGCTTTTACTTTAACTATTTCTGGATGGCTCTGCTGGCTGAAGCTTGGCTCCTCTCTTAGGTCATTCACATATTCATCTTTAGAGACTGTCTTCCCAGTATAGGGTGATTAACCTTAATGTATGTTGAAAAGGATATACGAATGATTAAATATTACTTTCTGTGTTGTTATTTGGATAAGCCCCAGATTTTGATTACTCTGTTATCCACCCTGCAGTCTTCTCTAATGTTATCATTAATGTTTCCTGGCCCCAAGTGAAAGCATCAATTAGACAAATTACATCCTGCATCTTCTAGATCTGCCTTCTCTTTTGTTCCTGTCTTTTTCTGATAGGTTCTGAAAACTAATATAAATTAAGTACTTTAAAGTAACTGCTAACCTTAGACACAGCCTCATAAAAATGTCTGTATTTTTTTCTTTTCCATTTGATTGAACTAGAAAAGAAGCATCTACTGTGGTAAGACAGGAACTTTTAGTTCATACCTTCACAGAATTTCTTCTCATATGGAATTCCATCCTTTGGATCAATACCCTTTTAAAGAGAAATGAAGAGATTAGGAGTATAGTCTTAAATTTATGACACACATACACCAAATCCTTCCCAACCGAATTTAACATGCAAAGCAAATCAATATATAAAACCCTTTCAAGCCTCCTGGGCCTCTAATTCAACATAACAATACTCCATGTAATGAGCTAGGTTTAAGAGGAATTGAGAATAGAACAGGAAGATAACAAGAAATGAGGCTTACTCCTTCAGAGCAATCTGTGGCAACCACTTAGAAGTAGAGCTGGGTCAGGAGTGAATCTTCTTGAAGGACTGAGGGCTGACTGGGTCTTGAGGACATAGTCAAGGGTGTGTACTACAGTCTGCCAGCTGGAGATCAAGTGTTCAGACATCTCAGGAACACCAACTTTCCATCCATTTCACCCTTGTATCCCACACTTAACCCAGGGGACATTGATGCAGAGTGGAGACACTTGTGGTTGCCACAGTGGAATGGGGTACTCTTGACATCTTGTGGACAGGGTCATAGGAGGCTGCAAAATATTCTAGTTTATAAGATGATATGTCTAACTTAAATGTCAACAACTCCAGGGTTAAGAAGCCCCAGAAGGGCAGGGAGGCTCTGAGTAGGACTGAGTCATCAAATCAAACCGCCAAACTGACAGTGGAGAACCTGTCTCTTGGAAAAGACATTAGAAGTATTTTTAAGACAAAGGTGCTTCCTGGCCAGAGATATGATGGAAACAGTGAGTTCTTGCTCCTGATCTTGAAAGCTCAAAAACACACACAGAAACACATGAAAAGTTCAGAAAGAAACAGAAACATTCATCTTTGTTTGTCCTTGTTCCTGACTTTGTGGTTCTGAGTCATTTCTCCTCTGAAGAAAGGATAGGGTTTGAAGATCTGAAGATCATTCTCCCTCTAATTGGGAACAACGAACTTCAGATTTTGCTTTCTGAGCTCATGGCGGATTTGTTTCAGTCTTTGCTTGGCCACCTCTTTATGGAAGTGGCATACCATGTCAGAAATAGGAGGGACAAACAAAGCATTCTAATATACTAATCCTTTATGCTGAGGTAAGACAATAAAGCTTGGGTTTATCACAAAAAGAGCTATCTTGGGTATTCTACACCTTAAGGCTCTAATATTAATATTCTACCCCATTAAAAAGGTAGCTTGACTCAGTGTAGAATGTTTGAGGTGGACACAGTTATCTGTCATGCTGTCTATATCCCAGAAGCCATAGGTCCTCATGCATACTGTAGGGGCTTGCTAGTGCAAGCCTGGGCCACTGTTGTCCTTGAGAGAGAAAAATACTTCTAGGAACTTTCTTCTCTTTGTCTAAGCAGAAGAATAAAGCAACAATTTCCTTCAAAACCAGCAATCCTTATCTTCAAGGCTCCTTGCCTGCACAGCTTCTGTTTGTGGGAGCCTGGGAGTGGCTGAGAACTCCTTAACAGGCTAGGTCAGTGGTTCTCAACCTGTGGGTCATGACCCTTTTGGAGGTCAGATATCAGTTATCCTGAATATCAGATATTTACATTATAATTCAAAGCAGTAGAAAAATTACAGTTATGAAGTATAATATAAACATACTATAATATAGATAATATAAATTATTACTACTTCATAATTCATGGTGGGGGTCAACACAGTATAAATAACTGTATTAAAGGGTCAAGGGTCACAACACTAGCAAGGTTGAGAACTGCAGTTCTAGGAAGAGCGGAGAGGCCATGGTCTTGATAGGATGTAAGTATTTCCATAGCAGCACTTCAGGCTTGTGGAAAAAAGACCTCAAAAGAAACTGACCTGAATTTCTAAGACTGGTGATTTGTAAGGATTTCTTTCATGTTTCTAAGTAATAATCTACTTTCATACTTGAATTTGTATTTTTAAGTTGGTTTCTTTTTTTCCACAAGGACCCTCAAATTATGTAAACTTAACATGACTGTAACAAATGAATCTGCAGCCATTGTTGCCCACAGGTAGGTATTGGATTGGCTTTCTGATTTCTCTCCCTGAAAGCTACCAACCCATTATGTGCGGAGAGCTAGGGTAGCAGGATCAGAAGCTTTTGGGTATAAGTGGTGGATGCAGGGTAATTCCCATGTTGTCTGACAAGGCATACGAAAGAAAACAAATGTTTGTCACAAAATGGCAACACCTTGTGGCTTTCCCCAAAGGCTGTGTGGGTGCTATAGACTGCTAACACCAACTTCCTTTTCATCACACTGTTCAAACAAGAATGAAGGAATTAGACAGGGGTGACTACAGCATGGCTTAGCAGGGCTCTTTATGTCTGAGTGAGCCTCCGTCCTGAGAACACCACCGAGGATCTTCCTATGTATTGGGAAATCTCTATCCCTCATGCAAGTAGCAGGAGAACAGTTCCCCTAGGCTCCCATCTTCCATGTATGGCCCAAGAAAATACACACTGGGGAGAACAGAAATTAAGAGCATGTGTTCGATTTTAACTCATTGCTTACCCAGATGCCATTACAGTTAGAGTCCCGATGGATATCCCAATTGTCTGGCCTACAAAGAAAACATCAGCGTTGGTCTTTTGGCGCATACAAAATGCTCAGGGAATGTTAGTTCCATGAACATGTGTCACAGGAAACGCCACTGTAAGACAACACTGTTCTTCAAGGAAGAGCACCCCATATGTGCTGTGACATATAACAGCTTCTTAGAAGCCTCTGCGTTCTTGATTTGGAGTATTTCTCAGAACCTAGCCTTGAAGCCATTCTTTTCAATGACTGAGTGTTCCTGTGGACTGTGTAGTCGTGGACTGGTGGGCAGAAATAACTCAGCAGCTCGTTTTCTTTAGCAAGGTAAAGCTGTAAAAACTGCCTGTGAGCTGGGCATCAAGCACCTTGTCAGCTTGCTGTTCTAGCAGTGGAATCACAGTGTCAGCAAAGGTGCCCCAGCCATGTTTTGGAGGCAGAACTATGGTTGTTGAACAGCAGGTCAGGATGCCAGCAGGACATGTGTCACATTATTTGAAGTCCACACCTTGCTCAAAGGGCTAAACTTCTGGGTCTAACTTACCAGTAGATCTCACTTGGGGATTGTGTCATTTTCGTATAACTTGCTTCTCCTACTAGACTGTTGTGTCATCAAAAGAGGCAACTTTCTTTTTTGTTTAGTGCCTAATGCTACCCAGAGTACTTTGCAAGTATTAGGTTTTTGGTAACCATATTTGGACAAAAAACTGTGTGCATGAAAAACTTCAGGACCCTTTTTCTGCAACTGGGGTTCCCCACGTTGGGGAAAGCCATTGTGTCTCACCCCAACAAGAGTTACCTTCTGCCTGGGTACACTGTCTTGTCACTGTCATTACAATCTCTCCCTCGCCAGTGGTAGCCCCTCAGCGTCTGAAATTGAAGAACACACACAAGAGGAGGTTAGGCCTGCTTTGATGTTGCACAGAGGGAAGGTTAATCAGAGCTGTCCAAGGGAGATTGACATCTGTAGTTTTTAACTCGAATGTTGACGGTAAGTAGGGAAATTAAGGTTAATATAAAACAAGCTGTATGAGGGAAAATGTAATGACACTAAACCCAGAAATAGGCGGGCATGTATGTGTAAATGAATGTGTGTTTATGGGTGACATTGAGTGTGTGTCTGGAGGTGTTAGAGTGTATGTATATATGTACGTGTGTGGGTATATACATGTATATGTGTGTGTGCCTTACATGTATGTTGTGTGGCAGGTGTATGTGTGTGAGTATATGTCTGTGGCTGTGGCTCTCTGTATATGTATATGTGTCCATGCATATTCTTAGAAACAGCAGGACTGTCCAACCAGCTGTTCTGTTAACCACCAGTATTCTCAGGGTATAAAATAATCCATCTATTTGGCCAGTAATGAATCTTTTTCGTTGGATAACTTAAAAATAATTTACGTGAACTGTCAATCATTTGGATTTGTATTTTGATGAATAGCATGAAAGAACCAGAAATCAAAATTCTATCAGTCAATGCTTTCTTTCCTAGGGTTTCTAGAAACCTCATTGGCATCCTATCAACTCTAAGCCCAACCCCTTTGGCAACACACTTTAAAGAGTAAATTCAAGCAGGTGTATGGATTTCCAAAAGACGTCACACTACCCATTTAGATAACAATAGTCCCCATGGAGAGCCGCAGCTGGGAGTGGGAAGTAGAGGAAACAGAATGTCTGGGTCCATAGTTTACCTTTATGGCTGATGTTTTTATGAAGTTGAAAAAGCCCTTATGCTTGTGAACTGGAGTATGTTCTGTATGTTCGTAAACAAAATTCAGTCTTGTCTTATTAAAGGAGAGAAACTTGTAGATAAAATATAATACGCAGTTCAATGAACACCTGTTCCCTCACAACAGTACTCACTGGGAAGACACTGTATTTGTCTGAATCTGTATCTTTGAACGGCACGGCCTTCTTTATAGAGCTAGAAAGGAAAACAAAACACCCGGTGAGCTAAGAAAAAAAAAAGGATGCTTGTGAAAATAACCATGTTCAAATGCAGGCTGTTCTGTGACAGACGCTGATCTAAAAATAAAGCCTGGAGTCTGTGGGCATATTAGAGCATCAGTTGCACTTGGCCAATTGCTGCTCTTTATTAGGAATTTTTTTTTATTGCTTAACTTGGGCCATTTGGGAAGGAAAAATAAATGAATTGGAGTTTGTAGGTGACATGTTGGTATGGTACCCATGAAATAGGAGGCTACCTGTTGAGTCTAGTCAATGAACCCCATCTGTCCTGTGGTGGCTTGAATAGGAATGGGTCCCATAGGCTCATATATTTAAATGTTTGGTCATAAGGAAGTGGTGCTACTTGACAGAGATTAGGAGGTGTGGCCTTGTTAGAGGAAGTGTGTCATTGGGTGTGGACTTTGGGGTTTCAAATGCTCAAGCCAGGCCATATGTCTTTCTTTCTCCCAGCTGCCTGTGGATTCAGGTATCAAACTCTCAACACTTCCAGCATCATGTCTGCCTGCATGCCAGCACTCTCCTTGCCATAATGACAATGCACTAAACCTCTGAAGCTGTAAGCAAGCCCCAGTTAAATGTTATCTTCTATTAGAGTTGCTATGACCATGATGTTCTTCACAGCAATAGAGTAAGACAATTCCAAATTGTCTTTGTACCCTTTGCATGCTCTCTTTAAAAATAAAATGTTCCTTTAAACCACTTACTCTAGGAATCTTTGGCATTTAATGGACATTATCTGGTAACTTACACACCTCCTTATGAGACTGGGTAGCCAAGGACACAGGCATGATGGCCAAAATGAATCAGACCAAAGCTATGGATACTCTGAAAGGAAGGACATCCCTGTGCCTTGTTACCAGACAGTTCCTTCTTCAAATGGAAGCACTGATTTCCCCTTCATTGTGTGTGTGTGTGTGTGTGTGTGTGTGTGTGTGTGTATGTGTGTGTGTGTGATCAGATATAAGACAGAGGGACAGAGGAAGGATGCAGTCATGGGGGAGGATGAGGCTGTGTATAGAACCTGAAATCTAGAGTTAGTAACAAGGGACTGTGTGAGATTTTGTACTGGTCTTTGGAATAAAGAGCATCCAAGCAGACTTGAGAGCTTTGATGTCAATGAATGGAGCTTAAAAACAAGTAGGGTAGATATTGACAATCTATTTATTTACCCAAAGAAGGGGTCTGAGAGTCTAGAAAGCTGGTGAGAACAGGATGAGTCCAACTCTCAGGTTTACTCTTGGCCAGATCTGTAGCCATTGGAGAGTAACTTTACCTATTTGAAAGGGGACAATAATAGCCCTCGCCTCAACAGATACAGTCATTCTTGATATATTGAGAGCATGAGCTAATTTTGTTATAATGATGATTACTGAACCACAGACTGGCTGAAAAAGCAAAGGCCACTGCACTTACATGTCCTTTGTAAATTGTAAATCACCAAATACCTTATGGTGTGACACAAATTATAATGGAAGCACATAGGGTTCTCTTCTTTTATTTTTTTGAAAAGAATAAAACATGTGCTGTTTTTACTTCTCTCACAAATGAACAATTTTCCTTTTAAGTTGGGTCAAGAAAATCCATGGTTCCAGATGCTCCTGAATTCAAAATGTCAAAGGTTGTTCTGTTATAAAGTTGTCACTTGGATTGCACTGGAAATTCCAATGGTGCCATTAAGGAAGAGATGCGGGTACCAAATCAGCTCGAGCTGGGCACAATACAATGACTGGACATCTGGGAGGTTGGCTGAACTGAAGCTTGAAGCATCTTTTTTTCATGTCTGACAGTCCCCTTGTCTCATAACCCAAGGCACCCTGAACCTAACCCCATCCACAGAAAGATGTGAAGTTATTGGTTCTGGGATTCAGGCCAGCTAGCTTCCAGGCTCTTGTTGGCTGAAGAGCTAGGAAAGGTTTATAACTATTAGGATATTCTGAATGTGGGTCAGACCCAGGGCTGCCACCATCTTTCTCCAGCGTTGCTAATAGTGGCCTAGAGATCTTCAGCAAATGTAGTCCCACAAAGTTCAAGTGATGATGGATTGCAGAGCATGGGGAAGATTTCATCATGACTTAAATTATATTCATTGAAAACATAAGTTAAAGTTTTAACTCCCAGTAGCTGTGGACCTGGACTTAATCTAGGTAGGTCTTTGCAGATGTAATCAAGTTAATATGAGGTGCTGAGGATAGGCCTTCATCAGATAAGACTGGCAGGTTATAAGGGGTAAAACAAACACCTGGAGGGGGTGTGAGCCTATGAAAAGTGAAAGTAAGTATTGGAGGGGTTCGGCTAAGGGGTTGATGGCTACCACATCATCCAGGAAGAAGCATGGAATGATTCTACTCAGAGTACTGTCAGAGGAGCACTGTAGTGAGAATTTTAGTTTGTTAAAATGACAGGAGCTCTACAAGGAGAGCAACAGATTCAAATATTCTGGGCACAGGGGTCTTTTCTGAGACTGATATTCCAACCAAGAACCATTCATGGAGATAACCTAGAAACCCTGCACAGATGTAGCCCATGGCAGCACCATCTCCAAGTGGGTCCCTAGTAAGGGGAACAGGAACTGTCTCTGACATGAACTCAGTGGCTGGCTCTTTGATCACCTCCCCCTGATGGGTGAGCAGCCTTACCAGTCCGCAGAGGAAGACATTGCAGCCAGTCCTGATGAGACCTGATAGGCTAGGGTCAGAGGGAAGGAGAGGAGGACCTCCCCTATCAGGAGACTTGGGGAGGGGCATGGGAGTAGATGAGGGAGGGAGGGTAGGATTGAGAGGGGATGAGGGAGGGGGCTACAGTGGGGATACAAAGTAAATAAACTGCAAACTGTAATTTATAAAAACATAAATAACTTGAAAAAAAAACCAGTTATATTATATGAATGTGGTTTTGTTTTAATACCAATTGTGGGACATGGGGCTGCTTCAGGTTGTCCACAGCCACTAACTATGATTTGTTTTGTGCTCTAGGAGGAGTGTGATATTTGCCAGCTGCAGATAGTTTATGTTTGGTATATGGGGTCTCTTGAGAGGGTATTAATGGGAGAGCTCAAGAGGGCCAATGGAGGCTGCTGCGGCCACTGCTGCTGATGCTGGTCCCTGCTGCTGCTTTGCTATTGCTGGACTGCTGGATTGCTGGGTTGCTGGTATTCTGATGATGAAGACTGGACTTGTCCCAAGAAACACAATGCCCCTAATTAGCAAGAAGTATTCTAAATAGGTCTATGCCTAATTTCTCCTCTAACCTTCTTTCTTGTCTACCTACTGTTGGCGGTTGGGAGGGGTTGTGGTAAGTAAAAGAACCTAATTAAGTAGCCAAAAAGCTCAGTTATGGAGCATAGACACAATGCTGTTGGTTTTGAATCTTTAGGTTACAGGGCTAAGAGAGCATACATTGTGACATATTGTTACAGCATTAGCAGGAAGCTCACACAGCCCCTCAGAGAAGATTAGAGGCCTGAGACCACCAGTGAGCATTCTCATCTCTCTTCTTCTCTTCTATGACAGCCAGGCTCGAGAAGAATGGAATAAAGTAACAGAAACTTCTGCAGAAAAGTAAGAGAAACAGGTCCCAGGGCATATGTTTCTATGGTCTAGATGAAATAAAGCCACATCCGTTAAAACATTCGTTACTTGTTCATGTAGTATTTTAGCTCTGTCTTCTGAACTGCAGGCAATTGTTGGACGTAGACAGCCAGGAGTGAGACCCAGGGACTAATTGTATAAAGCTCACCTGGAGAATGTTTAGGAATCTGTAGTGCTCTCTCACTAGAGCTAGGGTGTTAGAAGTTGGTCTGATGCATGTTACTGGCCCTCAAGATCTGGTTATGCGTATCCTTGTGTTGTAAACCTACCTCAGACATACCTGATTGGTTGATTAAATGGCCTATACCTGGGCAGGGCAGAATGGGGTAGGCATGGCTAAGGTTCCCAGGCTTAGAGAGGACAGGAGAATCACAGGAGACAGATGGATGGGAAGAGAGGAGGAAGCAAACGCCACGGTGGGATAATGTGGAGAAAAGAGCCACATGGGCTGAGAGGTAGGACTACAATTAGCGGTGTGAAAAGGCCCAAATGATGAATACAAGCAAGTACCATGGGATTATGGATGGAAAGTAGACTAGATGAGGATTAAGATAGATGGCATTGGATGGGGGCTGGGAGATGGATGGTGAGGATATTGAGCTAGCGTAGGTGAAGTATCTGCCTGGCCCACGGTAAATAAGGCAATTATAACATCTAACAGGTGTCTGTGTCTATGTCTTGTTATTTGTAAGATCAGGTTAAATAATACTACTGTGATGATCTTAGGGCTAATAATAATTAATAATATATAACCCCACACTCATTTTTTAAAAATCTACTACAACACTGGGGCCGAGGAATCTGACTTTTAAAGTTCTCAGATGGTTCTGAGGTAGGAAGGATTCAATTTATGCTTTGATCTTAGATAAAGAAAAACACAACCAAAGGCATTAAGTGGCTCAAGTCCTTTAAATCAATTCAAGAAAAAAAAATCTATGAAAAGAGTATAAAGGATGCAGGGAAGTAAATATACCCAGCCAGTGGGGGTGGGGCTAGATTCTCGTGGCCTGGGGGAGGTACTTCCTTTAAGACTTGGTGTTGTGCTTTAGAGATAATATGTCCCCAGAGGCTTCTGTGTAGCAGGCTTGGTGGCCAGCTGGTGGCACTGCTGAAGGATGAGTGAATGGGGTCTCATCAGAAGAAGCCCTTCAAGAGTTGTCCTTTGAAGGGTGTTTATTTTCCCTAGAGTGGTCCCCTCTTCTCACTAACAGAAAGTAAGAAGAAAGCTGGACTTTTTCGCTTTTCAAAAATCACTATTTGTTTTACTGTTGGGAATATTTATTCTACGACGTTTAGTTTAAACCCTAACAAAGGGTGAGCTATGATCCGGGATAGTTTTGCTGCTGTCCTTTGCAAGACTGGAGACTGAAGCAAGGCCTCTATGCTAGCTGAGATAATGGACTAACATTGAGCTTCCTCTCAGCCTGGGAAATGGCACTGTCATGAGTGTGTCAGGGTTGGTGGGGGGGTGTGGAATTTGGGGCAGCGTCTTTCAGTGGTTACAGCTATTCCAGCGCTGACTGTGGGGAGTGGAGGGAGCCCTGAGTGAGTGAAGTCCTGAGGAAATGTGTGCGGCGGAAACATGGGAACAGTCGTGTGAGGGACCGTAGCCTCAGAAGCATGGTAAAATGGCAAAGCCTTCTCCCTGGGAAGAGGCTTAGCAAGATAGTAAAGCCTTCGCTTGGTCGTGTGTAGACGTTGATAGTATGTACAGAAGGCGTCCAGAGTCTTTCCCCCCACCTCAGTATTTACTGCCTGAAGACTACAACCCTACAGGCCCTGCTGCTACGGAGAGTAGCTAAACCCATCTCCTTGGTCCAGCTGTATACCAAAAAACCCTCCCTCTTTGTTTGACTGTTTTTAATAACCCCTCTTCCTTGTTCAGCTGTATGCAACAGTCTCACCTCCCTTTTCATCTCCATATTATGAACACTCTGACCTTTAGGGGTCCTGCGGCTTCTCTGTCAGAGAGCCGGGTCCACTGAGCCAGCTTTTCTTTGTGTCTCTCTGCTCTTGTTTTTCTTCATTTCCTCACCGTACCAGTCAGGTAAAGTCCCCGAAGCTGTGCAAGAACGGTGGCAGCCTGCCTCATCCATATGTGTGGAGAAGGGGCTTCCCCAAATGTCTAGCAATGGTCGAAAGCCTCGCTAGGATGCTGCTCGCTGGTGCTGAGATTGCCCGTGAGACATTTCCCAAATTGTATTTTGTTCAAAGCAGGTTGGTCTTTTAGTCTCTGCACAAGTCGTGTTTTGAGCAAGAAACACAATCAGCTTCAGGAGGATGCCTTTTAAATGTGAGCATCGGTTTAGTCACCCCCCACCAAAGAAAATAAAACAAGGACAAACAAAAGAGATGTCCAGTAGAAAGAGTATACGTACAATTCAATTTTCTGGCAGATCTTGTCCAAAAATGGCAGTGAACAAATATTCAGACCACTTCTAGGATACTTCTGGAGAGGTAAAAAAAAGAGAGCAAAAAGAAGAGCTGGTTAACTCAGGGAATGGATCCCGCGAAAAGACCCCTCTGTAGTCCAGATGGCTGGACCTGAAGCGGGTTCTTTTTTGTTTATCCAGATGTACATCCCATGTTCATTCTCCAGAGGCCCATGTTGGTTCCTGGGACTGGAATCCAGTTTTCCTCGTCACCCAGCCATCTGCTCCCACCTTCACAGTCACCCTTGGACTTCTTCCCGAATGGGTCTTGCCTGCTTTGGTCGGTTACTTAAAATTCCTCTTCTGGAATAATTTGAAAATAGGCTTAAAAACACTTTCAAATAAAACAATTCTATCCTATCAGGATAGATAGGGAGAAACAGTTGCTTCCCACCAGCCCAGAATCCCTCTGGTGACTATGAGGTGTATTTTGAGAAATACCGTTATTTTAACTCTGGCCAAAAACAACTAGCAAAACTTTCAGAATATAGATAAGGTATTATAAGGGTCTTTGTGATACCTTCCCAGCATTCTGTGAATAGAGGTGTAGCCTTAATCAGCAACCCCCTTGTCTATGCAAAGCAGAGATGTCCTCAGCTCATCCTATGGATGGAGGTCCCAGCTTTTAGCATTATTTTTTGGGGTCCAAAGTGAAAGCACTAAAGTGCTCTTTAGGAGCCCTGCAGAGAATGCTGATAACCTAGAAATTAGGCAGAAAGGAGATAGTAGGAAGTAAGGCTGAAATGCAAGAGGCTTTATAACACAATATACAGTCTCTAGCCTGTCTGATATGCAAACTTTCATCCTAGATGTACTAAATTGGGCACCTCAGGGTGAATCCTGGCAATCTATCCTTCCTTATTTATTTATTTTTTATACCATCTTCGTGTCCACTCTCTTGGGTCAATCTGCTGTCCACTAAGGCTTGAGGAACACTATTCTAGGTCCTAACCACTCAAGGTATGGTCATAGTGTCAGTGCCCCCTGAGAGCCCCAGGAAACGCATATATCCTAAGACAGTCTGTATTTCAACAAGATGATCGATGTCCACACCAAAGCTGAAGGAGTCTGAATCCTGACTCAGGGAGCATGCTGCCCCATGCTGCAGACATATGTGAAGGTTTGGCATGTTAGGGGAAGAGAACACATTTCATTGTTGCTGGAGCATTGGAATCCACATAATTCCACGAATCATTCAAGAAATAAGGCACTATGACAGCTTAGAATGCATCTTCCTATCACCCCAAGAACAGTGGAGAATCCGTGAAGGAGTCAGTCTGGAGACTATATTTGTATCTCAAAAGCATATCTGGGGATGGGTTGCCTAGAGGAGGGAGGAGGGAAAGAGCTTGTTGGAGATGCAAGTCTGGGCTTCCCAGCTCTAGGCTGCCTTGTGTACGGTGTGACAGCCTCTCCTTGCTAGATGCCAGCAGCACAAATCAGTGTCTAGGCTGTGCCAAGTGTTTCCTACAATGCTATGAAATTGGGTAAAAGGCAGTAGCAGTGGAAGAAGGTTAAAGTCAAAGACTCAGGGTCTGGTTGAGATCAGCACTTCAGGCACACAGTAAAGCAAACACCAGCACGATCTTATACAAATCATTGGTGACAGCAGAGACACATTCTGAGACTTAAGTCAGCTGCATTCAGATGTTGAAACTACTTCTCTTAGTATTTACTTTAGTCATCAAGCCTGCCTAATTATTCTAATGACAATGTAGAGTTCAACATTGATGAAAACCAACACATACAAATTATGCGAACAGACTTACAACTACTACATGAGGTATAATAGGATAAAATTTTATAATTGTACAACTATTCATTGTCAAAATCCATCTGGAAGACTGCAGGTGTCATTGATGTTTTTTTTCTGTGCACTCTTTTTTTAATTTTTATTTAACTTTTATTAATTACACTTTATTCAATTTGTATCCCCCCATAAGTCCCTCCTTCCTCCCCTCCCGATCCCACCCTCCCTCCCCCTTCTTCACACATGCCCCTCCCCAAGTCCACTGATAGGGGAGGTCCTCCTCTCCTTCTTTCTGATCTTAGTCTATCAGTTCTCATCAGAAGTGGCTGCATTGTCATCTTCTGTGGCCTGGTAAGGCTGCTCCCCCCTCAGGGGGAGGTGATCAAAGAGCAGGCCAATAAGATTATGTCAGAGGCAGTCCCTCTTCCCATTACTATGTAACCCAATTGGACACTGGCTTATCTCCATGAATAGTCCTTGGTTGGAGGATGAGTCTCTGGGAAGTTCCCTGTGTTCAAATTTTCTTGCTCTATTGCTCTCCTTGTGGAGTTCCTGCCCTCTCCAGCTCTTGCTATTTCCCACTTCTTACATAAAATTCCATTCATTCTGCCCGACAGTTGGCCATCAGGCTCAGCATCTGCTTTGATAGTCTGCAGGGCAGAGGCTTTCAGAGGCCCTCTGTGGCAGGTTCCTAGGTTGTTTCCTGTTTTCTTCTTCTTCTGATGGCCATCCTCTTTGCCTTTCAGGATGGGGATTGAGCATTTTAGTTAGGGTCCTCTCTTTTGCTTAGTTTGTTTAGATGTACAGATTTGAGTGTGTTTATCCTATGTTTTATGTTTATATGAGTGAGTATATACCATGTGTGTCTTTTAACTTCTGGGACAACTCACTCAGGATGATCCTTTCCAGGTCCCACCATTTACCTGCAAATTTCATGTTTTCCTTATTTTTCATTGCTGAGTAATACCAGCATTGTATAGATGTACCACAATTTCTGCATCCATTCCTTCAGTTGAGGGGCATCTGGGTTGTTTCCAGCTTCTGGCTATTACAAATAAAGCTGCTACAAACGTGGTTGAGCAAATGTACTTTTTGTGTACTTGAGCCTCTTTTGGATATATGCCTAGGAATGGTATGGCTAGATCTTGAGGAAGCGCTATTCCTAGTTGTCTGAGAAAGTGCCAGATTGATTTCCAGAGTGGTTGTAGAAGTTTATATTCCCACCAGCAGTGGGAATGTAATTTCTCCACAACCTCTCCAGCATGTGTTGTCCCTTGAGTTTTTCATCTTGGCCATTCTGATGGGTGTAAGGTGAAATCTCAGGGTCGTTTTGATTTGCATTTCCCTAATGGCTAATGAGGTTGAGCATTTCTTTAAGTGCTTCTCTGCCATTCAATATTCCTCTACAGAGAATTCTCTGTTTAGCTCTGTTCCCCATTTTTTAAGTGGATTACTTGGTTTGCTGCTTTTCAGCTTCATTAGTTCTTTATATATACTGGATATGAGTCCTCTGTCAGATAAAGGTTTGGTGAAGATTCTTTCCCAATCTGTAGGCAGTCGTTTTGTTTTGATGACGGTGTCCTTTGCTTTACAGAAGCTTTTCAGTTTCATGAGGTCCCATTTATCGGTTGTTGCTCTTAGAGCCTGTGCTGTTGGTGTTCTATTCAGGAAGTTTTCTCCTGTACCAATGAGTTCTAGGGTATTCCCCACTTTTTTATCTAGCCGATTTAATGTGTCTGGTTTTATGTTGAGGTCTTTGATCCACTTGGACTTCAGTTTTGTGCAGGGTGATAAGTATGGATCTATTTTCATTTTTCTACATGTAGACATCCAGTTGGACCAGCATCATTTGTTGAAGATGCTATCTTTTTTCCATTGTATGGTTTTGGCATCTTTGTCAAAAATCAGGTGTCCATAGGTGTGGGTTTATTTCTGGGTCTTCTGTTCGGTTCCATTGATCCACCATTCTGTTTCTATGCCAGTACCATGCAGTTTTTATTACTGTTGCTCTAGAGTACAGCTTCACATCAGGGATGGAGATACCTCGAGAGGATCTTTTATTGTAGAGGATTGTTTTAGAAATCTCGGTTGCTTGTTATTCCATACGAAGTTGAGAATTTTTCTTTCCAGATCTGTAAAGAATTGTGTTGGCAGTTTGATGGGAATTGCATTAAATCTGTAGATTGCTTTTGGTAAGATGGCCATTTTTACTATGTTAATCCTGCCAAGCCATGAGCATGGGAGATCTTTCCATCTTCTCATATCTTCTTCTAATTCTTTCTTAAGGGACTTGAAATTGTTTTCATATAATTTCATACACCAAGGTACTTTATGTCATTTGTGGCTATTGTGAAGGGTGTTGTTTCTCAAATTTCTTTCTCAGCCATTTTGTCTTTTGTATACAGGAGTGCTACTGATTTTTTTGAGTTAATTTTGTATCCGGCCACTTTGCTGAAGGTGTTTATCAGCTGTAGGAGTTCCCTGGTAGAGTTTTTGGTATCACTCATGTATACTATCATATCATCTGCAAATAGTGATAATTTGACTTCTTCCTTTCCCATATGTATCCCCTTGATCTCCTTCAACTGTCTTATTGCTCTAGCAAGGACTTCCAGCACTATGTTGAAGAGATATGGAGAGAGTGGGCAGCCTTGTCTTGTCCCTGATTTCAGTGGGACTGCTTTAAGTTTCTCTCCATTCAGTTTGATGTTACCTATAGGCTTGCTGTATATCGCTTTACTATGTTTAGATATGTGCCTTGTATCCCTGTTCTCTCCAATACTTTAAACATGAATGGATGTTGGATTTTATCAAATACTTTTTCAGCATCTAGGGAGATTATCATGTGTTTTTTTCTTTCAGTTTGTTAATATGGTGGATCACATTGATGGATTTCCATATATTGAACCACCCCTGCATACCTGGGATGGAGCCTACTTGGTCATAGTGGATAATATCTTTGATGTGTTCTTGTATTCTGTTTGCAAGTATTTTGTTAAGTATTTTTGCATCAATGTTCATAAGGGAGATTGGCCTGAAATTCTTTCTTAGTTGAGTCTTTGTGAGGTTTAGGTACCAAGGTGACTGTGGCTTCATAGAATGACTTTGGTAATGTTCCTTCTGTTTCTATTTTGTGAAATAGTTTGAAGAGAATTGGAGTTAGCTCTTCTTTGAAGGTCTGGTAGAATTCTGCACTGAAGCCATCTGGTCCAGGGCTTTTTTTGGATGGGAGACTTTCGATGACCGCTTCTATTTCTTTGGGAGATATAGGAGTATTTAGTTGATTTACCTGGTCCTGATTCAGCTTTGGTAAGTCAAATCGATCAAGAAAATTGTCCATTTAATTTAGATTTTCAAATTTTGTTGAGTATAGACTTTTAAAGTAAGTCCTAATGATTGTTTGGATTTCCTCAGTGTCTGTAGTTATGTTCCCCTTTTCATTTCTGAATTTGTTGATTTGGGTGGTGTCTCTCTGCCTTTTAGTTAGCTTGGCTAAGAGTTTGTCGATCTTGTTGATTTTCTCAAAGAACCAGCTCTTGGTTTCATTGATTCTTTGAATTGTTTTATTTGTTTCTAATTGACTGATTTCAGCCCTGAGTTTGATTATTTCCAGCCGTCTACTCCTTTTTGGTGTGTCTGCTTCTTCTTTTTCTAGGGTTTTTAAGTGAGCCATTAAGTTGCTTGAATGAGCTGTCTCGAATTTCTTCTTGAAGGCACTCAGTGCTATGAACTTTCCTCTTAGCACTGCTTTCATTGTGTCCCACAAATTTGGGTATGTTGTGTCTTCATTTTCATTGATTTCTAGGAAGACTTTAATATCTTTCTTTATTTCTTCCCTGACCCAGCTGTCATTTAATAACAAGTTGTTCAGTTTCCATGTGTGTGTAGGCTTTTTGCTATTTCTGTTGTTGTTTAGGTCCAGTTTTATTCCATGGTGATCAGACAAGATACAAGGGATTATTTCAATCTTCTTGTATCTGTTTAGGTTTGCTTTGTGACCAACTATATCATCTATTTTGGAGAAGGTTCCATGAGGTGCTGAGAAGAAGGTAAATTCTTTTGTGTTTGGGTGTAAAGTTCTGTAAATGTCTCTTATGTCCATTTGATTCATGACCTCTGTTAGAGACATTGTTTCTTTGTTTAATTTCTGTTTTGTTGACCTGTACTTTGTTGAGAGTGGGGTGTTGAAGTCTCCCACTATTAATGTGTGGGGATCTATATGTGGTTTAAATTTTATCAATGTTTCTTTAACAAATGTGGGTGCTCTTGTATTTGGGGCATAGATGTTCAGGATTGTGATGTCTTCCTGGTGGAATTTTCCCTTGATGAGTATGAAGTGTCCTTCCCCATCTCTTTTTATTAATTTTGGTTGAAAGTCTATTTTATCAGATATTAGAATGGCTACTCCTGCTTGTTTCTTGGGTCCATTTGCTTGGATAGTCGTCTTCCAACCCTTTGCCCTCAGGTAATGTCTGTGTTTGTGCCTTAGGTGTGTTTCTTGTATGCAACAGATTGCTGGGTTTTGTTTATGTATCCATTCTGTTAATCTGTGTCTTTTTACTGGAGGGTTAAGTCCATTGATGTTGAGAGAGATTAATGACCAGTGGCTGTTAGATCCTTTGATTTTGATGTTGGCTGTGGTCATAAGGTTGTGTGCTTGGTTGATTTTTGTTTTACTGTAGTAGGGTTAATTATTTCCTGTGTTTTCTTGAAAGAAGCTAATGTTCTTGGGTTTTATTTTCCCTTCCAGTGTCTTCTGTATTGCTGGATTTGTGTGTAGGTATTGTTGAAATTTGTTTTTGTCATTGAATATCTTGTTTTCTCCGTCTATGAGGACTGAGAGTTTTGCAGGGTATAGTAGCCTGGGCTGACATCTGTGTTCTCTTAGGGTCTTCATAATATCTGTCCAGGCCCTTCTGGCTTTCATAGTCTCTGTTGAAAAGTCAGGAGTGATTAAAATGGGTTTGCCATTATATGTTACTTGGCCTTTTTCCCTTGCAGCTTTTAGTATTTTTTCTTTGTTCTGTATACTTACTGTTTTGATTATTATGTGGCGGGAGGATTTTCTTTTCTGGTCAAATTTGTTGGGTGTTCTGTAGGGCTCATGAATTCTTATTAGCCTCTCCTTTAACTTGGGGAAATTTTCTTCAATAATTTTGTTGAAAATATTTTCTGGGCCTTGGAGAAGGGAGTCTTCTTTTTCCTCTATACCTATTATTCTTAGATTTTGTCTTTTCATATTGTCTTGGATTTCTTGGACGGTCTGTGTCAAGAATTTTTTGGATTTAACATTTTCTTTGACAGATACATTGATTTCTTCCATTGTATGTTCCACACCTGATATTCTTTCTTCCATCTCTTGTAGTCTATTGGTTATGCTAACCTCTGCAGTTCCAGTTTTCTTCCCTAAGTTCTTTCTCTCTGCAATTTCCTCCATTTGTGCTTTCTTTAATTTTTCCAATTCTATCTTCAGATCTTGAGCCATTTTGTTGATTTCCTTCACCTGTCTGACTGTATTTTCCTGTTTTTCCATCACTTCTTTCAGCTGTTTGTTTGAACCAACCTCTGTTTCTTTTATTTCATTCAGTGCTTTAAGCATTTCCTTTCTAAAGGCCACAAACTGTTTGGCTGCAGCTTCCTCTATTTCTTTACGGATGGCAATATTCTGTTTAAGTTTATCTTCCTCTATGTCTTTACGTATCTCATTTGTTTCCTCTGTTATCATCTTCATGAGCATAGTTGTTAGGTCATCTTCTTGGATTTCGGTTATGCTGGGGTGTCCAGGGCTACTTGCCCCTGGGTAACTGGGTTCTGGAGATGCCATATTGCTCTGTCTTTTGTTACTTGAGCTTTTACGCTGGCCTCTACCCATTGGGCTATCTTAGGTGTTTGGGGTTAGTTTCTGGTGGTTCCTGGGGATCCTGTGGTGGAGAGAATCCCCTTGGCATAAGGCTGGTTTTTCTTGAAGGAAGTATTCTCAGCTTTTTGGGTATAGTCCCTGGATGGCTGGCGTTTTTTTCAGAACAGGAGTTGCTGCTGCTCACCTCAGGGATAGAGACCTGAGTGGTAACTGTGGTCTTTGTTAGTCGAGAGGGTTCTCCTCTCACCCAAGGAAGTCTTGAAGACAGCTGTCCTGTTTCTGGGTTTCTTGCTGTAAATTTTATGATTAGCTGCTGTTACACATTTGGACATCTGGTGCGCAGCAACTGTTTGTGCCTGTGTCTGGAGCACAGCTCAGTGATGGTGGCTGGGCCCCGCCGGTCTGCGAGACTTTTTCCAGGGAAGGACTGGGTGATTTAAGTCCGTACAGTTTCCTTCCTTCTCTGTGGATTATCTGGAGACAGGGACTCCCAGTCTCTTTTTTGCCCTGGGGCACACCGCTCAGTCTCTGCCAGCTAGCTGGCGCGCAGAAACTACCTACGTCTGCCTTTCTGGCCTTTGGAAGCCTGGGCGTCTGCCTAAACTGGGTAATTTTCCCGAGACCATTTCAGGGTGGGGGTGTCAGCTGAGTGTTCTGAGATCAGACCAGCCGTTTCCCTCCCTGTGAGTTTGCACCTGACAGTGAGACTCAGTCTTTGGTGCCCTGGGGTCCACAGTTCTAGCTGAGGCAGTGAATCAGGTGCACAGGCAGGATTCTGTGCTGGAGCCTGGGTTCCCGGCTCTGGCTCTGGGCTGGCTCCGGGCTGGCTCCTGGGGCACCCGCGGAACCCGAGTCTTTTCCAGGGAATGTCTGGGTGACCTAAGGTCGGTCTCAATCGTTTCCTGCACCATGGGGTTATCTCTCAACTGAAAATTCCAGTCTCTGATAGTGTGGTGCTCATGGTTCAGTCTGGGACTGTGACCAGAGCATGCTGGTGTGTGGCTCTGGGCTGGGGCTGGCGACCAAGCATCTGGCGGAACCGAGATCTCTTCCTCAGTTTTGCCAGGTGAGTTAAAAGCTGATTGAATCCCCCACCGTGGGGTATCCTCTCACCTGGGAAACACAATTGCCTGTGTTTTATGGCCGAGAGTTCTGATTGCTGGTCACTGTGCCAATCCTGCTGTGCTGCTGGTCAGAATGAGATTCCTCCCGGCGCCGCCATCTTGCCCTGCCCCCATCTTTGATATTTATTGAGCAGACAGGGAGGTCAGGAAGTATGCAGGGGATAATGCAGCATGTCCAGAGTTCCCCTGCTTCTTCTGTCCAGACAGGGTAGGTCTTATCTGATCTATGTATCACGTAAAGTGAGAAAGACAGTTGTACCCAAGCCACCTTCCCAACTCCAGGCAATGTGCTCAAACAGATAAACTGAGATGGACATGTGAGCCACAAAAGAAAAGTCCTTGCTAGCACACTTGCCGGTCCCCTCCTTTCGATGTGATCTTTGCTAGACAGAGACAGGTGGGCTGTTCATAATGCAGAAATTGATTTAAAATTCTGCACCTGGCTGTATCCAAACCCACCTGAATGGACTGTGTAGAACCTGGAGACATCCCCTGGGGACAGTGCAATCTACCCAGCTTCCCTCACCAGATGATAAGTGATGCAGAGCAACAAATGGGCCTTGAATAAAGTACATGGGGTGAAGGGCATAAATGAAAGGTCAACATGTATGTATATGGGATTATACCATTTTTCTATGCACAGCTAATATGAAATTGAATTTCCATATGGCAAAGTGCTTTTTGACTTTGTGTATTGTATTACTTAGATTTAATTGCTCTGGACCAGCTTTTAAACACATTTGAGCACAGGCATTTGTTAGCTTCCCATGTGACTGCATTGGCCAGGTAGACCTGTGCTTACTGTTTTGGGTCCAGCTGCACAGGCTGTCCTCAGGATAATCCCATACCCACAGAGACCAATACAAAGCGCTCCTCAGGTTCAGCACCAACGAGGTCTGGTTGGAGTACCATCAGCAGAGTAGTCACATTGGATTTGGAAAGAGCCATTTCTGAATTTATGTGATCCATTATTCTTGTACTAGCTATGAAGAGAAAGTGATTGCGTCTCAGCCGTCTCATCTCTAAAATGAGACTGAGGAGAAAAGCTGTATCTAGTTTGTATAGATTAGAATTCAATAAGATGTCCACAGCAGGTTTTCTAAACAATCGGCATGTCTGTTTTCCTCTACATACACGAAAGAAAACCTTCACAGGAGCCTCCGTGGGTCTTGCCGAGATCCACACCTTTTCTGGAACTTACTATTTCCTTGACAACACATAACTTTTCTTCAACCCAGATTTTTTTTTTAAAAAAAGATAATTCTTTTAGTAAAGATTGATTCTTATTTTTTTAGCAAAGCCTGTGTATGGGTTTGTATTTGAGAGTGCAATGCCCACAGAAGCTACAAGAGGTTGTTAGAGTCTCTGGAGCTGGAGCTACGGAAGGTTGTGAGTAGTTTGATGGGGATGCCGAGAACCAAGTTCTGGCTGTCTGTGGGAGCAGCACATGCTCTTCACTTCTGAGCCATATCTCCGGTCCTTCCTATCGAGTCTTCTACAGGAGGCTGTGAGGAACAGATGCCATTTGCTGCACATCACCCTCTGGGTCATGGCTGGTAGGTCTCTGCTACACTGGCCACCAGGAAGAATTAGTTACCGCCAAGATGCCCTGAGCAGATTGTCAAAGACATGTTTTTTCTTTGATAATTTTAATCTGTAGTGGAAATACATTGGAAGAAGCTTCTGGGAAAATTTTCTTTTGTTTTCTTAATTATTGAAACATTTCATAGCTTTTTTTTTTTTTTTTTTTTTTTTGGCTTTTTGAAATTAGAATCCTGCCTCACCAATTATGCTTTCAAGTCTGGTGACAGAAAAAAAAAAAAAAAGTAAAATCCTAATTAGCCTTTGAGTTTGTGCCAAGGCAGTTTGTGCCAGTAAAATAAACAATGCCTTAAAATAAGTCTTAATCCCTTGCTGAGAGGAACAAAAGACAAACCATATTGTCCTCCATTCTGCTCAGATTTCTGAGGGTGCTGGTCATGGGGGTTTTGTGTTGTTTCAACTTTTTACTCAACATATTAAGCAGACTAGATGAACTGGCTACTACCAACCTTTAATGAATCTGTGAATCAAGCAATGAGCAACATCATGACTGATTAACCAATCATGTAGAAATGCCTCTGTGTTACCATTTAACTTGGATCGGCCTTGTACACCAAAACCCATAAGACCCCTGCAGGTTGCCACATGAAAGTATTGTTTAGGGCACACAGAAGAAAATTGATTGTTTGTTATTTAAATTTAACTGGGCATCCAGTCATTTTTGTTTGCTGAGTCCGGCTAGCCTTGAGATAAGTGATTTCCCTCTCCTTTGTTTATTTGTTGCTAAATCAATAATACTTAGACATATTGCCTGGTGGTGAATGATGAGGTAAGCCAGCGGGGAGGAGACAATGGTAAGGTCTGTGCTGAATGTATCTGTACTGTCATTGTCCCCATCATCCAGCCTACTTCACTGCTTCCCTTACAACTGGGACTGACTTGCCCCACTTACAAGAACTGAAAGTGTAATTGCTGAGGCAGGATTCTAACAATACCTTAGAAAAGGAGCCTAAGTCAAATGCTTAACTGGCTGATCTGAACTAGCATGCTGTCGGTTGAGGAAGAGTCATTACGGAGAGGGCAAATGGAGCTGAGCAGCAGCCGTGGTGGCGGTTACTGGGTACTCGGGCCTCAGCAGGGTAGCAGGTGCTTTGAATATATAAGTCAATTAGTCCTTTTACAGAAGAGACTATCATTGTCCTAATCCCACAGCTAGGAACACGGAGGCTCAGTCAAGTGAAACACTGCCTGATAATTGTGCTTTAGAAAGTGGGAAAGAGGCTGCCACAACTTTCTCTATAACGGTCTGTCAGAAAGCAGGGGGTCCTCAACTGGGCGATGTCATGAGACATCTCTGGTCATGACCGCTGGGGAGGAGGAATAGGGCTTCTGGCATACACTGGGTTGACAATAGAGACAAGTGTTTGATACCATAAAACACATGACAGCTCCTAGCCAGGAGCCAGCCCTAAAACGTCAGTCTTCTGGGACTGATATTGCCTGCCACAGAGTGAAGGCAGGGGGGCAAGAGGAAAAATGGAAATGAGCTCATACTCCTATTTCAGTCTGAAGCAACTGCAGTATTGTTGGGCTTTGTTCAGAGAAACCTCTGGTTTTGGTGTTTGAAAGCAGGAGAGCACACGGAGGAAAAGGCTGGCCTGCTGCCAGATGATTGCTTACCATGGTGGAGGACTTCTTGAGGATTTTTCTTGCCTTCCTCAGTGTAAACTTCCAGGCCTCCTGTGGAAGCAGAATGAGGTAACACTATAACTCCTGTTTCACCTTTGATTTACATGTCTTTTCTAAAATTAAAAATCAAAGTCTATCTCCTTTTTTTATCTTTTTTATTTTATTAATTACAGTTTATTCATTTTGTATCCCCCCATAAGCCCCTCCCTCCTCCCCTCCCAGCCCCACCCTCCCTTCCCCTTCTTCTCGCTTGCCCCTCCCAAGTCCACTGATAGGGGAGGGCCTCCTCTCCTTCCTTCTGATCTTAGTCTATCAGATCCCATCAGGAATGGCTGCATTGTCATCTTCTGTGGCCTGGTAGGGCTGCTCTCCCCTCAGGGGGAGGTGATCAAAGAACAGGCCTATCAGATTATGTCATAGGCAGTCCCTCTTCCCATTACTATGGAACCCACTTGGATACTACGCTGTCATGGACTACATCTGTGCAGGGGTTCTAGGTTATCTCCATGTATGTTCCTTGGTTGGAATATGAGTCCCTGGGGAGACCCCTGTGTTCAAATTTTCTGGTTCTGTTTCTCCCCTTGTGGGGTTCCTGTCCTCTCCAGATCTTACTATTTCCCACTTCTTACTTAAGATTCCATGAACTTTGCCCATCAGTTGGCCTTAAGTCTCAGTGTCTGCTTTGATAGTCTGTAGGGCAGAGTCTACTGGTCCCAGGGGAGCCTGCAGAATCTGATACTCCAGCCAAGATCTATGCATGGAGAGGACCTAGACCCCCTGCTCAGTTTCCAAGTGGGTTCCCTAGTAAAGGGGACAGGGGCTGTCTCTGACATGAACTCAATGGCCGGCTTTTTTATCACCTTCCCACAGAGGAAGATCATGCAGCCAGCCCTAATGAGACTTGATAGGCTAGGGTCAGATACAAGGGGAGGAGGTCCTCCCTTATCAGTGGACTAGGGAAGGGGAATAGGGGGAGAAGAGGGAGGATGGGTGGGACTGGGAGGAGATGGGAGGGGGCTACAGCTGGGATACAAAGTGAATAAACTGTAATAAAGAAATAAATAAAAATAATAAACTATTAAGATAAAAAAGAATATGAGTACATTTCCACTTTTTCCAAATAAAAAACAAAACATAATAAAAAAAGAAATCAAAATCTACACATATGTGATAAATTAACTGTTCTGCTAATTTCTGATAAAATAATTTATAGAAAGGCAATTTCTTGTTACTAGGTACCCTCATTACGACGTTATACCAGGTGCTTCGTTAATGACTTTGCAAATATTACCTTATGAAGTCTTTATGACAGGTCTGAGATACAAGACTATGGCAGATACACCGAAGCCAAGAAGCTGGCTTCCTGTCAGTGAGCAGGGGCGGCAGACACTTATTCTGAACCTCTGCTCTCTGACAGACATAGCGCAGCGGCATCCATGAACGGGTGGCTCTCTGTAGATTCTGTGCCTCCGCAGAGCATCAGCAGCCCTGTAGAATCTTAAGGCACTGCAGGTACAACCACTGCCAGGAGAGCGCCCTCCACCTCTCGTTAACCTGCTCCTCTCCTGGCTCTGTACCCACCGTTCTCTTTCATTACTAGAGCATTTAGCTGCGCCTTTGAAGTATACATACATTGCAAATATAAAGAATTAACTCCCTGCCAGTAAAGATTGTTATGAAAAAATTCCAAAGGACGACTATATTTGTAGGAGGTGGAGAGGCACAATTTGAGGTTCCTTCTCAAAATTAGTATCCCACACTCAATGTGCATGTGCCAGTCCCATTGTTCCCAACCTCGGCCTGCCCCTCGGCAGCTCTAAAATCTGCTCAGGAACTGACATATTCATTGGAAAAAAACCATTTTTTTACTCTTCCTTGAAGCTGGAGTTGAGGTAAGTGCCAGCTCTAAGTCACTCATAAGTCTCTCATAAGGTCATCTTTGTCTTGAAGCAGTGACTATATATGGAGGAGCTCCACTTACCCTTGGTGGGTGGACACTGAATCATCCCCCTTACTTACCCCACTAGTGTCTGCCTGAAATCATGCTCCTTTTGCTCAAGTTCAGAGGATAGCAAGCATGTGTCTTAGGTCAAAGGCAACAGGATGGCGGGTAGTTGAGAGTGCAAAAGAATGCCCTGAAGAAAGATGACATTCTCCAGCTGGTTTTGGTGGCCAGGATAAACTGGCATAAGGTGTGCCTTTTAAAAAACTAAAACACCACTGTGCACTTTTAAAAAAAAAGTCTAAAATACCAAGGCACTGAATATGTTCTGTGTTATTCCTCCTTCTATCCAGCCCTATAGAACATCTTAACCTCCTGTGATAGGTCATTGGTAAGATGTGATTATACTATAGCCCATATAGTCCATGTCAGTGCTATATTCACTATTTATTTCTGTTTGTTGGCAGCAGGGATAATAAAACTGACAACCCTTACTTTTAAAACATGATCTCTACAGATCTTGAAAGAAAGATTCTCAGCTTCATATGGAGAAACAAAAAACCCAGAATCTCCAAAACGACCCTGTACAACAACAGATCATCTGGAGGTATCTCCATCCCCGATCTCAAGCTGTACTACAGAGCAATAGTAATAAAAACTGCATTGCATTGGCATAGAAACAGAAAGGAGGATCAATGGAACCAAATAGAGGACCCAGAAATAAACCCACACACCTATGAATACTTGATTTTTGACAAAGAAACCAAAACTATTCAATAGAAAAAAGATAGCATCTTCAACAAATGATGCTGGTCCAATTGGAGGTCTACATGTAGAAAAATGCAAATAGATCCATATTTATCACCCTGCACAAAACTAAAGTCCAAGTAGATCAAAGACCTCAACATAAAACCAGATACTCTAAATCAGTTAGAAGAAAAAGTGGAAAGAGCCTAGAACTCATTGGCACAGGAGACAACTTCCTGAACAGAACACCAACAGCACAGGCTCTAAGAGCAACAATCAATAAATGGGACCTCATGAAACTGTAAAGCAAAGAACACTGTCGTCAGAACAAAATGATAGTCTACAGACTGGGAAAGGATCTTCATCAACCCTATATCTGACAGAGGACTGATATCCAGAATATATAAAGAGCTAAAGAAGTTAAAAAGCAATAAGTCAAGCAATCCAATTAAAAAAATGGGGTACGGAGCTAAACAGAGAATTCGCTGTAGAGGAATATAAAATGGCAGAGAAACACTTAAAGAGATGCTCAACATCCTTAGCCATCAGAGAGATGCAAATCAAAACGACCCTGAAATTTCACCTTACACCTATCAGAATGGCTAAAATCAAATACTCAAATGACAACACATGCTGGAGAGGTTGAGGAGAAAGGGGAACCCTCCTCCATTGCTGGTGGGAATGTAAACTGGTACAACCACTTTTGAAATCAATCTAGCGCTTTCTCAGACAATTAGGAATAGTGCTTCCTCAAGACCCAGCTATAACACTCCTAGGCATGTACCCAAAATTTGTTCAAGTACACAACAAGAACATTTGCTCAACCATGTTTGTAACAGCTTTATTTGTAATAGCCTGGACCTGGAAACAACCAAGATGTCCATAAACGGAGAAATGGATACAGAAATTGTGGTTTTTTACACAATGAAATACTACTCAGCAATCAAAAATGAGGAAATCATGAAATTTGCAGGCAAATGGTTGGATCTAGAAAATAATCATTCTAAGTGAGGTGTCCCAGAAGGAGAAAGACACACATGGTATATACTCACTTATAGAGACCTATAGGATATGATAAACATAATAAAATCTATACACCTAAAGAAGATAAACAAGAAAGAAGACCCGGGGTAAGATGATCAATCCTCACTTAGAAAAACAAATGGGATGTGCATTGGATATAGGAAAAAACACGTAACAGGACAGGAGCCTACCACAGAGGGCCTCTGAAAGACTCTACCTAGCAGATACTAAGATTCATAACTGAACCTTCAGCAGAGTACAGGGAATCATATGAAAGAAGGGGGAGTTAGTATGACATGAAGAGGATAGGAGCTCCACAAGGACCAAATATATCTGGGCACAGGGGTCTTTTCTGAGACTGACACTCCACCAAGGACCATATATGGATATAACCTAGAACCTCTGCTCAGATGTAGCCTGTGGTAGCTCAGAAACCAATTGGTTTAACCATAGTAAGGGGAACAGGGAATATTTCTGACAGGAACTCAATGGCAGGCTCTTTGACATCCCCACCCCCCAAGGGAGGAGCAGTCCTGCTAGGCCACAGAGGAGGACTTTGCAGACAGCCTTGAAGAGACCTGATAAAACAGGGTCAGATGAAAGGGGAGGAGGTCCTCCTCAATCAGTGAACTTGGAAAGGGGCAGGGAGGAAATGATGGAGGGAGGTTGGGATCAGGAGGGAATGAGGGAGCGTTATATAGCTGGGTTACAGAGTTAATAAAATGTAACTAATAAAAAAAAGATCAAGTTGATTAACAAGACTAGTAACACATTTATTGTTGACATAGTTGATTGTGACCACTGATATTTCTAACAGGTTTGGATTCAATTGGTAAGTGTATAACAAATATTGTAAAAAATATTTTGAAATAGAATGATTTATTTAGTACTTAGTTTCAGACCTCCAAAAAACATTTATTGGGCTTTTCCTCTCCCTTGAGTACTGTGTTGGATAATAGGAATATAGAATGAGGGAGATGAAAACAGCATGAAAAAAAATAACCAAACTGATTTTTTTTTTCAATGACAAAACAGTGGTTGACAGAATGTTATCTGAAATGCATGTAAGACTGGGTATTGAGCACACAAACATGTACAGTAATACAAACTCTACTCAACAAATGTTTCTAGCAACATTTCCATAAGTCATAAATAATGCTTTCAGCTTAAATATTTTAATTTGGTAAGGGAATTGCATGGGCACTTAAGAATGTTTAGAGTTTATTTTTGTCAGTTTTGTCATTATTTCTATATAATTCATAAAGAACATTTGTCAAATAGATTTTGATGCTCACATTCACTTTAGGTTTGCTGTATAAATAAACAAACAAACAAATAAATACTTGCATAAAAAAACATGATCTCTTTGACACAAAGACTGAGTAAAAACTAACATTACTGAATTACCTTGAAGGGGATTTCTCTAGGAATTCCGGAAAACCCAGTACCCTTCTTTAAAATAGTCCTTTCTGGTGTGGCCAGTATGACAGACTCCAGATCTGCATGCTGATTTCTTTTTTGGCCACTCTTGTTAGCCTCAAGCTCATTCTCTACATGGGAATCTTTCAGGCCATGTGTAACCTTCTCCATGTCCCAGCTTTTATCTGGGATGAATTCCCTTGCATGCTGAAGCCTATTTAAACATCTACACAGTCCAATACAGCAACTCATTCACATGGCAGGCGTTCAAAATATATCGAAATAAAAACCCAAAGAAAATATTTATGTTGACTGTACTCTCAATAGCAGAGAGATGGGGGAGGGAGATAGAGAGGGAAGGAGATGGAGAGAGAGGAAGAAGGGAGGAAAAGACAGAGAGGGAGGGAGAGGGAGGAAAAGGGACAGAGAGAAAGAGAGGAGAGAGAGAATAAATGAAAGTTGAGGAAGAATTGTTACCTTTGGCAGCTTCAGAGGAAGGAAAGATGTGACTGGGAAAAACTCAGCACATGAAAAAACACGTTATTTTAATTAATTTTTTGATTGTTTGATGGTTTCATATGTAGTAAATTTTAGTCATCTTCACCGCCATTTCCTTCTTTCACACCCTTTCTTCCCTGATGAACCTCTGCTTTCCAATAAGTCTCTTCCTACTTTCATGTTTTTTCTTGTGTGTTTTCTTCTACCTTTTTTTTCTTCTAATTAAGCCTGTTTAATTTAATTAGAGTTTCTTGACTGCACATGGGGGGAGGTTAGTGACTGACAAAGGGTAAGTTATTGGTGGCTGCAGCACTGATAAGCCATCACCCCCCAGCAGTCATTAACATTTCACTGCCCTTCTCGATATCACCTGGTTCTTATATTATTTCCACTTCCTCTCGAAATAAGGAAGTGAAAGACCTTCGTGATAAAAACTTCAAACTACCAAAGGGAAAACAGAAAACACTGGAAGGTAGAAAGACCTCCCACGATTATTGATTGGAATAATGAATATTGTGAAAGGTGTTGTATTGCCAAAAATTAGTCTGTAGGTTCGATGATGAAATCTCCATCAAAATCCCAAGGTCATTATTTACAAAGTAGGATTTTTTAAACTTATATGGAGACACAAAATATCCCAGATAATAAAGTGATCATGAGCAAAATAATACTGCTAGAGTTATCATCATACCTGATCTCAAGTTATTCTGCAACAAAAATAAGATGATGTTGGCAGAAAACATGATTGAATAGAAATGTCATATATGTAAGTCTGTGTAGATACAACCACCTGATTTTGACAAAGATGCCAAAAATATGCATTGGAGAAAAGAGTGCTTTATCAGTGAAAGGTTCTGGAACAATTGTCTACATGTAGATATATGGAGAAGAATTAAACTAAATGTATATTTCTCATCCTGTACAAAAATCAACTTCAGATGGGCCAGAGACCTTAATGTGGAAACTTTTACTCTGTTAGAGGAAAAAGTAGGTAGAACTCTTCAAGATACAGACACGGAAAAGGAATTCCTGAATCAAGACTAGTTGTCTAGGAAATAAGGCCGATGGTTGATACACATCTTCATGTAAAAGGCTCTGTACTGCAAGGGAAATCATTGACTATGTGGAGAGACAGCATGCAGGACGTGGAAATCATTTCTAGCTTTAAACTCATAGAGAATACGTAGAATATACAGGGCACTCAAAAACCCAAGCCACCCAGTAACCAGTAGGCATGAACTGGAAGTTAAAAAGAAAACAATATAAATAGTCAATAAATGCTTTTAACAGTGCTCAATATCCTTACCCACTGAGGAAATGCAAATTAAAACTGCACTGGATTATCTCACTAGTGTCAAGATGACAGTCACTAAGAATACACTGGCAAGGATCTCTGCAAAAGAAATTACTTCTAGACTGCTGGCGGATGGACAAGCTAGTCCTGCTTCCTCATAGCTCCATATAGAAGTACAGCAGAAAACTCAAAACAGACTTTTCATATCACCTAGCTATACCAGTCTGGGTACCAGCCCAAGACTCCAAGCCAGCACATCACCAAGCTGCCCGAGTACCTACTGCAGTGCTCTTCACAACAGCTAAGTGACAGAAACATCTTGCTAGTCATCAGAGCATAGGATGAAGAAAAATATTGAATATTTTTTTTAGCCATAAAAGAGTAAATTTATGCTCTTTGCAGAAAGATGAGTGCAATTGGAGTTACTGAGTTGTTCGTAGATTTTAAGTAGGTTCATAAATCATGTCTAGATGGCATGACAGTAGACGTTAGACAATATAGTGGAACAAAGGGGACTGTGGAAAGGTGGGAAGGGAAGTAAGGAAAGGTACAGGGGCATAGGAGAATAAATGTCTCCAACCTGCAAAGCATACTTGGTTAAAAACATCGTTATGTCACATATTACTGTGTACAATTACTATAGACTGTTAAAAGTTTTTATTTTAGAAGTATCACTGTTATGTTAAGCAAGAAAGACAGAGTTCCTGATTTTACAGAGACAGAAAAGCAAAAGAATTTACCGCAATAATTGTGGGGTTGACCTTGTTTCTTTTGCTCTCTTCTGAGCTGCCTCATTTTAAGAGCTGAGAGCCACTCCATCAATACATACTCATGATTGTTGTTGTTGTCCCCATGTATGACAGAGCACGTGCTGCATGAAAGGCCCCGACTCCAGAGAGTTCTGCGCTGATCCTGCGATCCTCCCATGAAGCCAAGGGCAGGTTCATCATGATGCTAGTGCAAGGAGGTGACAGAGGAGGTGAGATGAGGGGCAACAGGGAGTGGGAGCTGGGCTGCAGGGATAGGCACCGGCTTTTTCTAAGGAGGGGGTGGGAACATTCGAGAACAGGCAGATGTGGACTCCAAGTCGCTCATTTGCTCAGCACCCACTTCAAGCTCCTCGAGCAACCAGAAGGAAATCCCACACTTGTATGAAAATTAGAAAAGGGTAGGCTACAGAAATTAGACATCTAAAGCATTTCAAGTGGTTTTGTTAATACCATAACGGTGTAAAGAGGGAAGGGTCAGGTTTTCAACACTTTTATGGGGAATAATTCAAGGGATCTAGGCTTGAACCCCATAAGCACTGCTAGGTTGACATGTTGAAATCATCACAATATGAGAGGAAGATGACTAAGGGGACTGGGAAAGCACTGTACATTTCAGGATTCTACTCTTCCCACTATCCAGCCAATGGTATTGCTTTGAAGGTACCACAGAAGGTGCCACACTGGGGACTGTGGGGTTGGAGAGTTGTGTAAAAAAAAAAAAGCTGTTACCTCCTCAACTATCTGAATTTTGACATTTAGTTGGGAAATAAGAGCTGCTGCACACACTGGAGTGTGTGGCAATGAAGAAAGTACAGAAGAAACCATAGAGGACGTTTCTACTGTGAGAAGAGGAATGCCCCCTTGGTTTCAGGAAGAAGCAGTCTTGCAACTATGTTTTCAAAGGTGGAAGTGGGTGAAAAGACAATGAGTATTTTAGCTGACAGGAAAGTCTTAAGGGCCTAAAGATACAATATAATCTGCCAGTATATTGAATAATCCAGACATGTGGCTACAAAAGAAACCTGGACAAGTGGATGATAAAAGAGTGGGAAATAGTTGCTTTAATGCTAGCATCAGGGAAGCAGAGGCAGGCAGATCTTCATGACTTCAAGGGCAGCATGAACACCAGAACTACATAGTGAGACCTTGTCTTTATTCTCAAGTTAGACATTGGCTATTAAAAGCTCTTAAGAAAGTGTATTCTTCTATTCCCCTTTACTTGCTTCCAGCCTTAATAAAAAGTGATCTGATAGGAAAAAAAATGAGTGTTCTTTAGGGAAGAGGGAAGAAGGTAAATACAAAAGAAGGCAGATAAAGGAGAAAAGCAGGCTACACGTGATCTGATAGGGAAATGGGAAAGCAGGGACTTTTTAGTGAAGGAGGAAGGAGTTAAATACAGAAGGAGGAAGGTGAGCAACAGAATAAGGATGTCTGGAAAAAGCCACGAAATTAACTGTTTACCAAAATAAATAAATAAATAAAAACTATAATACTTGCAATTCCATGTATAAATATAATATAGCTTTAATAAACTTTCCTCATCTGGGCTGATGGTGCTCCCTTTGAGAGCCAAGGACCATGTGACAAATATCACAATACCACAAGATCACAAGATCACAAGAGAAAATACAGCTTATTGCATTGCTCTTGGTTACTCCCCATAAGTGGAAGGTAAATGTTTATAGCTAAAGACAATCATACTTCAGAAACAGGGCCCAGAGACCCCTTAGCTGGAAGTGACTCAAAAGCCCCCTCCCTGAGGAGTAGCTAACTACTCAGCGCTGGTGAAATTATGGTCATTGGAGGAGACTCTACAATCACTAATTTACTAACTGAGTATAATTCCTAAAAGCAGTCTGTAAACATTTGTCCTTAGGACCACAGAAAGTGTTGTCTCCACTCCTCATTCAGGAAACTCCTCTTTGCAACAAAGACCACTACAGAAAACCATGACCAACTCAAATGCAGAGCTGTGGAGTCCATTCCCACTAGACAGATCCACAAAACATTCCTACACCCAAGGCTCAGAGAACATTGCAGATGAGGATCATGCAATGTGCTGTGAAATTGTGTCTACTAGTAATATCAAAAGCCACACCCATAAAATCTCATCAACATTATTGCTCAAAAGTGACCTGAACAAGGAAGACACCAATGAACATGCCAAACTGGATGGAGAAAAGCTCATGAGCCCTCAACCCTACACAAAGAACTACAGACAACTGAGGAATGGTGGGCGCAGGAGAGGTGGTCTTCCTCAGGGGAGAGCACACCAGTTGGTTGTCCAGTGTCAAATGGTCAACCTTGACACTCACATGAGCAACATTATACAGGCTGAGCAGGTTATATTTAGGAATATAATATATATACAAATATATACACGCATGCAGTAACAACTGGTGAAAAAAGAGGCCGTGAATTTGAGAGAGATCAAGGAAAGGAATATGAGAGGGCTCATAGGGAGAAAAGTGAAGGGAGAGATGCTCTAATTAAACTGTAATTTCAAAAATCAATCAATCAACCCTGGAGGGGGGGGGGAGAGCGCTTATCTGATTTAATGACAAACCCTGGTTAGAATTAAAAATCAGAGCTGGAGAAATGGCTCAGCAGTCAAAAGCACTTCGTGTCCTTCCAGAAGAGCTTAGTTATGTCCACACTCTCTGCATGGCACCTCATGTGGTGCACAGACATATAAAGCGCCCATACACGTAATATAAAATATTAAAATACTGTTCAAAAATTAAAATTGAAGACAGATCAAAGTGCCACAGCCTCTCATACTCACTAATTCAAACTGAACTTTTGCCAAAATAAAGCAGAACATTTAAATAAAACATTTTCCATTTTTCACCCAGTAAAAAAAAAAAATGATGTGAAAAGGCAGAGACATTTCAGAAAGTATCCTAGTTTACTTCTCCCAACGACGAGCACACTCTAAGTAAAGACAAAAATAATTAGGACGGGGTGGTGGTAGCACATGCCTTTAATCCTACCACTTTCTGGGCAGAGGCAGGCACATCTCTGAGTTCAAGGCCAACCTGGTCTACAGAGTGAATCCCAGGACAGCTAAGCCTGCACAGAGAAACCCTGTCTTAAAAAACAAAAACAATGTTGCTATTTGTCCTTGGTGACCCTTGAATGTTAGCAACTTGATGTTTGTGTTTGTTTACAAAGCAGGAGAATGCTCTTCCATATTCTGGAAAATTATACTTTAGGGCATTGATATTATTAATTGATACTATCAGCTGGATTGTGTTTAACCTAAATTCCTATGTTCAAGACTTACTCTCTTTGTATCCCCAAATATAACTGGACATGGAAACAGAGTCATTGTAGATGTGATTGGTTAAGATCATACTGGAGTATAATGGGCTCTTCTATATTACTGGTATTTTTATAACTTGGGCATGTGAAAATAAAAAGACATATGCAGAGGAAAGATGGCATGATGATACAGGGAGAATGTCATCTATAAGGAATACCAAAACTCAAAGGTAAATTTCTAGAACAGAGGGATAAGGAATACATTTCTCAGTCTACTTAGGACGCTTTGATTGTAGACCTCCAATCTTCAGAATCCTGAGACACAAAGTTAGTGTGCCGTGGCAGCACCGGAACTTGGCTATAACTTCCTCACTCTCCAGTGTGATGATAACCAAGAGTTCTTGACATTGACCTAAGAAGAGTTTGGATAATAGAAGAACAGGAGCTTCGGCTCATTATCATCAGTTTCTTGAGCAAGAGGGTACCTTGTTGGGATTCTGACAAGCCACAGAAGAATAGGAGCAGAAAGGAAAGCAAACGATTTTATCTGTAAGCTCTGGGGAGACAAAATCTTCATTTTCAGTGGAAACTAAAAACACCATACTGATCAGAGGCCATGGTTCTATTGTTATTTGTTAGTTAGCATGAATTTGGAGCAGACAGTGTTTGTAAGCTTGCATCTCATCAGTGGCCAGTTGTAGAATCTTGGACAAGCAACTTTAGCATCCTGAATTTTTTTTCCCATTGTAAAACAGATACTAAGAACAAGATAGTAAATTAGTCTGGCATTAGTGCTAATGACAATTATGGCTTTTATTTTGGGTTGTTATGATACCAATATATTGGAAGAATGACAATGATTTTACACCAACCTATGTAAATTCATACTGCTCCGCCCCACCCCCCATGATCTTGAAGCTACTTAGGAACCAGCATTATAGTCTGTGTTTTACAAATGAGGAAAAAAAGACACAGAAAGATCTCACAACTTAATAAGTGTCTCTTTGTAGGAAGAGACAAGATTTGACATCCAGGTTTCAAGCATCTTTTCCACCACTACATACCGTATTCCAAGAATGAAATTTTTAGCTTACATTTTAACTCTTATCCTCACTTAAGAAGACAAATGGAATGGGCATTGGACATAGGAGAAAACAAGTAACAGGACAGGAGCCTACCGCAGAGAGCCTCTGAAAGACTCTACCTAGCAGTGTATCAAAGCAGATACTAAGGCTCATAATCAAACCTTCAGCAGAGTGCAGGGGATCATATGAAAGAAGGGGAAGTTAGTATGACTTGGAGAGGACAGGAGCCCCACAAGGACCAAATATATCTGGGCACAGGGGTCTTTCATGAGACTAGTACTCCACCATGGACCATGTACGGATATAACCTAGTACCTCTGCTTGGATGTAGCCCGTGGTACCTCAGTAACCAGTTGGTTTTCCCTAGTAAGGGGAACAGGGACTATTTCTGACAGGAACTCAATGGCAGGCTCTTTGACCTCCCCACCCCCCAAGGGAGGAGAAGCCCTGCTAGGCTACAGAGAATGACTTTGCAGCCAGTCCTGAAGACACCTGATAAAACAGGGTCAGATGAAAGGGGAGGAGGTCCTCACCTATCAGTGCACTTGGAAAGGGGCAGGGAGGAGACCAGGGAGGGAGTGTGGGGTTGGGGAGGGAATGAGGGAGCATTATATAGCTGGGATACAGAGTTAATAAAATGTAACTAATAATAAAAATAAAAAAGAAAAAAAATTTTAAAAAGAAAACAGGAACCATGAGTCTTCACCAAGACAGTGAATGTCGAATGCAACCCCCAGGGAATAAGAACGCTTTAATGCAAATGATCAGATAGTCAAGGGAGAAGCTTGGTTCCCTGTGTCCAGAAACCATGCACCTGGGTAAGAATTCATGTGACTCAAATGCAGGTGTGGCAGCTACCAAATGGATGAGGGTGAAAGGATGACTTTATTTTCACCAGTCATGTCTTACGCAGTCACTCATTCTATTCACCAATCTCATAGCTACTTATTGAATATCTATGCTATGCTGTGTTACAAACTGTTTATTAGTGCCATAATAAGATATTTAAGATTTTATAATATGGAGAGAGATTGACAGCAAACTGCCTTTAGAATACACTATGGAATGTGGTAAGTAGTGCCACATTCTGTTTTATAATGAGGTAAGCTGAAAATTAAGAGTGAATAAAACATTTATTCAAAGTCACAGAGATGAAGAACAGCACAGTCAAATTCTATTCAGACTTGCCTTGTGCATAACTCGTGTTTTTCACCAGTGCTTTGGGAGATGTTAGTAGGTGAGCTAAAACAGAAAATAAGACAGTTTAGGGACTCTGGGAACCAGATCCTCTTCCTAGAGAGCCATGCAAATGTTAACATGTTCACGGTTTTACATTGCTTTGTGGGAATAGGTATTATATAGATTGATTATTTGCCCAACTGAAAGGTTTCAGCCAAGAGCACTAGGCCACATCAACTGTGTTGGTGGTGTGTTGAGAGAAGACAGTGAACAGGAGATCTTAGACATCTATACTGTACTCCTTGACACTGTCAAAGCATTGGTGAACTGGACAAGATGGAGTCTCTAACGCATTTTTTTCTTGTGTTCCATGATGTTAAAGGACTAGTTTCTGGGATAAGAGAGTGAAGGAGGTAAAGAAAAACAGTGCTGTTAGACACAAGTTTCTGCAGCAGCAATTTTAAGTGCTCAAGTTCTGTGCTATCAATTAGAGGAGCAGTAGATTTGGAAAGTACCCTAAGTGCCTTTTGTTCACTTCATCCTTTTGACAGCAGTGACAGATTTCCACAAAGGAGAAAGCTCCTGGGAAGGGAGATGATGATGATTGAAATGGATTACTTTTTTTTTTTTTTTTAATTGTCAAGAGCCTCTTGAAAAGAAAAGATTTTGGGGTAGGGAATGATCATTCATTCACTATGAATTTTTTTTTCTAAAAGTTTATGAGAATGGGTAGTTCCATCCAAATTAAATGTATAAGTTTATGTTTAAAACAGTACAACATTTAGAAGATACTATATCCAAGATGATCACTGTTCCCTCGAGGAGCTAGATAAGCAGGTAGATGACCACAAAATAGGGCAGCTCAGTATATTGAATGCTTGTGTGCTCTCTCCTCTAATCCACAGGTTGAAACCGTTCTTCCATTTTGGAGGTGGGGCTCTGAGGATGTGATTAAGTAGTAAGAGTGCAGCTGACACAGAGATTTGTTACCCAAGAAAAAGCCATTCAAGTGTGGTGGCTCACACCTGTAATCCCAGCACTTAGGTGGTAGGTGAAGGAGGATCATGAGTGTGAGACCAGCCTGGGCTACACATGGAGACCCTGTCTAAAAGGAACAACACCAAACAAACAAGCTACCCCTTTCTTCCCTACTTGATGATGTAGCAAGAATCTCCCATAAGACCCAGCCCTTCTGATCTGGCGTTGATACAGGACTTTTGGAACCTATAACTAAGAAGTAAATTTCTGTTATTGATAATCTATGAAACTTTTAAATGATAGCTTTAATTTATTCTCTGTAAACGTTATACTTATATACAATAATTTTTTTTTATCCCAAGTGGAAACCAAAAATAACTAAGGCAGACAGACTAGAGGGCCAACCAAAAAAGTACAAAAAATGGCTTTGAGGTGATTTCCAGTATGTAGAAATACATTAGGCAAGATGTTACATTCTTGTGAGTTTCTGCCACACAAACACAACCTGCCTTTTGGGCAGAATTCGTAGCTATATTTACACCTGTGTGCCATGATACCACACAGTGACTATTTGCCAATAGCTAGCTAGGATTTAGCTTCCACAAAGCCCAATTTCGTGTTCTGACATTTTCCAGCTCTAGTAGGCATTTATAGTATTAAGATAAATAGAAAAAAGAAAGTCAAATTCATGTTGTTTTCCTCTAGGATAAAGAAGTATAAAAGTTAGACAAAAAGCCACTCCTTTTAAACTGCATTCTCTTCATTGCATAGTGCCTTGTGTTAATGCAAATTTCATCAATACCTACATTTGCTTCTTTCCTGCCATGTTGCACTGTAGAGATAGCTGTTAGTACCACTGGCATAGTTAACCCTGGCTATTGCTTTCCTTAAGCAAAGACTTAAAACTCTTTTACTTGGCATTCAATCATCCTACTCCTTTTCAGTTATTCGTGACTGTACCACTATTACCACTCTGATGCTTAGTCTATATTGTCAACCTGGCTGTATGTGGAATCACCCAGAATCACATCTCCAGGTGTCTGTAAGCAACCTTCCTCGGAGGCTTAACTGAAGAGTGAAGATTCACCATCGCATTAGGTAGGGTCCCAGACTAAAAGAAACAGGGAAAAGGAACAGCCCAATAAGCAACAGCATTCAACTCTCTTTCTCTCCCTGTCTCTGTCTCTATCTGTCTGTCTCTCTCCTTCCTGACTGCTGACAAAATGAAAAGCTACTTCGTGCTCCCAATGTCATGCCTTCCCTGTTATGATGGACTTCTTAAACCATGAACCAAAATATCAACCCCACCCCTTCCTTAAGGAGGAGCATAGCAATGAGGAAAGTGATAGAACCACCAACCACCAGTCCAACTGATTAGTACTTTGACATAGATCTTCTTCCTCACTTTCATGACTTAAAATTATTTTTTAATTCTGTGTGTGTGTGTATGTGATACTTGTATATAAATGTGGACATATATGTGCCATATGCATGTGTGGAGGTCAGAGAACAACTTTTGGGGGTTCGCTTTCTCCTTCCGCCATGAGGTTTCAGGATCAAACTCAGCCCTGCATAGCAAACATTCTTGCCCGCAGAGACATCTCCCAGGCCCTACTTCCAGTTCTGTATCAAACATGGTATATATTTTATCACTAAACTGTATATTAACTTGACAAAGTCAGAAGAAACAATTCTCAGCGCCACTTTGTAGATGAGACCATGAAGACCTAGTGTTGCCCAGGAGATTGTCAAAGGCTTTGTCATCCACAACCCTGTCTCCTTTGACTCCTTCTGCTCTAGTGGCTGGGCATGCTGGCAGCTCTCCAGTGAAGGTCTAGCCGTATTTATAGGATGCTGGCATGTTCCCCAAACAAATTTTTCCTGTTAAACAAATGGGGTAGTCAGATTGTAAGTATGTTCTATCACAGTTTTATAACAGAGTGTTATTATTATAATTATAATTATGCCATTTATCTATTTGCCCTTAATTTGTTAAATAAATTTTGCCCAGTAGTACACAGCACAGTAGTTGGTGTGTGTATGTATGTATGTATGTGTGTGTGTGTGTGTCTGTAATTACCGTGGTTCACATGTAAAGTTCAGAGGAAAATTTGCTAGGGGTCGATTCAACTCTTCCACCAAGTGGGTCCTGTGGCTTCTCAGGTTGGGGACAAGTACCTTAACCTGCTGAGCTGTCTCCCTGGCCGTATACTCATTTTTTTCCCCGCAACTGTAAAAATCACCTTAAATGTTGTAGTTTAGGAATGAGAATTCATTATGTTGCAGTTCTTGAGGTCAGAAATGCAGCCTAAGTTAGGCTGTCAGCAAGCGATGTCCCTTCTGTAAGGACCGAAGAAGAACATTTTGTCTCTTCCAGTTATTCTTGTTGACATCCCTGTGTTTGATGGCCTCGCCACTTCATTCCCTACTTCTGTTCTCACATTTCCTTTCACTTTATTACCCCCTCCCTTCCTTTGCTTTTCTTTTTTCTTCTTGAGTGTGCATATGTGTATGTGTGCCTGTTCATGTGTCTGTGCATGTGGAAACTAAGTACAACCTCAGTTCTCAGGAGCTGTCACCCTTGGTGTTTGAGACGAAGTCTCTTATTGGATGGGACTCAAGATTAGGCTAGGTTTTCTGGTCTGTGAGCACCACGGAACCCCTGTACCTTCCTCTGTAGGGTCGGGACTGTAGGCCGATGCTACTGTGGCAGGCTTTACACGCATTCTGGGGTTTTCGTTTTTAGGTGGCAAACATTTTCCCAACTGTGCTCTATCCCCTTTCCTTATAGCTACATTTGCTTTTCCCACTCTAACCCCTATGTTTGCCTCTTGTAAGGATCCTGTGATTACATTGGACTTGCACAGATATTCCAAGATAATCCTGCTATCCAGATATCCTTAACTAAATCCAATAACTTCATGTTTTCATAAAAGGCAGTGTACGTACAGATTCTAGGTACTAGGGTGAAAATTCTTTGTGGAGGTACAAGAAGGCCATGATCCTTTCTACCCTATTCTTCATTCAATAAATAGTTACTGAGTGATGGATAATATTCAGTGAACTGTGTTAGGCTTTGGGGAAATTGCTGGAAATGGCACTCCTTGTTCTCATGGAGTTTGCTCTCTAATGAGAGACAAACACTACATGCTGACATTATGATTAAGCAGAATAGGGAGTTATCACCCAAGACCTAGCTTAACTTGAGGCTTTAGAGATAAATTTATAGGAGGAGATAACTTCTAATTTGAACTTTGATGTGGATGACTCATCACTCAAATTCATCCAGGTGATGAATTTGAAAAGAAAAAAAAATCACATTTTTAGAGGTAGTCGTCATCCTAGAAATTCTCAAGAACAAGAAGAAAACATTTTTCCTTTATGAGTTGTCATCTTATTATTCACATATAAATAAAAATAATAAATCCCCCCCTCCAGTAATATGTACACAATAATCATGGAAACTACATTTTGATTTCTCATATTTAGGTGAGGATTTACTTTTTTCCTTTTTAAATATTTATTCACTTTACACCCCAATCGTAGCTCCCTCCCTACTCTGCTCCCAATCTTGCCTTCCTTCTCCCTCCTCCTTCTCCCCATCCTCCTTCCCTTATTCTTCAGAAAAGGGAGCCCCCCGCCCCAACCCATCCCAGCATCTCAAATTCCATAAGGACTGAACACATCGCCTGCCATGGTGGCCTGGCAAGGCAGCTGCACCAGGGGAAAGTGACTGAAAAGCAGGTAAAAGAGTCCAAGTCAGAGACAGCCCAGACTTCCCATATTAAGGATTCACATCAAGACCAAGCTGCCTGCTGGGTACGTATGTGTGCGGGGCCTAGGTTCAGTTCATGCATTGTTCTTTGTTGGTGCTTCAGTCTCCTCAGGAGCCCTGGTCCCAGGTTAGTTGGCTCTGTTGGTCTTCTTGTGGACCTCTTATTCACTCTGGGTCCTATCTTTCCCCTAAGACTTCCACAAGGCTCCCCATGCTCTGCCTAATGTTTGGCTGTGAGTCTCAGTTTCAGTTTTGATCTGCTGCTAGCTGGAACCTCTCAGATGACAGCTCTGCTAGGCTTCCATTCTCAAGCATACCAGAATATTATTTATTATTATCATTATCAATTTATTTGCTTTGTATCCTGGCTGTAGCCCCCTTCCTCATTTCCTTCTGGTCCCACCTTCTCTCCTTCTTCCCCCCAATTCCCCTCCCCTTGTCCACTGATAGGGGAGGTCCTCCTCCCCTACTATCTGACCCTAGACCTAGACCATCAGGTCTCATCAGGACTGTCTGCATCTTCTTTCTCTGTGACCACCCTGCCAGGGGTTGGTGATCAAAGGGCATGCAACCTAGTTCATGCCAGAGACCTCCCCTTGTTAATAGTCTCCTATGTGGTTGGTCTCAGGTTGGGCCGACATTCCATCAGTCTCTGCTCTATCTTTATACCTGCATATCTTGCAGGCAGGATAATTTTTGGGTCGAAAAATTTTGTGGGTGGGTTGGTGTTCTCCTCCCTGCACTAGGAATCCTGTCTGGTTAGAGGGTGGCCTCTTCAGTCTCCATGACCTGGCTCCCACCCAGTTTCTCTTCTCTCTGCAAGCCCTCTGTCCTCCTGCCCCCAACCCTCTCCACATCTGATCCCATCCCTGGTTTCCTCCGAACTCCCTCTTATATCCTGTTCCCTCTCTTCAGTCACTTCTGCTGTCTATTCTATTTTCCCTTGAGCCCTCCTCGTTAGTTAGCTTATTTTGGTTTGTGGATTGTAGTATGGTTATCCTGTGCTATGCGCTAATATCTGCTTTTAAGTGAGTATATGTCATGTGTGTCTTCTGGCTCTGGGCTACTTCACTCAGGATGATATTTTCTAGTTCCATCCATTTGCCTCCAAATTTCATGATTTCTTTATTTTAAATAGCTGAATAGTATTCCCTGTGTAAATGTACCACATTCCCCCCCCTCCATTCTTTGGTTGAGGGACATCTGGGTTGTTTTGAGTTTCTGGCTATTAAGAATAAAGCTTCTATGATCATAGTTGAGCAAATGTACTTGTTGTACAGTGTAGCATCTTTTTGGTATGTGTTCAGAAGTACTGTGGCTGGGTCTTGAGGTAGAGCAATTTTCAATTTCTGAGAAAGTGTCAGATTGATTTCCAAAGTGGTTGTATAAGCTTTTACTCCCACCAGCAGTGGAGGGGTGTTCCCCTTCCTCTACATCCTTGCCTGCATGTGCTGTCACTTAAGTTGTTGATCTTAGTCATTCTTATAGGTGTAAGATGGAATATCAGAGTCATTTTGATTTTCATTTCCCTGATGGCACTGAATATTTCTTTAAGTGTTTCTTGGCCATTAGAGATTCCTTTGCTGTGAATTCTCTGTTTAGCCCCCTACCCCATTTCAAAATTGGATTATTTGTGTGTTGGTGTTTAATTTCTTGAGTTCTTTATATATTTTGGATATTAGCCCTTTGTCAGATGCAGGGCTGGTGAAGATCTTTTCTCAATCTGTAGGCTGCTGTTTTGTTCTTTTGACATTGTCCTTTGCCTTACTGAGGCTTTTCAGATTCAAGAGGTCCTGTTTATTTATTGTTAATCTTAGAACCTGAGCTGTTGGTGAGAACACCAGAAAGTTGTCTCCTGTGCCAATGAGTTCAAGGCTGATCACCACTTTCTCTTCTAAAAGATTTAATGTTTCTAGTGTTGTGTTGTGTTGAGGTCTTTGCTCCACTTGGACTTGAGATTTGTGCAGGATAATAAATATGGAACTATCTGCATTTTTCTCATGTAGGTGTCCATTTAGACCAGCATCATTTGTTGAAGGTGCTTTCTTTTTTTCCTTTGTAAGGTTTTGGCTTCCCTGTCAAAAATCAAGTGTCTGTAGGTATTCAGGTTTACTTCTGGGTCTTCAAATCAGTTGCATTGATCAGCCAGTCTGTTTCTATTCTAGCACCATGCACTTTTTATTACAATTGCTCTGTAATACATCTTAAAATCAGGAATGGAGATACTTCCATGAAGAGATACCTCCAGAAGTTCTTTTATTGTTCAGGATTGTTTTAGCTATTCTGAGTTTTTTACTTGTCCATATGAAGTTGAGAATTTTTCTTTCAAAGTTGGTAAAGAATTGTTTTGGTATTTTGATGGGAATTCCATTAAATGTATAGATTGCTTTTGGTAAGATGACCATTTTTACTATGTTAATTCTACTAATCCATGAGCATGGGAGATCTTTCCATTTTCTGATATCTTTTGCAATTTCTTTCTTCAGAGACTTGAAGTTCTTGTGACACATGTTTTTGACTTGTTCGGGTAGAGTTATTACAAGATATTTTATATTATTTATGGCTATTGTGAAGGATGTTGTTTCTCTAGTTTCTTTCTCAGCCCCTTTATTGTTTGTATACAGGAGGGCTACTGGTTGTTGTTGTTTTGAGTTAATTTTGTATCCAACCATTTTGATGAAGCTGTTTATCAGCTACAGGAGTTCCCTGGTACAATTTTAAAGATCACTTATGTGTACAATCATATCATCTGCCAAAAGTACTTTGACTTTCTTCTTTACAATTTGTATACCCTTGATCCCTTTTAGTTGTCTTATTGCTCTAGCTAGAACTTCAAGTACTATATCGAAGACATATGGAGAGAATGGGCAGCCTTGTCTTTTTCCTGATTTTAGTGGAATTGCTTTGAGTTTCTCACCATTTAATTTGATATTGGCTATCGGCTTGCTGTATAATGCCTTTATTATGTTCAGGCATGCAGCTTGTATACCTAATTGCTCCAAGACTTTTTTCATGAAGGGGTGTTGAATTTTGTCAAAGACTTTTTCTGCATTTAATGAGATGATCATGTGATTTTTTTCCTTTCAGTTTGTTTATATGGTGGATTACATTGATGGATTTTCATATGTTGAACCATCCCTGCATCCTGCATTTATCACGTAGGGGTAAAGCCTATGTGATCATGGTAGATGGCGTATTTGATATGTCCTTGGATTTGGTTTTCAAGTTTGTTTGGTTTTTTTTTCAGTATTTTTGCATCAATGTTCATATGAGAAATTGGTCTGGAATACTCTTTTTTTTTTTTTTTTTGTTGTTGAATCTTTGTGATTTAGGTATCAGGGTGACCGTGGCTTCATAGAATGTTGGCAATGTTCCTTCTGATTATATTTTGTGAAATAGTTTGGGGAGTATTAGTATTAGCTCTTCTCTGAAAGTTTGGTAGAATTCTGTGCTGAAACCATCTGGCCCTGGGCTGTTTTTTTTGTTTTTTTTTTTTTTTTTTGTTTTGTTTTTTTTTTTTTTTTTTTTTTGAGATTTTTAATGACTGCTTCTATTTTCATTGGGGTTATAGAACTGCTTAAATTGTTTTACCTGTTCTTGATTTAGGTTTGGCAAGTGTAATCTATCAAGAAAATTGTCCATTTCTTTTAGATTTTTCAATTTTATGCAATAGAGGCTTTTGAAGTAAGACCTAATCCTAAGACAAATTATTTAGATTTCCTAAGTATCTGTTGTTATGTCCCCCTTTTGATTTCTGATTTTGTTAATTTGGATACTGTCACTCTGCCTTTTAACTAGTTTGGTTAGGGGTTTGTCTACCTTGTTGATTTTCTCAAAGAACCAGCTCTTGGTTTCATTGGTTCTTTGTATTATTTTCTTTGTTTCTAAGTTTTTGTTTTTTATCCCTGAGTTTGATTATTTCCTAGCGTCTACTCTTCTTGGGTTTGTTTGCTTTTTTGTTCTAGAACTTTTTGGGGGTGATTTTAAATTGCTAGTAGGAGAAGCCTCTAATTTCTTTATTAAGTTGCTTACTGCTCTGAACTTTCCCCTTAGCATGGCTTTCATTGCATGCTATAAGTTTTGATGTTGTGTCTTCATTTTCATTAAATATTAGAAAGTCTTTAATTTCTTTCTTTATTTCTTCCCTGACACAGTGGTCATTGAGTATAGAGTTGTCCAGTTTCCATAAGTTTGTTGGTTTTCTCTTCTTTCTGTTGTTGTTGAAATCCAACTTTAATAGATGGTAGTCTGATAAGATACAAGGGGTTATTTCGATTTTCTTGTATCTGTTGAGGCTTGCTTTGTGATCAAGTATATGCTCCGTTCTGGAGAAGGTTCCGTGGAGTGCTAAAAAGAGTGTATATTCTTTTGTGTCTGGGTGAAATGTTCTGTAGAGATCTGTTAGGTCCATTTGATTCATGATATGTTAGTTTTATTATTTCTGTTTTTTTGTCTTAATGATCTGTCTATTGGTGAGAATGGGGCATTGAAGTCTCATTATTAGGGAGTTTCATGTGTAATTTGAGTTTGATGTGGGGTTTGATGTGTGATTTAAGCTTTAGTAATGCTTATTTTATCAATGTTGGTAACCTTGCACTTGGGGCATAGATATTCAGAATTGAGACTGCATTTTGGTAGCTTTTTCCTTTTATGAGTAGGAAGTGTCCTTCCCCATCTCTTTTGATTAATTTTGGTTGAAAGCCTATTTTATTAGATACTAGAATGGCTACCCCAGCTTTTCACTTGGGTCAGTTTGCTTGGAAAACCCTTTTCCAGCCCTTTACTCTACGATAATGTCTATCTTTGTTGCTGAGGTGTGTTTCTCTTATGCAGGAGAATGATGGATCCTGCTCTTGCATCCATTCTGTTAGCCTTGTTTTTAATTGGGCAATTGAGTCCTTTGATGTTGAGAGATATTAATGACAAATTCATGTTATTTTGATGTTGGTGATGGTAGAGTGTATGTGTGCTGTGTGTGTGCTTCCCTTCTTTTTGCTTTACTGCTGTGAGTTTATTTATTCCCTTGTTTTTTTCTGGGTATGTTTTTTTTTTTTTTTCTGGTTTGGAGTTTCCTGTCTAGTATATTCAGTAGGGTTGTATTTGTAAATAGATATTGTTTAAAATTGTTTTTGTCATGTAATACCTTGTTTTCTCCATCTATGAGGATTAGAAGTTTAGCTGGGTATAGTAGTTGGGGCTGACATCTGTAGTTTCTTAGGATCTGCATGCCATCTGCCCAGGCCCTTCTGGCTCTCATAGTCTCTGTTGAGAAGTCAGGTGTGATTCTGATAGGTCTGCCTTTATATATGATTTGGTCTTTTTCCCTTACAGCTTTTAATATTTTTATTTGTTCTGTACATTTAGTGTTTTGAATATTATGTGGTGGGAGAATTTTCTTTTCTGGTCTAAACTGTTTGGTGTTCTGTTAGCTTTTTGTATGTTTATGGGCATCTCTTTATAGTGGGGAAGTTTCCCTCTATAATTTTGTTGAAAATATTTTCTGGGACTTGGATCTGGGAATCTTCTTCATTTATTCTTATTATTCTTAGGTTTGGTCTTTTCATAGTGGCCCAGATTTCATGTATGTTTTGCATCAGGAACTTTTTAGATTAAACATCTTCTTTGACTGACGTATTATTTTCTTCAATCATATCTTCTATACCTGTGATTCTTTCTTTCATCTCTTGTCTTCTGTTGGTGATACTTACGTCTGTAGTTCCTATTCTACTTCCTAAGTTTTCCATCTCATTTTGTGTTTGTGTTTTCTTTATTACTTCTATTTCCATTTTCAGGTCTTGGACAGTTTTATTTATTTTCTTCACTTGTCTAATTGTATTTTTCCTGTATTTTATTAAGGGATTTATTCATTTCCTTCACCTGTTTGAATTTTCCTGTATTTCTTTAAGAGATTTATTCATATCCTCTTTAAAGGCCTGTATCATCTTTTTAAGGTTGGATTTAATATCATCTTCTTTTGCTTCAGCTGTGTCAGGCGATCCAGGGTTTGCTGTAGTAGGATAGCTGAGTTCAGTTGATGCCATACTGCCTGGCTCTTGTTTATTGTGTTCTTAACACTGGCCTTTAGCCATCTGTTTGTCTCTCATGTTTGCTGGATCCTCCTGATGTCAACAGAACTCCTTGGGAAAGCAGGTAGAGCCTTGGGCCTGATAGTGGAGCTAAGGGATTAGCAGGCTGCTCACTTCTGCTGGGTAGGTGTTCCTGGGGACCTTCAAGCTTGGATGTTCCTTTGCTGGTTGTGTCCCAGGTGGGCAGGAAAAAGGCTGGGCAGGGCCTTACCTGGATCTTCCTGGAGAGCCATAGCCCTGGATGATCCTGGGGTTGGCAGGCCTCCTCCAGAGGGAAGGTTATAGAGCTCTTCTGGCTGTGTCCCCAGCAGACAGGAGCAAGGCTAGGCTTTTAGTTTTGTTTGGTTTTTGTTTTGGTTTTCCATGACAGGTTTTCTCTGTGTAGCCCTGGCTGTCCTGGAACTTGCTACGTAGACCAAGCTGGCCTTGAACTCACAGAGATCTTTCTGTCTCGGCCTCTTGAATGCTGGTATTAAAGACATGTGCCACTACCACCATCTACCTAGAATTTAATTTTTATCATTTGTTTTTATAGATTCTGTGACCTCCTCTTATGTTCTCTGGTTCTTGAATGTTCTTTGTATTTACATATCATTGTGACATAATCATTACTTGGTAATTTATTCAGAATTGAAATCAACTGGTGCTACATTTACCTATATAATACCCCTAAAGAGCACTGTATTAAAGACTTGAAATATAATGAGTGGTTTTAGGTGGTTGTGGACATTCCATTGAAGGGGATGGTTTCAGGACTTTAATCTCTAGGTACTCTCCACATCCAAACAATCATTTACTGTGTGCTCTAGTCATGACAGTCCCCACCACAAACCTAGAGCAACAAGGTCAATTGGTCGCGGACTGAACCCTCCAAAACCATGAACCAAAAGAAGAAAAAGAAATTTAAAATATCTTGAACAGCTTTATCCCTAGATTCTTCTGATTTCTCCCAAAAACTTTAAGTCAAGGGCAGCTTATTTGTATCACTTTTTTCCTTCCAAGATTGTTGACATTTACTTGAGTTTCATGCCTCCCAAATTAGTTAAGGAAATCTAAATAGATAAATTCTCTAAGATTCGAAATCTGGATTTAAATAAAAAGTATATCTTGGCTTCCCTGGCAAGATCACTGAGATACTTGGAGAAAAGACTGAAGAGTGAATCTAGTCCAAACACTGTTTTATGCTCAGTTTCACAACCATTTTTATACCTCAACTATTTATAGAGCAGTTTAATTTAGTGGCCTTTGGTATTTCTGTGATAACTTATTGCTTAATGACCATCAAAGAATTATGTGGCAGCAAATACATAAAAAATAAAGAAAGTCTTATTTTAAATTTATACTTTCAATGATAAAAAGGGTGAATTTTTACCTCTAAGTTTTGGTTCTTTGATGTTTTCTGTCTTCCTTCCTTCCTTCCTTTCTTTCTTTCTTTCTTTCTTTCTTTCTT
>NW_026596345.1:1352200-1375214 GCF_907164565.1 Psammomys obesus | reverse complement strand
TCTTTCTTTCTTTCTTTCTTTCTTTCTTTCTTTCTTTCTTTCTTTCTGTAAATGATCTGTTTCTGGTCCTTAGGCATTTTTTCCTTGCCAATTTTTAAGAGTGCTTTGGACCATAGGGGAAAAAATAATTTTTGTATGGCATATTATAAAAACATCTTTTACATATTCCATTTGGCTCTGTGTACATGGCAGATATATTAATATTTTCCTTTCAGACTTCTTGATCAAAAAATACATGTAAAACTTCTCAGGTTTTTCTTTGTTTGTAGTATGACCCTAATCTTTCTTCTTTAAAGTTTAGCTTATCTAGAATTTGTTTTGGTATCATAAACAAGTAAACATCTACTTTAATATTCCCCCTTTACACACACACATACAGTACACACACACATCATGTTTAGTGTTTAGTTCTAAGATGTAAGTGAATACTCCATATTTTGCCATTGACTTCAAATGTGTTTTAATAAAAAGTGACAGAGGGCTAATATCCAGTATATATAAAGAACTAAAGAAGCTGAAAAGCAGCAAACCAAGTAATCCAATTAAAAAATGGAGAACAGAGCTAAACAGAAAATTCTCTGTAGAAGAATATTGAATGGTAGAGAAACACTTAAAGAAATTCTCAACGTCATCAGCCATTAGGGAAATGCAACTCAAAACGACCCTGAGATTTCACCTTACACCCATCAGAATGGTCAAGATCAAAAACTCAAGTGACAACACATGCTGGAGAGGTTGTGGAGAAAGGGGAACCCTCCTCCATTGCTGGTGGGAATGTAAACTTGTACAACCACTCTGGAAAGCAATCTGGCGCTTTCTCAGACAAATAGGAATAGCGCTTCCTCAAGATCCAGCCATACCACTCCTAGGCATATATCCAAAAGAGGTTCAAGTACACAATAAGGACATTTGTTCAACCATGTTTGTAGCAGCTTTATTGTAATAGCCAGAAGCTGGAAATAGCCCAGATGCCCCTCAACTGAAGAATGGATGCACAAATTGTGATACATCTACACAATGGAGTATTACTCTGCAATGAAAATAAGGAAATCATGAAATTTGCAGGTAAATGGTGGGACCTGGAAAGGATCATCCTGAGTGAGCTGTCCCAGAAGCAGAAAGACACACACGGTATATACTCACTCATATAGACATGTAATATAGGATAAACCTACTAAAATCTGTACATCTAAAGAAACTAATCAAGAGAGAGGACCCTGACTAAAATGCTCAATTCCTATCTGGAAAGGCAAAGAGGAAGGACATCAGAAGAAGAAGAAAACAGGAAACAAGCTAGGAAACTGCCACAGAGGGCCTCTGAAAGGCTCTGCAGACTATCAAAGCAGACACTGAGATTTATGGCCAATTGTTGGGCAGTGTGCGTGGAATCTTATATAAGAAGTGGGAAATAGTAAGATCTGGAGAGGATAAGAACTCCACAAGGAGAGCAACAGAATCAGAAAATTTGAACACAGGGGTCTTCCCAGAGACTCATACTCCAACCAAGTACCATGCATGGAGATAACCTAGAACCCCTGCACTGATGTAGCCCATGGCAGTTTAGTTTCCAAGTGGGTTCCATAGTAATGGGAAGAGGGACCACCTCTGACATAATCTGATTGGCCTACTCTTTGATCACCTCCCCCTGAGGGAGGAGCAGCCTTACCAGGCCACAGAAGATGACAATGCAGCCACTCCTGATGAGATCTGATAGACTAAGATCAGAAGGAAGGAAAGGAGGACCTCCCCTATCAATGGACTTGGGGAGGGTCATGCGTGAAGAAGGGGATGAGAGGGTGGGATCAGGAGGGGAGGGGGAGGGGTTTATGGGAGGATACAAAGTGAATAAAGTGTAATTAATAAAAAAATCCAAAAAAAGATATCTAAACATATTCAGGTTTAGTTCTGAATACCAGATTCTGTTTCATTTTAGGCTGACCTTCTGTTTCTAAATGCCATCCTTTTGTCTATTGTAATAGACAAAAGTGTGTTTAAACAGGAAGTTTGAAAATGTTGTCAATTAAATCATAGAGCAAACAACTTTCTCAGCCTTTTCCTCAGATATAAAATTAGGATATTGGAAACTCTATGAAAGATTTTGGTGAGCCAAGGTTGTATTGTCTTTTATCATTGACCCCTAATGTGTACTGTCATGTAGTAACAGCTTTGGAAACATGCACTATAGGAATAAAACATGACTTAAAACCTGTCAGCTTCTCACAATCTGCTTTTGATTGATTATTGTTACTTTTGTTCTTAGTCCCCAAAGGTCTAGTGATCATTCATGCATAACAATGGGTTTAGGTAATTAGGTTTAATTTCATTTAAGACACTTTTCGTTTTCCAGAATATTAAGGTACTAAATGAAGTCCAAGGGCTGTAAATTGTTCTTTCCTTTTTTAAGAAAGAACATTGAATTTTCTAATATTTTACCAACAGCAGCGATCAACGACTAATCAGAAGGAAACACTTCTAACTCCAGCACTGACGGTCACTTTCCCTTATTTAACAGTGTATATTTTCTTCATTTAGATGCATAAGAGAATCCTACTCAGACACTACACACAGTTAAAGCCAAGCAAACACCAGACAGGGAAGGTCACCAAATTTCAGACAGGACAGAGAAAATACTATGTCTAATTTAGGATTGGAATGATTATCTTCTAGAATTGGGGAAGAGGGGGAGTCGTGCAGCTTCCAGTGAAATTCTGATAAAGACAAGTGGTTTTGTTTACTTTATAAAGGAATTCTATTAAGCCAAAAACATTTAATTCATTTTTTTTCGTTATCTATCACAAAATGGTAAGTCTTGATTAGAGTCATGAAGAGACACATGCAAACTTGAGAGACTTGGATCTCAGAAAACAGACATGAATTAAAACACACACACACACATAGGAACACACACATACTTAAATTGATCTTAGAATTGGAGATTAGTGTTCTTGGATGAGAACTCTGAGGTCAGTGGGTAAGGGAAGAGGTCTTCTGGCTTTTGAGGACTAGGGGATGGAGATGGGGGAAGAGAGGGAAGGTGGGCCCAGGAGAAAGCAAGGGAGGGGATATGATCAGGATGTAAAGTGAATAAATTAATAATAATATTTTTTAAAGCCAAGAAAGAAAGAAAAAGGAACAACTGCTGATTACCAGAAGTGTCTTTGGTTGTGAGCAGGCAGGAGAGTATATTCCAATCCTCTTGCCAATTTTATGTTTTTCTGTCTGTTTTTTTTTTTTTTTTTGATCCATGGGTTTATTTCTTCAATCACCATTTATTGAATACCTATTTGATTCCAAGAACTATTGTAGGCCTGAGAGTATGCCCTCAGAAGGTTCTCATTCAAGTTCAGGGCTCCTCGTACACTGGCTGTCATAACAGGGAATTAGCTAGGACATACATTCCCAAGGTGAAACTGTGGCCTGGGTCAGAAAGGCTTACTAAAAAGGGAAGAATAGATGCTTACAGTGCAGGCATGTATTGTTACTTGAGGTTTTGATCTTAGCCATCTGCTATTTACTAAAAATGAAACAAACCTATAGCCTTGTCTACCAAGAGAAAAACATCAAACATATCAAATTTGTTTGGGTGAGGTGCATGCCACAGACGTCTCAAAACTGTCAAGGCTATAAAATGCACAGAAAGACTAAAAAATTGGCACCGACCAAAAAACACTATGGAGACATGAAAACTGTCTTAGTCCGTGTTCTATTGCAGTGAAGAGACATCACAACCAAGGCAAGCTTTATGAAAGAAAACATTTATTTTGCTTAGAGTTTCAGAGGTTTGGCTTGGGGAAGAGCAGATAGTAACATCTGACATTGTGGCTTAGCTCAGAGGCTAAGGGCAAGATTGTGAGCAGTCGGGCACTGCCGCCTGCATAGGCTAGAAGTGACCGAGGAATGCATTTCGGAAAGAGTTCTATTTTTGTCCTTGAAATTTTAGCCCTAAATCTGTGCTGTGTAAGAACTCAAATTATAAGAGATGGCAGATATATTTTTTTTACATAAAATAAAGTCCTGAGGCAACTTGTTTATTTTCAAGCCATATAAAAATTTGTCACATGTCACTTCTATGTCATTAAAGAACAGACTCACTCCTCCCCATAACCATGTATGTCAGCTTTCTGGGAACGAGATTCCAGAAGAACTCCCTGTGACCACACATCCATCTTCTCATGCCAGAGAATTTCTGGATCTTATATAACTAGATTCCCCATGGAAGTTTCTTTGAAGTCTGCCTGCTTAGAAAGACAGTGCTCTTCCTCTAGGCAGATTAGGTGTCCCGAAAGCTTGAAAGAATGTGAAGGACCTAGCTCCAAGGAGGTATACTATTTAAACACAGTTTTGTTTTGGAGTCGGGGGACAGGGGAAATCCGTTTTGCATGTACCTTTGGGATGCCAATAAATATGGAAGGTGTCTGTAGTAGGATTATAATAGACTGATTTACTAAAGATGACAAAGTCTGCCTAGAATTTCTGGACTGGGGAGGGCAGAAGGTGCAGCTGAGGAAGAGCTACAGTCAAATTTTAGCATGTAAACCGTGATGTGAGAATCAGGCTTTGTACACATAAATTCACATACTCCAGCACTAGTCGTTCTTCTGTTTTGTGTGAAAGGAAAAGGAAGAGTGATGGATACATCCCTAATGACTATCTGTGTGGTGTTTGCTTTACTTCTGTGTTCTTTTCCCTATTTTCTCCTTCCTCATTTACACCCATACCATTCCTTGTATCCTAATAAAGAAATCCACGTAACTTTACTATCTTAGTCTATAAAATGTAGACAACAATACCAACTTCATAAGATTAACTGAACTGATACATCTGAAGCACTTGGATCAGTCATTAGCACATTTTAAGTACTGGAAATTAGTTTATGATGCTGGTTGAGAGGAAAATTAGCATTTTAAGGGAGAGAGGAATTGTTTTACAGAGAGGGTGGTAGCTGAGATGAGCTTGCAATGTATATGCTATACACACCCTATGCAGTTTCATCACCCGAAGAATCCGGGGCATTTATGTGATCTTTCAGTGGGCAAAGTTGTCTAACACAGTTCCTGTTTTATAATCCAGGGCTAAGTATCATATCTACAAAGATGAATGTCTTACAGGCATAATGAGATATGAAAACAACATATCCTCAAATGCTAGCAACAAAGTATGGAATAGTGTAGGTTGTTTTCTCTCATGATTGCATAGCTGATTGGAAAGCACAGCCATGGAAAAGCTGAAAATTCAAGATCTGGAATTTCTGCTGACTGCATATTGGTTTTTGGATCATAATGAGGTAGAAAAGTTAGAGGATCATCTATCTTTTCTGACTAATTCCACCAACATGAAATTCAAGAATAGAATTTTATTTAAAAGAGCAGATTTATGGTGACATTTCAGAGTAGTGGCTATTTTGGGGACAGTGAAAGGACTATCATAGGGAAGACTAGGAGGCTGAAGATTCTCTTCAGAGGTGAAGCATGACCTCTTTCCCCAGAGTCTGTGGGAAACACTCAGGACATGCCAGTTAAAGAAAGTTCAAGGCAGAGAGCTATGAATCTGAAGGGAATACTCTGCTTTTCTGAATCATTTGTAGAAACAGAGACTAGTGATGAGCATAGGAAGTGAAGAAAGTTTCTGAGGCAGCTGCAGAGGGAAGGGCTCAGGCTGACCAGCAGCCCAGGATGCCCTGAGTGGAAGCTGAACACTTCCAGATGAAGTACTTTCTGTTACTCCCAACCAAAGAGGGTTGTTGAAGTGTTCCCAACTTGTTGGCAGCTGAAGGAGGGGTGGGATGAGGGCTGGCATGTGAAAGGCCCAAGGTTCAAATTCTACCACAGAAACAAAAGTAGGAGGTTAAATTTGGGGGGGTGTTAAGAAATGAAATCTGGCATATAACCTAACTGAAGACAGTATGTTTAAGTCAATGCTATCATTTATGATCAGTCAAGTCGAATACTGTGTGGACAGCTGTGGATAGGTTGCTTATACATCGTGGTGCTTGCGGATGCCACTAAAACCCAAATCATTTGCTGCCATGATTTAAATTAGAAATGTCCCCACAAAGTCTAGTCAGTTTAAAGCTCTGTCCCCAAGGCGATGCTCAGAGATGGACTTTGGGGAAGTGACTGAATCATGATGTGACCTCATCAGCGCGTGCACTTATTGCTGAGCTTCGAATGTGACAGGCTACTATGGAGTAATGAAAACCCATGAGATAGGTTCTAGTTGAAGGTGTGCCTTTCGGGGAGGAAAACTTCCCTTTGGCCCCTTCTCTTTCTCTGTCACCATAGTGAGTTGCTTTGCTCCCCCAACCTTTCCATATTGATATCTCTTGTCCCAGCACAAGCCTATGAACAGAGCTGAGTGATCACGGAAGGAAACCTTTGAACTACATGCACAAGCAAGCCTTTCCTGATTTTAAATCGATTCTCTCAGGCATCTTGTCATAATGGTGATAATATGACTAATATGTTTGCCATCCTACACAGAAATACATTTTCTCCTTCCAATATCGAACAGTGCTTACGATGAGACAATAGTCACATGCTACTTGACCACCAGAATTTACTTGACCACTGTAATTCACCTTTTCTACAAATCAGTGGAATCTACAGCTCCTTGGGAGGAATTAGGGCAATTTCATTGACAGGCAATTACAGAAGAAGCAGGAAAGATGTGCTCTGGGCACTTGTTTCCATTTTTCCTGATCAGGAGGACAGGTTTGTGGTGTGCATCTCTCTCTCTCTTTCTCTCTCTTCCTATCCTTCCATCCTTCCCTCCATCTCTCCCTCCCTCCCTCCTTCTTTCCTTTCTTCCCTATTCCCTCATTATATTTTGGAGATGGGGTGAGCAGAGGTCAACCTTAGGTTTTGCTCCTTAGATGCAGTCCATATTGGTTTGTTTGTTTATCTTTTGTTTTGTTTTGTTGTTTTGAGACAGGGTCTCTGTGATGGATAGATTTAATGTCAACTTGATTCAAAAGTGTTGACATACCTATGGGCATTCTATTGGCTGATGATTTATGTGGAGAGCCCAGACCATCATGGGTAATGCTACCCTGGGAAGGTGGGAAAAAACCAGGAAACAGGATTACTCTATGGCTTTCTCTTCAGTTCTCACCTTTAGATTCCTGTCCTGAGTTTCCTCCCTGACTTTCCTAGATGTCCTGTCCTGAGTTTCCTCCTCTAGACTTTCCTAGACTATGAACTGTACAATAAAATAAACCTGGTCCTTTCAAAGTTTCTTTTAGTCCTTATATGTTATTATATCAAGAGAAACCACAACTAACACAGTTTTTCACTGGCCTGGAAGTAGCTGGGCAGCAAGCTTCTGGGATTCCCTTGTCTCTGCCTCCCCGAAGGTAGGATAACAAATGTGTGCCATCATGACTGGCTTTTACTTGGGTCTGGGATTTGAAACTCAAGCCCTCATTCTTGCGTAGCAGGTGCTATACCAACTAAGCCTGTCTGTCCAACCTCTGATATTTAATACTTTTAGCCAGAAAATCATGTCCATTGGTTAAGCCACAAAGTATTATAATTGACTTCATTTAAACATAAATATTGAAAAACACCAAACTTGTTATTATATACAGAAAGATCAGAATTCTAGAAAAAGAGGTATATAATTATTTGAATAGGAAGCTCATGAAAATCAATACTGTGAACTTTAAATAGTTTTATATTGTACTCTGATCTATAGTGTGTGGACAGAATTATGTCAGCATTTACAGCCTTGTCCACCCACAATTGAGCTAAAAGCTGCCCCAAATGAGATGACACTGGAGATTCTTAAAAAAACACTTCAAATAATCATAACTGTGACAATAATTTTATTACATGTCATTTTTAGTTGATACTTTGAATATATTATGGTGTACATGTATTGTAGATATTATGCTAATCATTGTATATAGTATTTGGTTGTATTACTGAAGGAGCTTGTGAGGGTTATATTTTATCATACTCATCTTATGGGCAAGGACAGTCAAGCTCAGAAGAAAGCAACCAGCTGACCAGGTTTTCTTCAGATATGGAATTTTTAGTGGTGATCCCTGAAATGTTCCGGACATGCTGAAAGGAGCTGGTTACCCTGTAAGAGTAACTCATTTGATTTATGAGGATTAAAGGCAGATGTAAACCCCAGAGTTCGCTACTTACTTGGTTCTCTGATTTCTTTATTTATTTGGTTGTCCTATCTATCACATCTATCACCAGTCCAGCTCAAGAACAATTTAGACATTCTTTGCATGGGAGGAGGGATCAAGGGTGAAGTAAGATGAAATAATTTTACACAGACTAATTGAAGATATCATCTGATAAACACCTTCAGCAAAGAGGTAGGATACAAAATTGTTATGTAAATATCAGTAGCCTTCATACATTGCAAAGACAAGCATATTGGGAAAAAAAAACAGTAAAATAATCCTATTCACAGTAACCACAAGGTAAACAAAATATCCAGGAATAAACCTAGCCAAGGAAATGATAAACCTTTACAATGAAAACTTTAAGACACTGAGGAAAGAAACCGAAGAAGACACTAGAAGATGGTAAGCCATCCTCCTCCCTACTGTGCTCCTGGACTGGAAGAATCAGTATAATGAAAATGGCTCTCCTACCAAAGGCAATCTGCATGTCCAAAGTAATCCCAGTCAAGATCCCAGGGACATTCTAAACAGACAGTCGTAAGTTTTATATGAAAACACAGATGACCCAGAATAGCTAAAACAATCCTGAACAAAAAAACACTTGGTGGGTATCTGTATACCTAATTTCAAATTATATTATGGAGTCATAGCAAGGAAACTCGCACTATTCTGGCACAAAAATAGATGTTTAGATCAATGATATAAAATAGTGTACCTAGGAATGAGTCTATACAACAGTAGCTACCTGATTTTTGACAAAGAATCTAAAAATATACATTGGAGAAGATAGGATCTTCAACAAATAGTTCTGGGAAACCTGGGCATTGACACTTAAAAGAATGAAACTTGATCTTTATATCTTACCCTGCAAAAATCTTAACTACAAATGAATCAAATTCTTTGGTTAAACAACTGATGCCCTGAAAATTCTAGGGGAAACAGTAGGAGATGAACTTTAATATGTGTGTATAGTTAAGAATTTCTGAATATAACTCTTGTAGCATAGGCAAAAAACTGAACAATTGATAAATGGGATCTCATTAAACTAAAAAGCTTCTGAACAGCAAAGGAAACTGTTAAGTGAAGACACAATTCATAGAAGAAACTATTTGCCAGTTATACATATAATAAAGAATTAATAACTAGAATATGCCAGGGGAAAACAAACCTCTATGAAATAAACAGCCTAACTTGAAAAAGAATATGAAAATAAATAGTTCTCAAAATAAATTACAAAATTTGGAAAACATTCAAAAAGTGTTCAAAACCCTTTGCCACCACTGGACTGTAGACTAAAACTACTTTAAGATTCCATCTCATCTCAGTCAAAATGAAAGGCCATCAGTGCTGATACAAATGATGGAATTTGATGGAAACAGAAAGGAACCATTATACACTGCTGTAATCTAGTGCATCCACTTTGGAAATCACTCTACAGGTTCCTCAGAACACTAGAACTAGATCTACCATGTGACTCAGGCATAACTCTTAGACATATTATGCTCAAAGGACTTTATACTCTCCTTCAGAGACACCTATATATCCGTATTCATTGCAGCGTTATTCACAATAGCTGGAAATAGAAACATTCTCCATATCTATCAACTAACGAATGAATATTGAAAATGTGGTACATATATACAACGGAATCTTAACAGCTATAAAAAATTCAATTATAAATTTTTTAGGAAAAAGTGTACTGAGCGCAGTAACCCAGGCTCAGAAAGAAAAATGCACCGTTTTCTTATATATGCAGATTCTAGTCCACAAACGACTGAGCAAATGAAGCTGAGTCTCCCTTTATAACATTTCCAAAGTGCCTAAAGGCTACCGGAAAGTGACATTCAGAGCAGAACCCTCTCACCTGGGGAAGTGGGTAGAGATGACACCGTGATTGGACAGCATCCTGCTTGCACAATTTCAGAGCATGGCACACCACATCAGCATTCATAGCTTCACTGAGTCTGACAGGAAATGGAGCAAAGCAAAAGCTATTTAAGATCTCTCAGGTGTTAGGAAGTAGAAGCTCTATCAAACAGTTAAATCCCCAGGACAAATTCTGATGCTCTCACAGCCTGGCCTTAGAGATTTGCCGGGCAGGTACAGCTACTGGATTGTAGTTTCCTGCAATACTTATCTCTCCTGCCTCTTGCATTAGGTCTTGAGGACAGGATAGGACATTCAATCCCTGAGCTATGAGTGAGCCTCTCAGAACACCCCAGTGTTTTCAGAAAAAGCATAAAAACAACTGGGAAAAAAAAGAGGAAAGAGTATGATTAGGTGAGAACAATATTTAAAGGTTATAGGACCTAATAGCAAAACGACTTTACTATATATAGTTGTAGACACTTAAAATTATTTTCTTAGATACAAGCCAAACCACATCTGCCCCTTTAAATCAAATGTATCTCTTAGTCTTGTGGAAGAAAAACAAGATTGCTGATTTATTTCTTTTCTGGAAGATGCTATAAGGACAATGATCTTCAAATACGGTGGTTGTGTCTGGATTCAAGGAGCTAAAACAAAGTGTGATGGTTCGTTGTCATGCTTATATGCTTAAAATTATCCAGGAGAAGCATCCTCCAAGAAGGCATTTGCAGACAGGTTGCACAGTGTGCTGTCTGATGGGCTAGTGCTCAAGAACCAAGATGGTTTTCAAAGAACCATCTCTAAGTAATGGTTTTTTTTTTTTTTGTTATTGTAGTCTCTTCTCCATTAATTTCTACCATGATATTGATTTTTTTTTCTATATAGTTCATTTGGGTTTGGTTTCTAATTTTTCTAGAGCCTTGAAGTATATAATTTGATTATTATTTTGAGATCTCTCTGATTTTTAAGAAATATAAACATTTAGACCCACAGACTCTTGTATATATCCCAGAGGTTCTGGTAGGCTGTACTTTCATTTTCATTTAAATTAGAAATTAAAAAACATCCTTAGTGATTTTCTTCCATGGCATATGTTCATTTAAAACTATATTGTTCAATCCCTAGGTATTTGTGTATTGCCTGAGATTGGAAATGCCATTGCTTTCCAGTTTTATTCCACTTTAGTTTTGTAAGGTGCTGCTAATTATTTAAATTATTATGTGTAGCATAAGGCTTTGTGGATTCTATTGTGAGCAATTTTGGAGAGTCTATCTATTCCTGAGAAGAATGTTTATTTCCTAATTATTGTAAAGAATGTCTATTTTTCTACTTATTTCATGGCATGTTCTATAGATATCTATTTAATTTTGTTGATGTGTGGTATACTTTAGTTATAAGGTTTATTTTCTGGTTTGTTGTTCTTTTTGAGTCAGGGTTTCTCTGTGTAGCCTTGGTTGTCCTGGACTCCTTTCTAGACCAGGCAGGTTTTGAACTCACAGAGATCCTTGAACTCACAGAAATCAACCTGCCTCTGGCTCCTTGAGTGCTGAGATTAAAGGTGTGTGCTACCACACCCAGAATTATTTTCTGATTTTTAATTTTGAAGACATATCTAGATGTCAGAGTGAGATATTTGAAGCCTTCAGTTATTACTGTGTTGAGACATATGTGTATGACTTTTAGTGTTCAATTAAAAATGAGCCCCCATGTGCACATTATATTTATAATAACTATATCATTTGGATGAATTGTTCCTTTCACTAACATGCAGTGTTCATCTTCTCATTTAACTAGTTTTGGTGTGCAGTCTACTCTATCAGACATGACAATCAGACCAGCTTCTATTTGCTTGGTAGGATGTTTTGTAACCTTTAACTCTCAGTGTTTGGATCTCCTACTTAGTATTGAGAGTTTCATGGATAAAAATATTGTATCCGGTCAGTCTGCACCTTTTATTTCATATGAAAGGCCATTTACGTTAAAGGTTATTATTAAATATTTGCTATTATTGGGTCAATGCATCACTCAGTCCTAATAAGAGAAACTTCCTGCAGTAGATGGAAATTAACCCTGAGACCTACAACCAGACAATGTGAAGACAATGAGAGACTTTGGAGCACTCAGTCCTAAATGGAATGTCTTTATTAAACCCCTCTTCTCAAGGCTCAGGGACCTATGCAGAAGAGAAGGCAGGAAGACTGTAAGATCAGGTGAAGTATGATGTCTGAGTGTAGGCACTCCTGGAAAGGCCTTTAACTAAGGTAGTGGGGGGGGGAAGCCTACCTCATTTTGAAGATTTTGTGTCACTACTGTTTAAAAAAAAATAACCTTTTTATTGATTCTTTGTGAACCCCAATACTCCTCATTTCCCCATCCCTTTGTATCTATCTACCTTCCATACCTGCAACCTCCAGCCCACCAAAAGAAGCAAAAATAAAATAGAATAATAATGAAAAAAAATCTTTAACACAGTTTACCCTTTTGTCCACACACCTTTACTTTTAAATGTTCATTGTAATAAGTCATTGGTCTGGTTCAAGGCCTCTGGCTTCTGCTACACAATCAATATTGGATCCTCACCAGGACTCCTCTTGGATATCTTATTGTTGCCCTATGATCTTGCAGCTTTAGATCTGCAGGACTGACCCTTTCTTTTGGGGGGAGGGGGAACTCAATGGTCTGGAACTGGGCCTGGGAGACAGCTGAGTGGTCAACAGCTGTTCTGCACCCAACACTCCCAGGTTGAGCTCTCCAGCACTGCTCTGGCTGGCTCATCAAATGCTCTAGCTGGCAAAGGGGCAGGGTCAGCTCTTCTGCTCTTAAGTGCTTGGGGCTGGCTCACCCATGCCTTCCCCATCATGGCCAGCTCTACTGTGCTACTGAATTGAGGGGCAGGGCCTGCTCTCCCACTCTCATAATCTCTGGGGCAGCTCTCTACCTGTCACATGCCATGAGGAATTAAGAAAAGACAGCATATCTCCCTCGTCCATGCCACCCTCCAGCAGATGAGGGGCAGGGACAGTTCTCCGGCTTTCATAACCTCAGGACCAACTCTCCTACCGGCCACAGGTGATGAGGGAGGGAGAAATTTCTTCCTCACATAAGCCACCCCATGGCAATTTAAGGGTGGGGCCAACTCTCTTGAGCTCATACCCTTGGTCCGGCCCACCCACACTTTCCATCAGGATCAGCTCTACTGTGTTGCCCAGGAAAAGGGTGGGCCCATCCCAGCACAGTGCCTCAGGCAGCAGTCCAGACCAGGGATGTCTGCATAGATTTTGGTGGCAACACTGGCCTGGGACAGCAACACAGACCTCAGCTGCCATAGGAGCATGGACCCAGACATGGTCTCCAGCAGCAGCATTGGCCTGGATGTCCCCATGGCTGCAGATGGCAGCACAGGCCACTTACATTAGCATGTTTCCCATAGGTGACAGGGCCCTCAGATATCCTTATGGTCTCTGGTGGCAGCCCAGACTATGGACATCTACTTGGCTTTTGGTGGTAACTTGGGCCACAGACATTGACAGACTTCATCTGCAGCAGGATCACAGACCCAGACATGGCCCTTGGTGGCAGCCGGGGCCAGGACTTCACCATGATCTCCTCATATCTGCCTGTTCCTCACTGCCTTCAAGTCTCCAGGTCTACCTTACTCCACAATGTTATGAACCCCTTCCTCATATTCTTTTCCATCTCTGTACTGGTTACTCCATTTCCCCCATCTCTCCATCACACATTCATTCATCATAGTGGTGCCTGCAGCAGGTTCTTAATTGTTTTTCTTCTGTGGCAGGTGCTTGGGTGTCTTTCTTCTGGCTACCCAAGGTCAGTGTGGCCAGGGCAAATGCTTTGGTGTTTTTCTTCAGGCAGCCCAACCAACATGATCAGGGTAGGTGCTTGGGTATCTTTCTTCTGGCCTCCCCACTTCTCTCTTTTATGAGTATTTATTGTGAACTTTTGATTGTTCACGTTTTAAGAAAAATGCTTGTTTTTGTTACAGAGATGAGGTAAACATGGTCCTTCACTTTCACAAATTGTGCAATTGGATTTCCCACACTTGAGGAAGTCTCAGGGCTGAGCACATCCACATTGCAGGTGGCGAGGCTCGCCCTGGAAAATCACCTTCACGATCACGGTCTCTCTCTTCCTGGGAAATATTGTGGGTATTTTCTTTTCTCACTGGGTAACTCCAGTTGATGTGGAATGTGATATGTAGACCAGGCTACCCTTGAACTCACAGAGCAAGTTTTCCTTGTCCTGTAGGAGCTGGGACTACAGGTGTGAGCCACTATACCTGGTTTGAATCTAATCAATTCTGTAATTACTTTGTGAAGAACATAGTTAAAATGCTTTGTATTTGTATGTCAACAAAGGTCATTATGTCTACACCATACCATAACTGTTATAATTACTGTTTCTCAGGTTTCTTATTAAAATGTTGTTATTTCATGATTAATGAAAGGTACTGGACTTGGGAGAGAGGGCTTTGTGACTGTACAGAGAAGCAAGAGGAGACGAAGAGGGAGGGCCCACAGCTAGATTTTCTGAAGCAACATCACGAACAGTGGAGGCCAGGATCAGATAGGGGAATCTGCTCTTGAATACTTCCTAGTATTTCAACCTAGGTAGCCTCTTCCTGTATGTCACGGCCTTAATATTTGTTTCCCAAACCTCCAAACTTGTATGTTAACATCTAATCATGATGCATATTGAGAAATAGGACATTTGGGGGGGGTGTCTCAGCTTATAAACAGGTTCAGTGCCCCTTTAGATAGAGGGAGGGCCCAAGGAACTTGTTTGTTCATTTTGTCTCATGAGTTTACAGAAAAAGGCAATTTCTACGAAGCAAAGAGGAAACTCTATCAGGCATCTAATCTGCTGGTACCTTGATTTTATACTCCAAGTCTCCAGATCTCCAGATGTGATATAATTTTATGTTATTTAAAAAAATTTCTAGTGTCAGGAATTTTAAAAATAAGACATCAAACAGATCAAGATCCTGCATGGCAAGTTTTGGAGGGAATGTCTTATTTCTCAGGTTCCTTCTTTCTTTACAGAATCCTGTGGCTATATCTGTGGGTAGAGAATGTAATTGCTACATAATTAGTCCATGAATTATTGAGACCTGACTAGTACGAGATAATAGAAAGAATGCCCTCCAGGTCAGAACACACATTTAATACTGGAAGGCAGCTATTCAGGTAAAATTAAATCATGAGGTTGTCATTTTCAGGGACTGAATCAACTCAAGTTGTTTTTTCTGACTATCGAAAACAAGGTGCGAGAGGCTGATGCTTGTAAGGAGAGATCCCTATCAGCAGAGAGCTGACAGAGTGCTGGCAGTGAAAGGATGCTGTTGCTGACAGAGTGGTCGTCCTGACAGGGTGTTGGCATGGATAGGGCCCTGGAGCTGACAAGGTGCTAGGCTTCTGCGGGCAAACAAGCGGTGGACAAAACCATTTACTCATCTGTCTTTCTTCAAAGTAGTCTATGCTCCATCCATCTCTGATTCCTTCCCTTCCTCCACCACATTTCCATCCTTCCTTTGACATATCTTTGAGTTTTCTGAATCCCTGGAAATATACACAGAGCGAATAAAATGTAGTCCCAGGAGTTTGAAAGCTGTTAAATTGGTGGGGATTCAGAGAAGTCGAGTGGTAAAGTGTAAGCACCTGTCCTAGGTGCTGCTCTAGAGGTTTGCACAGCATGTTGTTTGTGCACGTGTGAATGCTTCTGTGCGTGCATGTGTGCCAATGTGCTTGTGTGTGGTAGGAGTCAAATGTCCATGTTAGCATGGAGAGGATTAGAGAAGCTTTCAGAAGAGGTGACCAGGAGTTGGAGTCTAAAGAAGTAAGGTGATGTATCTGGTATAGATTTTAGGTGTATCAAACACATGTAACAACTGTAAAAATCTTTAGGCAAACCCCGCTTGCAGTGTGACCAAATCATCATGGAATGTGGTGTGCTGTGAGGTAGCAAGGGATGAGTTTAGAAGGGCTTTCAGGACCAGTTCATGAAGAATTTTGTATTAGGTACCAGGAATCACTGGAGGGCATCACTGCATTTCTATTCCCACTTACCAGTGTGGCCACATTGGACAAACCTCCCTTTCTACTTTTTACTGTTAATTTGGTCATTTAATGGGCTTTTTGAGGATGGATGTCCTGGACTGGTGACTGCACCTGGCATCCTGCAGTGTAGACTATGACCTCAAGTTGGGTGACATGGACCACTGTTGAGGGAGCACCATGAATATGAACTTATCCTATCCAGTGCCTCAAAGACTGATCAAAGCAGAAGGAAAAGAATGAGAAAGAAAACGAGTAAACAGATAGTGATGACACAGAGGGGCTAGACCATAATATGCTAAGAACCCTGAAGCACAGAGGGCTGGAATCCACAGCGAGAGAGCAGGGTCAGAACTAGTAGCTTAGAGATAATGTTGGGTTATTTGTTGTTGGAATTGTCTGTAAATCTCACATGGAAAGTGCTTGCAAAGACACAAACCCAGATTTTCATGCGGTAGTTCTAGAAACTACAGTTTCTACCAGAATGACAACATCAGTCTAGAGTCAATTTCCTTCTGTTAATGGTAACAAAGAGATCAGGGCCAGCCCTTCTCAGTAAGTACCATAGGCAGTACATGCTGCCCTCTGCTCTGTGCCAGCAACTGTGACAGAATGCAATACCATACTCACAATTTTATGATGTCTGCTCCAAACATCTGAACCAGGAAATAGCAGGAGGTTTTCAAAAACATCGCTTCTAAGAAAAAAAAAGTGAATAGAATACATTTTATTATCATAGTTTAGGGCATGGATCAGTGTTTGTCTGAAGGAGAACTAAGACTGAATTAAGACTGAATAGTTAATTAATGACTAAGCATTAGTTTTAAGGGTTTAGTAATTTTAAAGTTACCATGGTTAATAAAAGATCACTTCTAGGTGTTGGAGCAATGGCTCCAGAAAACTTGGGTTGAATTCCCAGAATCCACATATTGACTCACAACCATCTATAGTTCCAGACCCAGGGCCTCAGATGCCCATTTCTGGACTCCTCTAGCACCAGGAATACAAGCGGTACACAGACATACATGCAGGCAAAATGCTCATACCTACAAAAATAATCTTTTCCATACAAGATTTGTATGAGTACTGTTTTACTGCAAATATTTGAAGATCACTAGTTTGTTATAAAATTACAGATTTTATTTTCTTTTTTTAAAGTAAGGAATATCAGAATGTTGACTAGGATCTCTTTTGTTGAATGACAAACATATCGAAAAAGAAACAGAAAAAGTACCTTCTACAATAGCCTCAGAAAATAAAATATCTTGAGATAACTCTAGCCATGCAAGAGGGTGAATACAAAACTTGTATAATAAAAACTTGAAGTCACTAAAGAAAGAAACGGAAGGCTACACCAGAAAATGAATAGATCTCCCTAGCTTGAGATCAGTAGGATCAATATTATGAAAATGGCCATCCTACCAAAACCAATCTACAAATTCAATACAATCCTCATAAAAAAATTTCAATGCAATTCTACACAGAAATTGAAAAAAAAAAAAAGCTTCAACTTCATATGGAAGCACAAAAAGCCAAAGGATGGCTAAAACACTCTGACAAAAGACCTGCCGAAGTTATCACCACCCACAATTCCAAGTCATACTACAGAGCTACAGTAATAAATACAGCATGGTCTTGACATTAAAACAGCAGTCCTGTTAGGCCACAGAGGAGAGCTTTGCAGCCAGGCCTGAAGATACCTGATAAAACAAGATCAGATGAATGGAGAGGAGGTCCCCCCTATCAGTTGACTTGGAAAGGGGCACAGTGGAGATGAGGGAGGGAAGGAGGACCTGGGAGAGAATGAGGGATCGGGACACGGCTGGGATACAGAGTTAATAAAATGTAACTGATAAGAAAAAAATAAAATTCAAAAAAAAAAAAAAAAGAAACATTTTTTTGGTTCTTTTGCTCTCCTTGTGGAGCTCCTGTCCCCTACAGGTCTTTCTGTCTTCCCCTTCTTTCCTAAGATTCCCTGTACTCTGCCCAACGTTTGGCTATGAGTTTCAGCATCTGCTTCTATACCCTGCTGGATAAAGTTTTTCAGGGGCCCTCTGTGGTAGGCTCCTGTCCTGTTCCCTATTTTTCTCTCATCTGATGTCTATCCCATTTGTCTTTTTGAATGAAGATTGAGCATCTTATCCAGGGTCCTCCTTCTTCTTAGCTTCTTTAGGTGTACAGATTTTAGTATGTTTATCCTATATTATATATCTAATATCCACTTAAAAGTGAGTATATACCCCAAAAATCTGGGTCCAGGGGTCTTTTCTGAGATGATACTCCAACCAAGGACCATTCATGGAGATAACCTAGAACCCCTGCACAGATGTAGCCCGTGGTAGCTCAGTCTCCAAGTGGGATCCTCAGTAAAGGGAACAGGGGATGTCTCTGACATGAACTAAATGGCTGGCTCTTGATCACCTCCCCTTGAGTAGGAGCAGCCTTACCAGACCATAGAGGAAGACAATGCAGCCAGTCCTGATGAGACCTGATAGGCCAAGTTCAGATGGAAGGGGAGGAAAACCTCCCCTATCACTGGACTGGGGGAGAGGCATGGGAAGAAAAGAGGGAGGGAGGGAAGGATTGGGAGGGCATGAGGGAGGGGTTACAGCTGGAATGCAAAGTGAATAAACTGAAATAAATAATAAATAAATAAAAATAAAAAACCCAGACACATTGATCAATGGAACTGAATTGAAGACCAAGATGTAATTCCACATACCATGAACACCTGAGTTTTGACAAGTGGAAAAAAAATCACATTGATGAAAAGATACCATTGTCAAAAAGTGACGCTGATGATACTGTAGCTGCATGCAGAAAAATGCAAATAGATATATTTGCATCACTTTCCATAAAAATCAGTCCCAAGAGATCCAAGATGGTGGTGACAAACACACACTATGTCTGATAAGCAGGACAGCAGTGACTGCACAGAAACCAACAGACAGAACTGTGGTCCCCAAAACACCAATGTCTGTGTTTCACAGGTGAGAGGAAACCCCATGGTAAAGGAAACAAGAGCCTTGCCCAGCCAATCCCAGGAATAGTTCGGTCTCAGCATATAGCCATTCCCCTGTGAGCTGCTCTCACTGACCTGTGAATACCTTCTGGGTACCAGGGCAGGCAGCTCCAACATCAGGCCTCCTGATGACCAGGAGCCATGGGAACAGCCCCAGACACCACTCCAAAGCTCAACCCATCTCCCTAGGGAGACAGAACAGAGAACTCTGGGCTTGCTAGTTCTCCAAGATGGCTGTGCCCAGCAAGTACAGTGTCTGAGCACAATGTCTGGACAGCTGCAGTTCATTAACTTCAGAGCAAGAAAGCCAGTGGTTGAACAGCTGCCACTGGGATTTTCCCTGGTGAGAGGAGAGGCCCTGGGCTCTTGCGGACTCCAGTACACAAGATCATACAAATGAAGAGAGCTGCAAGCTCTCATATTGAGGCCTTTGGAGAGGCCTGTAGAGAGGAAATGAATAAATTACTCAAAGAAATACAGGAAAACACAAACAAACAAATGAAGGAAATCAATAAAATAGTTCAAGATCTGAAAATGGAAATGGAAACAGTAAAGAAAGCAGAAACTGAGGAAATTCTGGAAAGAGAAAACTTAGAGAAGAAAACAGAAACTACAGAGATAAGCATTGCCAACAGAATACATGAGATGGAGGAAACAATTTCTTGTGTAGAAGATACACTGGAAGAAATCCATGCATCCATCAAAGAAAATGTTAAATAAAAAAAAATTCCTGACACAAAACATCCAAGCACATAAGGACACCATGAAAATATAAAAATCTAAGAATAATAGGAATAGAGGCAGAGAGAAGGTTCCTGGTTCCAAGGCCCAGAAAGCATTTTCAACAAAATCATTGAAGAAAAGTTTTCTAATCTAAAGAAAGAGATGCCTATAAGCATATAAGAGGCCTACAGAGCACCAAATAGATTAGACCAGAAAAGAAAATCCTCCGGCTACATAATAATCAAAGCACTAAATGTACAGAATAAAGAAAAAACTATTAAAAGCTATAAAGGAAAAAAAAAAAACAAGTAACCTATAATGACAAACCTATCAGAATCACATCTGACTTTTCAGCAGAGACCATAAAAGCCAGAAGGGCCTGAGCAGACATCTTGCAAACCTTAAGAGACCACAGATGCGAAGCCTCACTACTATATCACTATACACAGGAAAAATTTTAATCATCATAAATGGAAAAAATATTTCATAACAGAAAAACCCAGCCCTAAAGAATATATGAGAAGAAAATCTCCCACCCAGAGAGGTAAACTACCCCCCAAAAGACCACAGGCTATAAATAACTTCACTAAAGCAAACAAAAAAAAATAGACAAGCACATAAAAACACTACCACAACCAACACCAAAATAAAAGGATCAAATAGTCCCTTCTCATTAATCTCTCTGAACATCAATGCACTGAACTCTCCAATAAAAAGACATAGACTAACAGAATAGATGTGTAACGAAGACCCAACATGCTGCTGCATACAAGAAACACACCTCAGCCACAAAGATAGACATTACCTGAGAGTAAAGGGCTGGAAGAAGGTTTTTTCAAGCAAATGGACCTAAGAAGCAAGCTGAAATAGACATTCTATTATCTAATAAAAAAGACTTTTAACCAAACTAATCAAAATATATGAGGAAGGATACTTCATACTCATCAAAAGAAAGCTCCACCAAGATGACATCTCAATTCTGAATATCTATGCCCCAAATACAAGGGCACCCGCATTCGTAAAAGAAACATTAATAAAGCTTAAACCATACATCATTCCCCTCACATTAATAGTGGGAGACTTCAACACCCCACTCTTACCAGTGGACAGATCAACCAAACAGAAACAAACCTGAGAAGTAATGACACTAACAGATGTCATGAATCAGATGGACCTAACAGACATCTATAGAACTTTTCACTCAAACACAAAAGAATATACCTTCTTCTCAGCACCTCACAGGACCTTCTCCAAAACTGACTATATAATCAGCCACAAAGTAAGCCTCAATAGGTACAAGAAGATTGAAATAATCACTTGTATACTATCAGCTTGCCATGGAATAAAGCTGGGCCTCAACAACAACAGAAAACATTGACACTGACCAGCTCTCTACTTAACAACAACTGGGTCAGAGAAGAAATAAAGAAATTGAGGACTTCCTAAAATTCAGTGAAAATGAAGACACGACACATCCAAACTTATGGGCACAATGAAAACAGTGATGAGAGGAAGGTTCATTAACTATTTGAGGCATCTATACAATCAACAAGAGCAATAAAAGACTTAATGAAACCAAGAGCTGCTTCTCTGACAAAATCAGCAAGATAGACAAACCCTTAGCAAAAATAACTGAAAGGCAGAGAGAGAATATACCCAAATCAACAAAATCAGAAATGAAAAGGGGGACATAACTACAGACACTGATGTAAAACTCACAGCTCCTGCTCCTGTGCAGTTCCTCTCCCTGAGCTAAACCTCTGAAGCTGTAAGCAAAGCCCAATTAAATGCAATGTCTTGGTCTCTTCATAGCAATGGATAAATAACTAAGGCACTGGTGTAATGAAGATGCTCTGAAACCGTGGTGATGGATTATGACTATGAACATATAGAAAGCCACTGTGGTTACATTTTTAATCAATGACTTGAAATACAAGTGAATTTTATCTCAATACAATGGTCAAAATCCATTGCCCTCCCCCTCCATGCCACTCCCTGAGAGGGTTACCACTGAGGAGAGGATCAAGCCTTTCTGATGTCACTGAATTAGAGCGACTGGGATTCTAGCACCAGCTCGTTGACCTCAGGTCCGTGGTAAGTGCTTTCCTTTCCACAAATTTTGCCTTCTTTATCTGATAATGTGGCCGTACCAGTCATTGTGGCACACACCTTTAATCCTAGTGCTCAGGAGGCAGAGGCAGGTGGAACTCTGAATTTCAGGCCAGCCTGTTCTACATAACAAGTTCTAAAACAGCCGGAGCTACATAGAGAAACCCTGTCTCAAAAAACAAAAACAATAACAACAACAAGAAAAAACAAACAATGAAGGAAAGAGAAAATGTGTCCATGGTGTTTGGTTGTTTTCGCTGTAACATTACATGGTTTAAAGAATTTTTAAAGAGAAGTTTATAATTATGTGAGGATGGAGGCAGCTTGGAAATGTTTAAAGTAATGCTACTGCTAGAGTAGCTTAGCCTGGAGCAGAGCAATTTTAAAAATGGCATTAGTGCGTTCTTTGATTAACTTGCATTACTGGCTGAGAGGCAAAGAAAATCCATCTTCCTTTGGTTTGATGAGAAGCACTGTGAGTGTGTTTCCATGATTGTTTTGCTCCACTCAAAGCGAATGGCTTCGGGGTTCTCATTTGGAGCAGACCCCTCTGCAGTCTCCAGTTCTGTGATGCTAACTCAGGAGGCTGATGGAGCAGTGGTGGATGTGGGAAAAGAGAAGATACTCCAAGAGCTAAGAATGAGCATGAGAATGAGGAGCAGAAACAATAAAGCCTCTGGTAAAGAGACAGATGAACCCAGGAAACTACAATTAGATGGTATCCTAAGTGTCACTGCAACCCAAGTGATAAGACTCAACTGTGGTTCTAATGTGTCCCTCAAGTTCCTGTGTCATGAAGACAGTCCTTTTGCCACAGTGTTGAAATCTGTGGCCTGATAAAAGGTTTTTCCCCTCCAATGGATTAATGTCATGTTATGGAATGACACAGCAGGAAGCATGATACTTGGGTCATCCATTTGGACTTTGGGCCTCCAGAACTCTGAGACAACTACACTTCTGTTCTTTATCACCTGTATTGTTCTGTTTTTAGTACCACCAGACAGTGGAAGATGCTTTAGGCAAATTTTGTGAGGTGTGTGTGTGTGTGTGTGTGTGTGTGTGTGTGTGTGTGTGTGTGTG
>NW_026596345.1:1347781-1352190 GCF_907164565.1 Psammomys obesus | reverse complement strand
GTGTGTGTGTGTGTGTGTGTGTGTGTGTGTGTGTGTGTGTGTGTGTGTGTTTATTTAACTGGGACCTAAGAACAGGACCTTGTGTGTGCTAGGCAAAATTTTCTATCACTGAGTTACATTCCCAGCTCTGAAGACAAAATATAAAGCAGACAGAACCTTTACTATTGGATCAGGCTTGTAAGTGAGCAGGCACAAGAATATTTCCACAAATCAAGAGAATGAAGACTTGGAATAGCACATCAATAAAAGAAAATATGACTATTCCAAACAGGAAAGAAGGGTTTGGAAAGGATTACTGGGCAGTCCTGATGCATTAGGATAACACGTATGTTTTTTTGCAAATGAAACTGAAAACTTCCCCATCTGTGAGTCATGCTCACATTGGCTGTCACTTTTTTTGCTCATCAGTCTCATCTGAGCTGGTGAGCATCTTTACCCTCACTCTGTAATCAGGAATGCCAAGCTCTGTCTCAGTGAGAGAGCCAAGGCCACAGGAGCAGCTAACAGTTCAGCTGAAACTTAAGACTTTTCCCTTCCTAAAAGTCTTCCTAAAGATTCTGAAGGCCATTATTTATAACGTACATTTCAATATGCCAAGGACATTTTATTTGATGTCCTAGCTACCTCAGGCAGAGCAGGTATTGTTAAATACTAACTATTAATGAGTACCTTGAAGCACAGAGAGACCAATTAGCCACGCTGCCAACTCTGTGGCTGCATATTCCAGGATGCATGTGTTGCTTTGCTCTTTTTAAGACGGCACGAGTTCTTAACCATTGTATTTAACAGAGATAGAATTTCCGAATGGGTGACCAGGCAAGCGAAGTTCTGGTATGGCATTCAGAATGCAAGATTCTGTTGACGGCTGGCCACAATGATTCCATTAACCATTTACTCACTGATGATTCTGAGATTAGTCTCAAGTGTTTACTAATGAGAAACATGTTAGGTTTCAAACCTGGGACAAACAGGCTGAGGTGCCTAGTTAACATATCAAAGAGGACCTTGGCCTCCAGGTTCTCCCTACATCCCTCATCCCTACTTGTTACAAGGGGCTCCCAGCCTACCCCACCTCTTACCCTGAACTCTACAGCCCACGGGGCTGAACTGCTCTTTCCTATATAATCCATCAGTTTTGATTACCTATCCTCTTTGTACCATTGGGCCTCCCGGCTGCTATACCTAGTTCCCCTGATCACCCTCTCCCTCTCCTTTCCCTTGTCCCCATATGGCCCAGCTCAGTCTGTTCATGTCCACTCTGGATTCTGCCAGATGTCCTTGCCTCTGGATATGCTCTCTTACGTATCTCTAAGAAACCTTCTCCTCCACCCTACCTAGGACCGCTCATGTTCCTTTTCCTTTTTTATTTCTTTTTTTTTCCCCCATTCAAATCATAGGTAAAAGCACAGGTAGAAGGTACGAACATGTACAATTTAAAGACACTAATCTTCTAGGGCATTGAAAGGGCAGTGTGATCTACCCAGATGTTAATCTCAAGAGCACAGGTTACCTGTTGTGTCCATTAAGGGTAGGGAAGTTGTGTTTGTTAACTTTAGAGGCAAAAAGAATACTTGGAAGTGACTTCTTTAAAAAAAAATGTGTGTTTGTGTGCATAATTTCATGTTCACCTATTCCTCTTGCTTCCTAATTATCATGCAGAAGCCAATGTTAGATCCAAAAAGACACTATGGGCTGGGCCTAGTATATTCTCTAGGGGGAATCCTTAGGTAGGAGACAGTCTCCTCATTATTCTACAGAATTCACATAGCCGTTCTGTACAGGTTTTTCATTGCCATTAAATCAGAATAACATGCCCAACCTGTCTTTAAATCTGTCAAGTGGTGTGACCATTTAAGCTGAACAAGAGTACCTGGTTTCCATCTGAAAGTCCCCAAATCTCTGATGAGATCAAAATGATTCCCAAAGCCTTTTTCATTCACTAGAGTTTCTCCATGTGTGTAGGAAATACAACTCCCTCCCCAAGCCCTATTTTCTGGTTTTCTTCTCCTGTGACAGGTGGGCTTTCTATTCACTAAGCTTCCACTCTCTTACTTTTGGACAACATAGCTTTTTCTAGAAAAGTCAAATTCAAGGTGCAAATGGCTCCATGTGACACTGAGACCTATTGCACGGAAACAGCCTGTGGAGGGGCAGGTTTAGTGACAACTGACTCCCTGAAATATCCTCCTTTGGAAAATAGTATTAGTGTTTCCCTGTTAACCCAGAGATGTGAAATGTGTCACCATAACCAATGTGTGAGGATGTGTACTTTGTGGGGAGAGAACTTTACCCAGATCTCTGTTTTGGAGGCAGAAAATGGGGCAGCCTCATCTGTTCATTTCTGTCTGTTTTCTACAAGAAAACAGAGGAGAAGGGAGTAAGCACTCAGGCAGAGATATCAGACCTTCCTTCTTTAAAAAGTGTTGTTGTTGTTGTTGTGTGTGTGGACATGGGGATGCATGGCATGAGGAGGGCACATGTGGGTTCTGGGGGTTCACCTAGGTCATCAGGCTTGTGCTACAAGCACCTTTGCCCCCTGTATCATCTCACTGGCTTCTGTGTCTTTTTATTCTGTAGAGATAGTGCCTCAGTATATTGCACAGGATGCTATAGAACTTGTGGGTTCCACGATCTCCACCATCCCAATGCTGATACTTCAGGTATGCGCTAAAATGCTTAGCAATCTGTTCTTTTATTCCAACAACTTGTTCTTAAGTGCTAGCTCTCTCTATAATATCAGCGCTCGTCCCTTTTCAGGGTGATACTCAGATTCACCTGTATTAGACTGTGGCTTGTAATGGAGAATAAGCCTTCGGTACAAGAACCTATGGAGGATCACATTCAAACTGTACCCAACTATAGAAGTAAGACTTTTGACAGATTCTGGATGTTCAATATTAAGAATGTAAATCAAAGACATAGGATGTTTACATGACAAAGAACAATTAAGGAGTTGTCTTAGAGAATATAGATCTTAAAATCATAATGCTGAATGAAAACATGATGTTGCAAGCAATGTATTATTATGTATGTATATTTAAAACCTTCACACAGGAAAACACTGGAAAGGTGATGGTGGAAACAGTGCAGCTTTGGAATCTCTTTGAGTTTTCCCCCCAAACACACACACACTACGTAGCTGACTAGCAAAGCCCATAGAAAACAGTTAAAACAAAATTAGGAACCCCCATTAACAGAATCAAGTATTATGTAAAGATGACTTATCTGCATCTGTGCCAAAGGAGAGTCCAGAGGTGTCAGACAGGTTTCCAGAGCTGATTGGAAGTCTGAGTCAGTCAACCATAAGATGCCAACTGAGCCCAGGAGGAGGTTACCACAGCCCTTAAGGTCAGAAAAATTAGGGGGTTAGAGTAATTTGATGCTCATAATCTCTGGGAACTGGACCCCCAGATCAATTCTGAACAGGGTCCACACTCAGTGGAAACCACTGAGCTGCTTAAAAATAGAGTTAAAGAAGCGCTTGGTAAAAGTGGGCAGGGAAAAGATGCAGAAAGTTGAAGCAGCCAACATCCTGTACTTGATACACTGCACAGAAGCAACAACGATGGGGCTCTGAACATTCAGAAACATTATCTTGTGCTACCTCTAAGAGTTTCTGAGGAATAATTTCACAAAAAAAAATTAAGCAACAGAAATGTATCTAGGTCAACTCCCATACAAAGCTATTATAAGAAGAAAAAAAAAAAAAGAATAACATTCCTACAGATAGTAAAAGCATGCCAGAAATCATGCCAAAAGAAGAGATTAAAATAGTGTCTCAAAATGAGAGACTTCATTAATAAAATGATATAACACATGAAAGTAGAGAAGAAATCCAAGTTGGAAAAAACTTGGATAAAAAAAAATCAGAGAAAATAGAAATTATTTTAAAAAATGAAGTTTAAACTATAATGAACACACCAAAAAGGAAAGCAGAGACAGTCTTCAGAGAAATCAGAGATGAAAGAAGGGAGGAACTTAATAAGACATGAAGAGGGTAGGGATGCCAGTGAGAGCCCTTGGTTAGGGTACATGGCATTCTGGGTTCCACTCTAGCATTCAGCACACCCACAAAGAGAGAGACAGAAGGGGATTCAAAAGGGAGGCAAAGTATCAGACAGGCCATGAAGAAGCAATACATGGATAAGAGGAAATCCATGAAGAAACCCAAACCAAGGAAATTGAAGGAATAAAAAGCCCTTCCTTCAATTAGAGAAAGCACATACTTAAAACCACTGCGTGCTTGACAACACGAACATTCGGGATTGAACACTTTCTGCTTAGATCGCTAACTTCCACAGAAAACATTAAGAAAACTCTCTTTTGAAATTCCTGGCAAACATAGCAAGTGACAAGGAAAGAAAGAAAGAAAGAAAGAAAGAAAGAAAGAAAGAAAGAAAGAAAGAAAG
>NW_026596345.1:1298886-1347771 GCF_907164565.1 Psammomys obesus | reverse complement strand
GAAAGAAAGAAAGAAAGAAAGAAAGAAAGAAAGAAAGAAAGAAAGAAAGAAAGAAAGAAAGAAAGAAAGAAAGAAAAAAGAAAGATCCTTAGACCTACAGTAAGTTTTAAACTTATTTTTCATTTTAAAATATTTATTTTTATTTTATGTGTATGAGTGGTTTGTCACGTTTGTGCACAGTGTGTGTCCCTGGTGCCCAGGGAACAGAAGTTATAGACATTCATGAGATCCCTGATGTGGGTTCTGAGAACCAGACTCTAGACCACTGCAAGGGCAGCAAGTGCTCTTAACTGCTGAGCCATCTCTCCAGCCCCACAATAGGCTTTTTAGTAATTAATAGTCTTATGGAAAGGAATTGTATACCAAGGATTTTCGTGTGTGTGTGTTTGTGTGCTATATGCACATGTGTGTATGTGTATGCATATTTTCTGTCCTTGTCCACGGAAGAGGCTTAAAAAGCTTTACCATCCAGTATAATTAAGATTCCCAAGAGAGGATGCTTGAATCTCACTCAGAAGGGAAATAAAATAAGCATTGGAAGTGGATGGATGGAGGGAACTGAGTATGAGAGGGTATGGAAAGGGGAGCACAGGTGGGGATGAGGAATAGTGAGCAGGGAGGGCCTGGTGAGAAAACTGAAATGGAAGGTGGGGGCATGCAAGAAATGTAGAAGAGGGGAGGCCCAGGAAGTATATGGGGGTTACCCTAGCTGAGCTCCTAGCAGCGGGGGATATGGAGCCTGAAGCCACCTCCTGTAACCAGGCAGGACTTCCAGTGGAGGGAGGAGGACACCAACCCACCCACAAAACCCTCTACCCAAAATTTGTCTTGCCTACAAGATGTGCAGGGACAAAGATGGAACAGAGATTGAGTGTTGTAGGTGGTTATTAATATTTACTATTGGTTTATCTTCTAGTAATGCTGCTGTTAATCCTCAGCAGCTGTATAACCAAATCACCACACAGAGACTGGGTTTTTAGTTAACCTAGAACACAATGCTGGGCAATATTTACTCCCTCTTAAACCTCCAAGCCCTCAGTTTCCTAACATTTAGATTTCCCACATTATACTTGCTTTTTGTGAAATCTTAGGTCTGGTTCATGCTCCATATCCTCCAAGATCTCTCCTCCAGCTCTGCTCTCCTCCCTCTCCTCTCACCCCTTCTCCTCCTTCTCCTCCCACTCCTCTCCCGCCTTCTGGCTCCTCCCTGCTCAACATTGTGTCTAATTGCTTTATTTTGTCCTGTTTACACAAGAGTTGAGACAGGATGCTTAGAATGAGTATCACCATGTAATATCCGGATTAAAACCAGAGAGTTGGGGGTGGAGTGGGGGAGAAATCAGTATTTGAATGAACAAGGGTAAGGTGTATACATTAAAAAAAATTATACCAACAATTGAGGGAATGGCCAAACAAAGACTGGCCTACTTGAGACCCATCCATGGGAGAGAACCAGTCCCTGACACTATTAATGTTACTCTGCTATGCTTGCAGACAGGAGCCTAGCATAACTCCTCTGAGAGGCTTCACCCTGCACTTGATGAAAACAGATGCAGAGATCCACAGCCAAACATTAGACAGAGATCTGGAAGTCCTATGGAATAGTTGGGGGAAAAATTGAGGGAACCGGTGGGGTCAAGGAATCCACAAGAAGACCTACAGAGTCAACTAACCTGGGCCAATGGGGGCTCACAGAGACTGAACCACCAAACACAGAGCATACATGGACTGGTCTTAGGCCCCCTGCACATATGTAGTAGATGCCGAGCTTGGTCATTATATGGGTCCCCCAACAACTGGAATGGGGACCCTCTCTGATTCTGATGCCTGCCTTTGGATTCCGTTCTCCTTGCTGTGCTACTTTGTCTGGTAGGATGTGCCTAGTCATGCAAGGACTTAATGTGCCAGAGTGGGTTAGTACCCTTGGGGAAACTCCCCCTTCTCTTAGGAGGAGAGGGGAAAATGGAGAGAAGAGTGTATGAGGAAGGACTGGGAAAAGAGGGGTCTGCAATCAGGATATAAAGCAAATTAATTAATTAATTAATTAATTAATTAATTAATTAATTAATGGGAAAAACTCCAAGTACCCAGGCTTTAGTCTTAATATTAAAACTTGTCACAAAACAAAACAAAAATACCAAATAACAACAAAAGTAACAACAACAAAACACAGATTCCTAAGAAGAATAACTGATTTTAAGCCTCAGAAATGTGCATGACAGGTTGGAATACCTGGCTATTCCAGTTGCTGAGGAAGTTCTGTGAGGTTATTTGAGCTCATGCTCAAATTGAAGAACAGATTCTGCCCTTCTGGTCAAAGAACAGGTTATTTGAGCTTAGGATAATGGTCAGGATAATGGTTGTAATTGACTGAAATATCTCAGGTATGTTTAAATCATGACTTAGAAGCATTTTAAAGAAAATGATTACTTTGGGATAATAGCAGAAAACCAGTGCACTCTCTTGAAAACTGTTAAGTTAAAAAAGAGAGAGAGAATAATTTGTTCTGATTTTTTAAATTAAACTCTGTACTATAAGAAAATATTCAAATAAGATGATGAGGAAACAGGTCAAGTATACTTCAATGAAGAAATGATCGGTTATGCTATAAATTAATATCCTTGGGAGGTGTCCCCTTCTCTGAGGAGGGGAGGTGAGGGAGGAAAGGGAAGCTAGAGGGACTGGGAGGAAAGGAGGAAGGGAAAGCTCTGATGGTGATGTAAATAAATTAATAAATTAATGAAAAAAAATGATCAGTTAAAATGTTCCAATCATGTATCACTCAATAAGCTGATACATCTTACCATGAAGTATCAACAGCCACCAGAGTTGCAGAGAGGAAAGAGGAAGGGAGGAAGGGAGGGAGCAAGGTATGGGACGGGGGAGAAAGACAGACAAAGATGGAGACAAAAACAGAGAGAGAGAAAGAGAGAGAGAGAGAGAGAGAGAGAGAGAGAGAGGGAATGAGAATACCATGTATCATTTTGCCAAAGGAATCAAACTGGAGTGTTCTAGCTGAGGTTCCAGGTCTGAGAAACTGGAGAGCTCAGAAAGAACATGTTCAGTTACACTATAGGCAGAAAAATCCCAGGCTTTGGAAAGCCTTACAGGACAAATTTCACAGGTAAATTTTATGAGAAAGGAAAAGATGAAAAGCTAAGTTTTAGATTGTAATAGACCTGGGAGACACATCAGAAATGTAAAATGAGGACAAGAAGATAGTTATGCTAAGTCTATAAAGAAACATGAAAAAAAAAAATACTACAAAGTATAGATGTTTTCTTTTGCAGGTAAGTAGAAGGGCCATGACTGTACAGAGCATGTGGGTGGGACCTCTGTGGAGGATAATTATCTGTTCTTTCTGACCTGGGCTGTTTACACGGGGGCTTAACTTTAAAAACAAGCAAACAAAAAACAACCGCATGTTCATTTTATGTGATTTCTACATCTGTTTTCATTTACCCCAAAAATAGTTTTAAAACTTGGTAACAAGATAACTACAGCTTACTTAGGTTCATATGACTGAATGTGTAAATACTAAATCCTGCAGAAACAATAGTCACTAAGTTTGCTTCTCTTTATGGAAGTTGGTAGAAAATAGAACTGGGGCAGACAGAGCCAGAAGGTGTTTCAAGTTTATCTGCCATAATTTAATTTCACCAAAGACTTGATATAAATATACTGAGATCTTAACAATGATCCATCGAGACATTATAAGCAGGTGTGTGTATACTATTGTCTCCAACGCTTTCTTTTGGAGTTCTAAATATCTTTTCTGGTAAATGCATATTAGGAACAATACTATTCTCAAAAATTATATTTCTTTTGCTTTTGACAGGGAGTACTAAATAAATCAAATATACAATCACTGTTAGGCTCAATACCATGCTTACAAAAAAAAAATAGTGTCAGTTTTCTTGATGAATTAGTTTCTACTAAGAGAAAGAAAATTTGACTTCCAAATACATAACTACTGTGTATAAAGAAAATAGAGTAAATATTTTCTTTCTGCTGAGTCTGAAAAACAAATACAGAGCTTTCCAAAAGCACTTATGAGTTCCTTGGTTTCCAGGATGGGTGAGAAAATGAACTGGGATCCTGGTAAAATGAATGGGGTGTCCCAGGTAAGTTCCCATTTGCAGTTCTGAGATCAGAAATCCTCCCAGCCTAATGTCTGTATTAGCAGAACTGTGTATGTATGTGTATGTGTGTGTGTACAAGTAAACAGAATTTTTCATTATTTCGACTTCTTATTGGCTAAGGTGATTATCATCAGGTGGGAAAATCATTATTATTGTGACGCGCTAATGATAAACCGCCATTCAACGTTTTCTCCCTAAATAGCCACAGTGATGACCACCATGATAAAGAATGCAGAAACTACCTAAAATGGACATTTTGTTTCAGTCACTGTAAATGCCATAAGAATATCAATCTAAGGAAAGCACAGTCAAATTCTGCTACGTAAGACTCCCCAGGGAACAAGCTCCATCTTGGAGACTCACAGAGTAGACAAGCAGACACAGAGCCCAGGCTTGCAGACTTACCAGGCAGGTAGCTGCAGAGTCTCTTCATCGCCACCTGGACTGAGGAGTTGTGAACTTCAGCCAGCTGCTCAATCAGAGATACTGCCACCACACACCCTGAAGGGAACAGAAGAGCATGTCAGCTGCTCACCCGGGGTTGGAGGGTCTAGGGAAGGAAAGCAGAAAGACTGGGTACTTTAGCACACCAACTGAGGCACAAAATGTCCCTTGCTTTTGCCTTTAGACATCTATTGCATACCCAAACACACTGGGATTTGAAGAGAAATGAGATGTACAAGGAGAAGACTGTGGCTTGGGGGCTCAGAAAGTCAGGGGTTGTCAGAGTAGCTTCTCACTTGTGAGCTTTGTGACCTTGGGGAAGTAATTATTCTGTCTTAATATCCAGAGAAGTTAAGAGAAAGAAAGGATGCTTAAATGTGATAGAGTAAGGAAAGTTGTACATAATACATAGCTACTAGCTTCTCAGATCTTTACTTGTTCCTTGGCAGTAGACGTCTTCATTATCATTCCTACCCCACAACATCGTGGCCTGTGACCTAGAGTCAGATTTCTAATTTTGGAACAGTAGTAGAACTTTCCCAGAAGACCTAGGATTTAACTCTGACTTTACAACCTTGGACTCAATATCTTCCCTGTTTAAGTCTTGATTTCTGTATAAAGCAGAGATAAGACATTTTCTACCGTGCAACAGTGACGATCGACTGGGATCATAATGCAACTGAATGCGCCTTTGAAAAGCAGCACCTTGAGAAACATCCCAGGCCATAAGACTAATACTAGACAGTATGAACCAAATGTGCTGAGTGTGTGGAAGAAAACCTGGGCACATTGGGAATGTATTCTTTCTCTCACTTTGGTATAGAATAAGTGTTACTTCCCAGGCTTGAGGAGCTCATGTTTCTAGAAGATTCTATTACTTGCTTCAATCTACCAAACTGGGTAGAAACATCCTCGATATGTAGGTGTGTTAGAAGTTGCTAGATTTCATTCACATATTTAAAAAAAAAAAAAAAAAGAGGCGGGCACATGCTAGCAGATTTGTAGCACAGAAGTTCCACATGAAGAAGCTAACTAGAAGTGAGAATGAGAAGATTGGTGAGCAGGGCCCCCGACTCACAATCATGGCTTCTGCTAGAAGGGGAGCAACGCCACTGGGCATTTCTAGACAGAAAGAAATAAAATCTTCTATAAAATGAGAGGAAGATATAAGAGCCATCTACCTCTCTAGATACTACAGTACCCAATAGCACTTTGCTTACAATTTCTCTGGGTCCTCAGACTGCGAGGTGGTGCCCACTAGCCATGAGATTCTGAGTTCTGTACAGCTGACATTTTCCTGGGCTGATAGCATTTACTTGTGGGTGTGTTTGGTAGCATTAACTCTCAAGACTAACTGACTGTATTTTCTAATGAATTCACCATCTTTGATGGTTCTCTTACATTGCCATGCATTTAGTAGCTGATACTGGTTAGCATTCTATGACCTAAAAAGCATTTTCATGTATATTTGTTCTGTTTTAAAAATTTAAACACAATGCAATCTCATTTTAGAAAACAGGATATGAAAACAGGATAGCAAGATAATAAACCACTCATCTTACCTGGCAGGACCAATTGCACCTTCCTTTTGAGTATATCAAGCATATTAAAAAAAAATCTAAACTGCAAATGGTAAGTAATAAGTGGTTTTACTACAGTGTAGTAAGAGGCTGCAGTGCAGTTGAAAAGGAAAAGGCTTTGAACAAAAGAAAGCACAGGGTTCAAATACTAGATCAGCCAGTATTGTGACCCAGTATTTGACTGGGATGTCTACCTTTTGAAACTTCAGTCTTGAGTTTAGAGTGAACTCTGCATTCCTTAACAACGGAGTGGGCTCTCCCTGTCTTTGTGATTGGCGCAGTGCCTGTTCATAACATAGGCACAAGAGTTGTTTACTGGCTTGAAACGGGCCTGTTCGAGAGCTTGTCGGGGAATGTTGGTCACCAGTTGCTGAGCGGTTTTCCTGGGAAATGGTTCATGGTTACTTCTACAGCTCTACTATCTTACTGGTCTATTTCGGTTTTCACCTCTGGACAACAGGTCATCCCTTGAGCCAAACGGCAGAACCTATGGGAAACAGGCACCACATGCAGCTCCCAATCAAACCAGCACGTAGTGGAGAGTGCTCTGAATCCCCCCTGTGGCAGCTTAACGGTGGGCTGCACTGATTGATGCCCAGGGTGGATGAAAAGCAGGGTGCACATGGGGATTTGAAGGTCCTGTGAGAAGGCTTGGTACTGCCACTCAATGGAGATTTCATTGGGAATTGTGTCCAACTCTCAGCCTGATGCTATTATGATTCCAGGCACCTTAAATACAAAGAAATTCCATTGTTACCTCAAAATAATTTGCTATAGTTTTCATGAAAAACATCTTCAGTCTGAACCGTTAAGTAGATGACTAAGGAGTTTGGGTAATTTTCATGATTGAAGTGGACTATTGAGAAGTTAGGCCAGACCCACTGTGAGGGTGGAGTCAATATCAAAGGAATAATGCTAAGAAAGAGAGGACTTTCTTGTTTTAAAAAAGATAATAAAGGAGCATAAAAACATTTGTGAGTTGGCATGCTGCTCAGTTTCCCCTTAAGACACCATTATTTGAGATGTTGAACCTTAAGAATGATGAGAAATTAACACGTTATTCCCTTCTGATAAATATAAAACATGAAGTAAGCTCATTTTAGTCCCCCCCCCTCCACGAAAGGCTCTGGTTTCATAAGCTGTTTGTGTTCCTGTATCTTCTCTACCCATTCAGTATCCACATCAGTCTTTTTCCCTTTGTCTCAGAACTCTATACAGACATCTCTCTTACTTGTGTCAGATGCATTCTAGAACCCCACTCAGGTACCAAAATCTGTAGATGCTCAAGACCCCTATATATACACCATCGAAGACCCTTTAAGCCCCCGCTTGGTACTTGTAACACCTAATGCAATGTGCGCAGTTTGCAAATAGTTGTTATACTTTATTACTCAGAAAACGACACAAGAGGAAAAAGTCTGTACCTGCTCAAGACAGACAATTACAGCACGTTTTGATCAGAGGCTGGCTGAATACACAGGTCTGTGAGCCATGCTCATAAAAGCCCACTGTACTAACGACCTTGGGCTATCACTAGACACTGCTCTGATATCAGCTTCCTGGAGAGCAGAGTCAGTTACGTTTGTTTTTCTTTCACTCCACGACAGCACCGTGCGACCACTAAGAGCGAGACTGAAGGAAACAGTCTTAGGAAACAACCTCTGCACTGTGGGGGAGGGGACTGCCTCTCCAAGGAGCTATACCTGAGAAACCTATCAGGCTCCTGTGTGGCTTGAGAAAATAGCTCACTCGTTCTCCCTTTTCTCCAAGTATTGGGCGGGCACGGATGGAGGGATGACAAAATCTGCATCTCGTTTCTCCCAAATCAGAGGAGTCCTGTAACAGTGGCCTTAACAAAGGAAACATGCATCCAACTAAAGAAACTTGTCCTAGGCAAGAAAATAGGCAAGAAGTGATAGGCTCCTTGACAAGCAGTATGGTACGGAGAGGTATGACTCCTGTATAGGGACGCTCGCAATCTACTCCAATTTACAACAACTGGATGTTAATTAACGGCTGAAGGACTAATGAGAGGTGACTTTGCAAGAGACGGTGCAGAGCGGAAGGGAGGAAAAGCCTTCTCAGCAGAGAAACAAGACCCGCAGCCCAAAAGAGTATGACAGAAGGCTCCACATTTTTTCACAATTTAATTAGCAGCAAGTTTTCTTTTCCTGTCATCATTAAAAAATAAATAGTTTTCTATACTATAACTAATGGCCTAATAGACAGGCTAGGATGCAAGGTGTGGAAATCAGACATTCATTCAGATCAGCCTGAATGTGAGGGGAACATGGGCCATAAAGAGGGTGTTTTTTAGAGTCTGATTTTCAGAATGTCCATTCCGGTGAACCTATGGGTTGGAGTTTCTCTTTCTCGAAAAATCCACTCCAATGCTTATTTGCATTTGTTTTAAACCATGGATTAAAAGGATGCACACAAAGTGCCCTGGGCTCCCGGGGACCAGCCTGCTTCTCTGTAGCATAGGTACAGGCTTTCCTTTTGACTTTGACTCAGAGAAATCTCATCAAAGACTGATGGTTGCAGCCCTCTAGCTCTGCTGGCTAAAATTGGAAAATCATTAGGTAGATAAAAAAAAAAGAGCCAGGCCCCAGGGGTGGGGAGAAAAAAAGGCAGAGAGGGAGAAAAGCCAGTTGTCTCTGAAGACCAGGCGAATCCTCCCACTCTCATCCCTTTGCCTCGTGAAGAGGTGTGATCAAAGGGACCTCACAGACGTGCAGGTAATGGGGTTTGAAACACTGAACAGCCTGGCTGGGAACAGCTTTGATGTGAGGTCCATCTTCACCTCCCTCCAGGAGGCTGCACTCCTTTGCAGTTGAATTGTTAATTTAGGGTTTGCAGTGAAATAAGCACTGCGTTCAGCAGCAAGGATGGAGGGGTGCGAAAGGACTGAGTTATCTTTAAGGGGAGAGCCGTGGGGAGTTTGATTACCCTCCCGTGAGTATACGGACAACACAAATTGTACTTGGTTCATTTGAGGAGTGCAAGGGGTGAGAAGGCAGACCTGGGAGTAATGGAAAGTGAGCGCAACCGGGGTGCATTGTATGAAATTACCAAATAAATAACCAACAAAAATATTATGTTGGGAAGAGAAATGGAGGGATCCTCTACAGCCTAGTAAGGGCTTTCACTGCCTTGACAAGCTAAGAACTGTTTTCCTGGAAGAGACATGTGTGCTGAGTAATCCATCCTAAAACGGATTACCCTCTGGCCACTAACAAAAGGCCTGGATTTGTTGAAGTGAGTTTGTCCAATCAGGTGTCGAATTCAGAAATGAGGACAGAGGAGAGCTACACATATGATTCAGTGGTCACTATCTGAGATCTCATATATGGAAAATCCCTTTTGTACCTGGAGTCTGAAAATAGTGAGTTTCATAGCAGCAGACACCCCTGATCCAGTGAGGGGAAGAGCAGACAGGCCTGAGTGTAACCACCCGCCGCAGGGACCCCCTTCCGGCCAACCACGTTAGGTAGCCGCTCGCTGTGGCCTGGAATTCTGCCTGTGTGCTACGGTGAGGATGCTGGTCAGACCGACATAGCTCCTTCTCTCGGGGGTGGAACTTATTTAACAGCCCTTTACAACGTCCAGGTAGCGATGGTGGCTTGCAACGGGACCCATTCCTCAAGCGGCTTTGCGGCTCTCAGGGACGTTTGACCTCCTTCAGGTTGCAGTCATGGGTGTGAGATAAATTGCTGGAGTGAAATTAAAGCGACACGGCTGTAGGCCTGCCAACTAGCAGTTTTATGAATGAGGCCATTCTGGCTCATCTGTTCCTGCCTTTTCTCTATCTACCAGCTGTGTATAGCTGCCCAAGTGGGCCCAGGGTATTTCCGCCACAGTCATTCCGTGCAACCAGCCCACAGAATCCTGCGCAAGCACAAGATCCCCACGTGTTTGTAAGATAAAGTTGCAGGACGTGGACGCGGTGTCTGCGGCAGAGACACAGTTAACAAATGTTTCTTCCCCTCCCACCTGCTGAGGCAGCCACAGGGGACAGACAGAGGCATGGTCCTCGTGACGCTTTTTGAGACCAAGGTTCAGAATCTTATCTATGAAAAATGTGTTGCCTTACGAAAGCTCTTTGTTTTCTAGGGCTGAATTTACTTTTGCTTCACATTATCTAGTATTTTTTTCTACAATTGGGTAGATTCTAAGGCTCTGTGTCATAACCTAACTGCCAGTTAGAACATTGCTTCCGATGAGAAAATGCTCAGCAAATTCCAGACTGCCAACTGTACCAAGAACATTGGAAACAAGAGAGCACCATAATAGGTAGTTACTGGTGAAAACAGGAGCTTGGGGCATTGGAGAGCTAGCAGAGGCCAAGCAACGCAACGAGAAAAAAATTAGCCTGTGTTGAGAGACATAGAGTAATACCGTGCCTGAAGAAATGAAGTTCAGACACCACACACTATCAAACCCCTCCCTTGCTTACGTAACACACACTGAGCGCCTGCAGGATGTGTGCAGAGCCTGACAACAGCTGAATGGGCGAAGTTTATGCCCCCGTGGTTATGAAATAACATTCTGTTGACTTCCTTCTTTGTGATGTCTGTTGGATTTGACACTGGGGCAAAAATATAGCACCAAGTGGGACATATTCCTTCCTCTTTTATTTTATAAAATTACATGTATTGGAATTATTGAAACCATCCAGCCTTTGAGATTTCCAGCATTTGGGTGACTATTGTCCCCTCTTTCCAAAGGCCTGGAGGTGAGAAAGAGGTGTGTGGCCCAAGGTGAGTGTGGAGGTGCTGGGGAGAGGAGAAGGGAGAGAGTTAGGGAGGCAGATGGCGAAGAGCTTCAGTCTTAGGGTAGAGCACATTATACTAGGAATTAAAAAATTTACTGGTGTAAATGTCAATTTAATTAATCGCAAAGTGATTTGGGACAGATTGTAAATACGACAGTAGGACTGTGAAACTTATCTCTCATGTTGGATGTAAATAAACATGAGCCCCAGCGATTTATGCTTGTCCACAGTCACTTTAAAATATACAACCAAGTTCTCCTTTTGTTAGTAATTCTTTACCTTGAATTCTATTCTATCCAGTTTTCTTTTCATTACATATTTTATCCCAATGTAATACATTTTAATGGTAAAATTTTATTGATCTCATTATAATTTTTACATTAAATTTTTGTAAATTTATATAAGAATAAAAAACACTAATAAAAATGACTTAAAAGTCTTCCAGCTTGGCTTTATTAATAAAGCTAACATATAAACAAAAATGCATTCTAAACATACTTGAAATTCTCGAATGAAAAGGTGAAATTTTATTATAATCGTATATCTTAGTAAAATGGTTGGGTCTCCTAAATTAATACCTATATCTGTCAATGGATATTATTTATCTATAGACAAAATTTAGCACAACTTTTGTTTCTGTGTTTTCATTTTTGCACACACAAGTGCTGAAAATGATAGTTTCATAAATAGATGGAATGGTGATATTTTTCGTAAAGAAAAATCACTCAGTTTTTTTTTGATCTTCCTCTGAGTTAAATACCAAAACTATAGAAAGATTTATCACTGAAAATTTTTTTGAAATGATCTATAACCTGACAACTTTATTGTCTTATCTAGTTTTTCTGAAAGAACTAAAATTCAACTGACTTGATTAACTGTATTGTTAATCAATGGAATATTTCACTTTTTGATTTTTGATAAATATACCCTTAATTTAACTACTACTCACTTTTAATTATATTTACTATTATTTTGCTTGCACTTGTTAAAACTAAAAAATTAAGAAATTGAAATATTTATATTTTCCATTTATTTTTATCTATATGACTTAAGCAAGTACGTGTGTGTGTGTGTGTGTGTGTGTGTGTGTGTGTGTGTGTGTATGTGTGTGTGTGTGTGTGTAAGGGTGGACATCTTCCCTTGCTCCCGATCTTGGAAGGAAACCATAGTTAAATCTGCAATGAACAGTTTAATTTTCATAGATGCCCTTTATCAAGTTGGGAGAGTCCATTTTTCTTTCATCATCTGTTGAGCTATCTTAATGGAACTTATGAAATAATTAACATTTCTGCCGGACTGATAATGTAATTATACCCTTTATTTTGCTAATTTGGTATGTACTGTTAATCAACATTTAGACCATGAGTCGACCAAGGATTTCTAGCAAAGATACCGTTTGGTCATAGGGCATCGCTCATTTAACTTTACATGTTACTGGATTTATTTTGTATTTTAAGAGAATTTTAATTCATGTTCATACAATAATGTTCTGTTAACTTCTTTCTTGTGGTGTCTGTCTGGATTTGACACTAAGGCAAAATATAGTAACTGGGACATATTCCTTTCTCTTCTATTTTATGAGAGGAATTACCCTTCATTGAAATTATTTCCTTCTTGATATTTTATGGGACTCACTAGTGAAAACAGCTGGTCTTGAGATCTCATGAACTTGCCAAATGTCTCCTAAATGCATGTTCTTCATGGAGTTTGATAATTTGCCTTATTTGGAAATGGGCTATTGCTGGTACAATTAGTGGAGAGAAGGTCATGGTAGAATAGAGCAGGCCCATGGGCAAATATAACCAGTACTCTCACAAGAAGAGGTAAGCACACAGATAGCAGAGAAGCAAGTAGCCATGATTCAGGGGTTACTCAGGACAAAAAACCAAAATGACATGCTGCAACCCAGAAGCCAAGAAACAAGCATAGGTGACTTCAGACCCCCAAACCCAGAATTGTAAGAGAATTCATTCTTGTGGTTGTAGCCCCCTAACTATGCTAATTTTGTTAGGCTTTGTTTGCAGCCCAAAATACTAATCTAACTTCTGATTCTTAAGATAATTTCTTGACTTGATACAGGTCCATTAAGGCCTTTTATTTTTTAAGTAATTTTTCAGTATTCTGGTACTTTTTTACAGTTTTCCATTGTATTTCAATTCTTGACTTTCATGACACAAAATTGTCCATAATATTCCATTATAATCATTTTACTCTCTTTTGGGTGTATACTGATGCTTTTTCCTGAGCTTTTGTAAAATTATGTTTACCCATTTTAAATGATAAGTTCACTTAAAAGTTCATTGATTTTGTTTCTCTTCTACAAGAACAGTATCTAGTTATTATTAGAGCACTTGTTATTTTATTAATTTTTATTCCGATGTTTATTTTTTTTTCTTCTGCTTAGTTTGAGTTTGAAATGTTTCTCTGGTTTCTTAAGGTAGAATGCAGGTTATTGATTTTAGACCTTTCTTCTGCAGAAAGTTACACAGTTCTCTCTGAGCATGATTTAGCTGGTGTCATAAGCCAGCTCCTTTCACCATGTTTTAGAAGTAAAAGGTGTTATTTTGCTGTCACATTTCTCATTATTGAATCTTAATTTGAGAGATAACTACATGATTTCAATTTTTTAAAGTAAATCTATGCTTGCTTTAGTGAATAACCTGTGCTTTGTCATGGGAATGTCCTAAGCAATACCATCTGCTATAGCCTCAAAACTATATCCCAGAATAAATCTAACCAAGGGACGATAATGAAAACATTAAGCTACTGAGAAAAGAAACTGAAAAGGTAAAAACAAAATAAAACAAAAACTCCCATACTGATGGATTGGTAGGACTCATATAAAAATGGGTATCCTATGAAACCAATGTACAGAATCAGTGCAATCTTTCTCAAAATTCCAATGTAGGTCTCCACATAAATTGAAAATATAATCTTAAATTTAATATAGAAACACAAAGCCCTAGGATAGTAAAAAAAAAAAAAAATCCTGAGCAACAACACACCAGCCGAACAAACAAACTATAGGAGGTATCACCATTCCAGATTTCAAGTTATAGTAGAATTACAGAGATGAAACCTGCATGGTATTTGTATGAAAACAGATACACTGATCAACGGAATAGAATCGAGGAAACATGTATATAAGCCCACAACACTATAGTCACCTCATTTTTAATGGAGGCCAACAATACATATCGGAGAGAAAAATATATCATGCTGGTCAAACTGGAGGCTACATGTAGGAGAATGGAACTGGGTCTTCATCTCTCACCCTGCACAAAATTCATCTCCAAATGGATCAAGGACCCCAACATAAGACCTGTTGCTCTGGCTCTACCAAAGAAGAAAATAGGCAACACTCATTTACTCATTGGCACAGTAAAGAATATTCTGAAGAGCATCCTGATAGCATAATCTTTAAGATCAACTACTAAAATTTGGAACTAAACTTCTGTACAGCAAATGAAATTATCATTTCAGTGAAGAGGCAGCTTACAGAATGGGAAAAAATCTATATCAGGTATATGTGATAGAAAGTTTGTATCTAAACTATACAAAAAAACCAAATAATAAACAAACAACAAACCCAAGCTCCCCAACAAATTAAACAGCAAAAACAAACAAACAAGCCAATTAAAAACTGAGGCATGGAACTAAGCAGAGTTCTCAAAAGATGAAATACAAATTGCTAAGAAACATTTTTGAAAAGTTCAACACCCCTACCTATCAAAGGAATGAAAATTAAAACTACTTTGAGATTTTATCTTTTTCTAGTCAGAATGCTAAGATCAAGAAACAAATGATGACAGAAGCTTGCACGGATGTAGTGAAAGGGGAATACTTATTTGCTATGGGTGGAAATGCAAACTGGTACAGCCACTATGGCAACCAGCGTAGAGGTTGCTAAATCAGTTAGAAATAGATCAACACCAAGATTCATCTACATCACTCTTGAACGTTACTCAAAGGATTCCATATTCTCCTCTAGAGATTCCCGCTCGCTCGTGTTCATTGCTGCCTCATTCACAATAGTCAGGAAATTGAAAGAGCCTAGATGTCCATCAGCTGATGAATGAACTATGAAAATGCAGTGTTTTTACACAATGCCATATCATTTATCTTTTAATAATAAAGAATTTTCAGGTAAATGAATGGAGCTGAAAACAATCATTATGTGTAAGGCAACCCAGGTTCAGAAAGACTAACATTACGTGCATTCCCTCATGGTGGATGTTAGCTTTGAATCTTCAAATATATGTGTTTCACTTGAAATATTTATATAGGCTAGAAAAATCACTGACAGGTTACAGGAAAGGGCTTTCAAGGAAGAGGATATAAAACACACTGGTATAAAGCGTTACAAGGGAATAGTGGAATAGAAATGTATGTGTGCTGTACATGCATACATATGGAAGCTTCTACAGCACTATATTTTCATATGACTTTCTGAAAGGTCTTTACTGTTATTTATTCCTCTCTAAATCTGGAAGCAATGTTGTTACTAGACAGTTTAAAGCCCAGTGCTGAAAATGGGCTGATTTTTTTGGACAGAGTTGTTGGCCAGTGAGGTTCCAGAGATTCCCGAAACTGCACGGGCTATTGCCGATGTACTTAGTTATCCTCCAGAATATAACGGTAAGACCCTGTTCCTAAAGACACGGCGGTCCTAGAGTCCTAGAACATGGAGCAATTAAGCTGTTACAGACCGGTAAGTTTCATCCCTCCTGGCTAGTTTTCATAGTGCTAGAAGGTGCTGAGCAAGGTACTGAAGAGAAGAGTAACCACCAATTTTATGCAGCTGTGAAACCTGTGGTCTACAGCATTGACATGCCTGGCACTCCCACCGCCACAACAATGGCACCAATGCCATGGGAGTACCCAAGACGTTTCATATTGAACGTAATCCTTGATCCACTGGGTAACAGGCTCTCCATTGCACCATTATCAAGCCAAGACCCTAGGGCTAGATAAGTCATAGGCCATTAGGAAGAACCTGCTACTGTTGTGCTGCTAAATGGATACAGTATTAAACTGACTCCTAACGACTCATCATTACACCAGTAGATCAGGGCATCTCTCAGTCTCCAAAGAATGTTTTATTTGCAGCAGCTGGTGCAAGAGACCCACGACCGGCCAGGGTAAAGAAAACAAGATGCTACAGAATGCTCAGCCCTGAATGTAACATATATACTGACCCCTCTTTTTTTGAGGCATAGAGATCATTTTAGAAGAGATAGAGAGTAAGAGCCAGATGTGCTTGAGGACTGCAGCTGTCTTCTGGATATGGGAGGGCAAACGCACATATGAACTCACAGCAGTTGTGATCAGCATGCACATGTCCTTTGTGTATCTAAGAAAGACCATATCCCAGACCAGAGAGTGGGAGTTGGACATGAAATTCCATTCCTAGTTGTACAGCTATTGGCAGTTGTTAGATGCAAGAAGAAAGATAAGCTTCCTCAAAGAGTGTGGCCCCTAGTACGCTGACCAGTGCAAGATCACACATTCAAGAAGATTTGGGCAGCAGAAATTGGTCTTGATGGGTTGGAAAAAAGAGAGAGAAGTAAAAGACACGAAGGTGGGTGGGGAAAGGTCTGGATCTGTGGAGAATAAGGCAGGAAGGTGAATATAATCAAAATATATTTTGTGAAATTCTCAAAGAACTAATAAAAGCTTTTAAAATTAAAAATGGGAGATGACTAAGTGCAAAGAGCTTGCTGTGTAAGCGTGGCAGCATGAGTTTGAATCCTAGAACCCATATTAAAAATAAATAAGAAAGGAAGGAAAAAAAGCAAAAGTGTCATAAAACATGCCTATTTTGTTGTCATTAGGTGAAATACTCTGAGATATTAGCAAGGTCTTTTGTGTTGTCCATTTTTGTCTACTTCTATCTATTAAGATGTAAGAAATGTTCAAATCTTGTTATATTTCTGAATTGCATATTTTTTTGTTTACGATTCTGTGACTGTTTCTTATATTTTAAGGCTCTTATTATAGTCACTTACACAGGAACAATACAGTATGCAATATAATATCTAATAACATCCCTTTTGTTGGTATGATGGTTCCCTTATCATTATAAAATATGCCTCTGTTTTTATACTGTTCTATAGCTTAAAATATTCTGTATCACAAAGTAAAAAGTCTTGTAGTTTCTCTTTGTCAGATCTTTTTCCATCCTTTTATTTTCAACCTACTTCTGCCTTTAAATCTAGGTATGTCTTTAGTATACAGAATCCAGTTGAACTTTACTTTAGAAAGAACAACTTAGTTCTGTTTACCTTGCCTTTTGAGTGACATATGTGGACCCCACAAAGAATTTCACTCTGATATTTTTAGTTGCCTGTATTGCTCACATGTGTTCTGGTTTGGTTTTCTGTCTTTGCTGCTTCCCCGCTTTTTGTGCTTGGAAACAAGTGTCATTTACTATTATTTTATCTCTGTTGATCTTTTTATTGCTGCTTTACTTGAGTGTTTGCCTTCCCAGTGGCTCCTGAATTATGACGTGCAGCTTCAATCTATCAAACTGTATATCAGGCTAATAGCAACTTAATTAGCACACAAGTTTTACAGCTTTGCTCCTACACTGTGCCATTTCTTCCTCTTTCCCTTCGGCTAATTCTCTCATGTTGAAGGCCAAACGATAGAGTGTTCTAATTATTGTTTCAAGCATTGTTATTATTGCTCATATTCAGAAGTGTATTTGTATGACTGTTTCCACATATGTGGACAAATGTGCATGTAAGGGTGAATATGCACATGTGCAGAGGCCAGAATTTGACTCTGAGTGACTGCTTTGATGGTGCTCCACTTCACATGTTGAGGTAGGGTCTCTCTTGAACCTGGAGTTCAAGAATTTGGCTGGCATAGGTAATCTACTTGCTCTGGGATCCCTTGCCCTCCAAGCAGAGGGATTAGAAGCAGGTCAGCACCCTTGCCCGATATGTACATGGCTGCTGAAGACCGAAGTATGGTCCTGACACTTGTGTGGCAAGGGCCTTATTCAGTGAGCTATCTCTTCAGCCCTTCGATTACTTTTTCCTATTTTTTTTTAAAGAGCTACTTACTTTTACTTTACCTGTATGAATGTTTGGCCTGCATGTATGCGCCTGCAGTGGGTGCCTGGTCGCCAGCCACCATGTGGGTGCTGGAAACTGAGCTTGGGCCTCTGTAAGAGCAGTAAGTATTCTTGTCCACTGAGTCATCTTTCCAGCTCCCTTTTAGTACTTCTTACGTGACAAATTTACCAGCAACGCTCCTCAGTTTTATTCATCAGGAAATGCATTTATATTTTATGTTCATTTAAAGTCATAGTTTAATATGGCATAGAATTCTGGGTTAATAACTTATTGTCCTCTCTCAGCACCTTGTCATTCTACTGCCTTCTGCCTGCATAAGCTCTGAAATGAGGCAAGCTATTAGTGATACTGTTTTCCGGTATGGGATTTATATTATATTTGGTTTCAGAAGACTAACTATGAAGTGTCAGAGTTTTCTTTGTATTTATTTCATTTGCTGTCTGTGAAGAGACTTGCATCAGTGGGTTAACATTTTCCTTCAGTTTTGAAGTGGTGTTGTCTTTTACCTTTTTTCCAGGTAGCTTGACAAACTTCCTCTTTCTCTTTCCTCTCCTCTTAGAACACCCATTTCACAGATATCAAGATACTAGACAACGTAGCACATGTTCCTGAGGTTTGGAATATTTTCCTTCAATTTCACTTTTCTTCTAGCGTTGTTTTGAATGATTTCCACTGATCTATGTGCAAATTCATTGCTTTTTTTTTTTTCCTGTGAATTCAAATCTGCCCAGCCTATCTAGTGAACTACTATTGTTTTTTCAAGGCGAGACTTCTCATTTGGCCGGTTATTAACACGTCATGTGTCTGTTCAAAGTCTATTTGCAAAACATTGGTAAAATATTTTCAATTTAGTTCTTTCCTTTTTTTTTTTTTTTTTTTTTTTTTTTTTTATTAGTTTGCAGTCCTTGCTAAAGCTGGTCCAAGATAAGGTAATTAGCCTCTGGAACTGCAACCTTCCAATCTCTCGACACCGCAGAACTTCTGATCAATCAGTCTCTGTGGACACAGGCTCTGTCTGGAGTTTTGTTTACACCTTGAGAGTTGTGAGAGGTGCAGCTTATTAGGAAGAGGCTATGACATTGGAGCAATTTGTTTTTCTTTCCAAATCTGCAGTGTGAAGCTAATGAGTAAAAGCTTAAACATAAAAGTCTCTATCTCAGTAAGGTATTGTTGCAACAAAACACCATGACCAAAAGCAAGTTGGGGAGAGAAAGATTTATTCAGCTTACACGTCCACAGTGCTGTTCATTATTGAAGGAAGTATGGATAGGGCATCAATCAGGGCAGCAACCTGGAGCAGGAGCTGATGCAGAAGCCATAGATGGGTGCATATGGTTTGCTCAGCCTGCTTATAGAACCCAGGACCACCAGCCCAGGCATGATACCTCCTACAATGGGCGGGACCCTCCCCTGTTGATCATTAACTGAGAAAATACCTTATAGTTGAATCTCATGGAGGAATTTCCTTAACTAAGGCCCCTTCCTCTCTGATGACCATAGCTTGTCTCTGGTTGACACACAAAGCCAGCCAGTACAGTTTACGAAGCTGAAAATAAAAACCCATAAAGCCTACAAAAATCTCACCAGTAACACTCTCATCCAGAAAGAAACCATTCTCTGTTTGCTGATGTACACGGCTAGTCCGTGTCTATTCGGAAAATGACTTTGGGCGTAAGTCAGAGATCCTCTTATGTGATATATCACAGTATTCGGTTTGGTGGCCTTTCCCCTTCCTTTTGAGCATTTCGATGTCTGTTAGGCAGAATAACAAGGCCTTTGTTCCTGTGTATTCCTCTGGGGGTGGAGTGGGAGGGAGGACATTGGTATGTTTGATGTTACTTTGGTCACAATAACAAAGGGATTTGTGCATGTAATTGGGGTGTTAACCAATTTACTTTGAATTACTGTTTTTCCTGCGTGGGCCTGAAATAATCAGCAAATCCTTTTAAATGCAGACTTTTTTTTTCTAGATGGTGCTGGATAGAAAAGAAACAGTATGCTGCTGATTTCTTATACTGAACAACAACCTCTACTCATTGCCAGCTGGTAGCTCATAAGCTAAGGGACCCTGATCCTGCTAACAGAAGGCATTAAATATTGTCAACAACCAGTGAAAGTTAGGACCCGAGTCCAAAAGGAGGGTTAAGCCCTGCGGTGCTTTGAGTGAGAATGCTCCGGAGGCTCATCTCTTTGAACATCTGGTAGCGAGGATTAAGAGATGTGGCCATTTTTAGTGGAAGTGTGTCACCAGGGGTGGGCTTTGAAGTTTCAAAAGCCCATACCACAACCACTGGATCTCTTTCTTTTTTCTTCCACTTGCAGATCAGAACGCAAGCTCTCAGCTCCTGCTCCAGCGCCATGCCTTCCTGCCTGCTGCCATGTTTCCTGCTTTGAAAGTCACCTGTGAAACTGTAACAAGTCTCTAATTAAACGCTCTCTTCTATGTCTTGCTATGGTCATGGTGTCTCTTCACAGCAAGAGAACAGTATCTAAGACAAGACCCATCTGACATCTCAGTTTCAAACTTTTTAATCCTGAGTGAAGAATCCAATTTCACTATGTCCAGATGTATAGAAAGTGTGTGACAACAGATATGTGTAGATTTGAGCGTATTAGTGGAAAAGCTCATAGAAATCCATGCTATGAAATCACTCTATTATTTATTTTAACATTTTCTTAGTGTATTTTCAATGGGCATAGTGCTTTGTTATGTCAGTACATTTTCATATCAGAGGTCAGGGGAAAATGGATGAATCTGTGCTTTCTTTCCAGCATGTGGGCCCTGAGGATCAGACTACAGGATACCCCTACCACCCTCAACGGTTCTTTTTAAAATATCTTCTCCCCACCATTTCTGCTGAATGCCTAGGGGAGATTGCCCGTGTCTGCCTTTTCTTTGCAGCTGCCATGTACAGCTTCTGTCTTCTATTCACCTTCTTTCTTTTTTTCCTTAAAACGTTGCTCCTAAGAACTCTCTGAGGCTCTGTCTTCAGTCTGGGTACTTCCTCTTACTGGGATAGGGAAGCTCTCCAGACTGTGACAATCCCTTCAGAGGAGAGCCTGGTTTTGTGAAGATTCCTGTTTTGCTTAGCTATTAAACTACATTTTTAACCATCACCCACCTCTTCAGGCAGCTGTTACCACAACTGTCCAGTTTATTCACGAGTGCCTCAAAATAGTATCTATGTGTCATTCACATTTTCTGGAAACTGCTGTAAAATCTTTCTTGGTAGGAGGTCCTTCAGATTTACACAACATGGACTTTCATATGTTACTCTTCGGTTTCCTTGGACTCTGCTTTGTAATAGGTTTAATCTCAGAAAGTTTACAACACAGGTATTTAAGTGCATTCTTTCTTGATTTTCAAGTTTTGATAATCACATCCATTATCAGTACCTATGATGTGCCAAGACAATTCTAAGTCCATCCTGGGATCTACATGTTTAACCAGATCCCTGCATCGTTCTCTTCTGGGAAGGAAGGTGGAGAGGGTTAAGCAATGTCCCTGATGGCACATGTGTACAGTGGCAGATTCCGAAATCATCTATCTAAGAACCTGGATGCTCTATCCCTTGCTCTTCCTGTTGCTTCTGTGTGTGCAGCTAGAAAACTCAGTAGAGTACTGGATAGAAAATATAGGCCATGAGTGAGCTCTGCATTCAGAAAGAACTGTGTGACTGCTGTAAAACTACACTCCTGTGTTCAGTCTTTCTAGGAGGACTGACGGAGAGTGATGGGCACATTAAAACTTAGGGGATTTCACTGAATACTGTGAAACCTTTTTGTTCCTCTTTTCCACAGAGCATTTATAAAAAGAGGGGGGGGGGAGTGTTGTTAACTTTTTCCATAAAGAATAGCATGCTGCTACCTCTTTTTTTTTTTAAGTTTTGCTTAGTGTGTGATCACAGTGAAAAAGAGTCACATACTCTTTTCTCTGTTGTGTTTATCTGGTTTTTCTTTTCAGGATTTTGGTCCCAGAATAGCACAGAAAAAAAGAAAATAGACAGGATGTGGACAACTCAAAGGATCGGAGGTTTCCATTTGCATAAAGATTGGACTAAATTCAATGATAATTTAAAATGAAAGACAGAAGGTTAAGGAGAGGAGATTATGCAAGATTACCAAAGTGAGGAATGAGTGCAAAGTGGCACCCACAGAACAAGGGGGTAATCTGGCTAAACTCTGGGGAGTCTGTAGGTCCTTTGAGCTCCTATGGGTGAGAGGCAGAACAACAGGGCAGGACGTCAGGGCAGCTGTAAGATGGACCTGTGAACTCTACAGCCATGACTGCGACTCAAGAATCTCTGTGGGCAAAGCACTGAGCTACTCCCAAGTCTGAGATCTGTGACTACTGGGTGATTTGAGAACTAAAGCAACTATGAGAGGGGAAGGAAGGAAGAGAACCCCTGCTACCCACATGAATGGCAGGTAATAGGAAATGCTTTCTGCTACCCACAGAAATGCTGTCTATGAACTTTTAGCCAGTTGTAGAGAAACAGAGACCGACCTCTGTGCGTATCTAAATTATGACCATGAATTTGCGACCTTCCCTGCCAGTTTTGTCCAAACCTTTCCTGTTTCTGTTAATGATGCCTTTTCCCCATTCACACAGTTCTGGGACCACAGAAGTACCTTTGTCTCTTATTCCAACCAGAGTTTCTGAGCAGTCTGTGGAGTGGAGTGCTCAGGATGGGAGAGGGCCTGCCTCTGAGGACATGCTTATTTAAAACATGAAGGAGAGCATGAATGAAGCTGTAAAACCCTGAACCAGCTTCATCAGTATTAAATAATACCTTACAATCCTCAAAACTCAATGAACTAATTTAAGTGTCAATGAAGAAGCATAAGAACTACCAGGCCTATAACTCATCCTGTATTGAAACTGATGTTTTACAGAATGAAACCTGGATTATTACTGATTCCATAACCTTGGAAAGCTGATACGCAATCCAGTGAGCACGTGTTCAGGGGGCAGATGGGCTGGTTAGTGGATTGAAAATGACATGGAATTCCCACAGCTGTTCCTGATTCAGGGTGAAGTCAAGACCCGTGTTCTCAGGTCTAGTGTTCAGGTCCCCAATACAAGGCTCCTGGTGGGGAGCGAGGATTGTTCGCTTGTGATGGGGTGTTGCTTAGTAGCCTGGCACCTTCTATGCTGGCTCCGTGTGGAACATCTGCTCAGTGGCAGCAACTCCACTCTTCTGAGAACTGTGTCTGCGTGAAGGGATTTCCTCGCTCCCACTTGCCTCCTCTTCAGTGGTGTGACGACAGCCCAGGCTTTCTCTGTTGTGAAACTGGGATTGGTAAACATATGGAGAACCCAGAAATCTGTGAGTTTTACCACCATACATAGCTGACCAAAGTTCAGAAAGCAATGAAGCAGCTCATCTGCAGGACAGAATTAGAGCCAGCACTGAGAGTCCAGAAGAGAGGATGCCTTGGGTGCCTGGAGTTTACCGTTTCCTGACACCTGGCTTCATTTTTAGGCTTTATTATTTTCCTGACTTTTGATTCTAAACTTCATTCCTTGGATTATCCTAAGAAAACCTTCTCCTTTTCATGCTCATCTTAAATCAGTTGGATCTATTTATATGGTTTGTGGAAGTGGAACTGGATCTAGGGTAACACACCTGCCAACCATGTATCCAGTTTCTGAACTTGTCTAAGGCCCAATTTGACTCCGCTCACTTGAAATCTCAGTAGAGATTACATGCCTGATCACCATATGCTGCTTAGGGATGCAGTGTCTGGGAATCAAGATAAAGGAATACCCATACAGAAAACAGAATAATACAGTGACAATAGCAATTTAAAAGTAAAACTATTAGATACGACCTCAGAAGTACAGGAGATAAAAAAAAAATAATAGAGACTCATCAAATAGAAAAGAATTTGTTCTAGAGGAGGCACAGTTATAAAAGTAAAGAAAAAACTCACAGAACAGAAAAAAAATAATTAGCCAGGCATAGATTTGACATGGGACCCATATCTAGGAAACACTCACACACACATATTAGAAACTTGAAAAGAAAAATAAAACTCCGTTGAAAATCATGAAATTTGGAGGCAAATGAATGGAATTAGAACATGTTATATTAACTGGAATAATCCAGACTCAAAAAGACAAACATTGCATGTTCTTACTTGTGGTTCATAACTCCAAATCCGTAGATGTGAATATGAAACCTAGAATAGCCACTGGAGTAGGAAAGTAAAAAGGGGCCAAGAAGAGGAGAGTTGTAGGTGGGAAGCATCAGGACATAGGTGATATGAAGGAGGGAATGGGGGAAATGGGTGGGAGGGTCTTTACCTGGGGAAGGAGGATTGAGGGTAATATAGAAGAAGAGGGAGGATCCTTGAAAAGAACAAAGAGTCATCATTTTATATTTGCCAAAAATCACATGTTATAAGTATATATTATGTGTATAGTACATATATTTGTTGAACTGTTGAAAAGCTGCAAAATATGACTGCAGAACAGGAACAATCTCTAGCATTTTCTCTAAATTTGATGGTAACTTCCCTGAAGACAGATACTTCCTAAGATCCATAATACAAGCGACAGCTCACGCTGGTGGGGATGTGGAGCAAGGGGAGGGCAAACTTGTACAGCCATTACAGAAATCAATATGGCAGTTCCTCAGAACATTGTCTACCTCAAGACCCAGCTATACCACTCTGGGACATAAACCCAAAGGATGTTCCATCCTACCTGGAGGACACTTCCTCAAATATGTTCATTGAAGCTTTATTCAAAATAGCCAGAAACTAGAAACAACCTCGGTGTCCCTCAACTGAAGAATGGATAAGGAAAAGGTGGTATATTTACACACTGAAGTATTATTCAGTGTTTTTTTTTTTTTTAATGACATCCTGAATTTGCAGGCAAATGAATGGAACTAAACAAAAAATCATCTTGAAAGATGATAAATATGGTATCATTCAGTTATGGCTATATATTAGCTGTTAAATAAATGGTATTCAAGCTACAGTCCACAGAAACAGAGGGGCTTAGTAAAGAGGAGGGCTGTGGCAGGGACACATGGACCACTCACCACCTCCAACCTGGGAAAGGAAAATAGAATAGATTTTTGAGGATGGACTGGGACTGAGTGGGGAGAGAGAAGCTGTTTTAATTTCAGAACCATCAACCCGTCATTTTCAGATCGCCAATCAGCCCAGTTACCCCTACACAGCACAGAAAATTACTATCCAGGCTGTGCACATATCCCTGACCTACCGAATCATGCTGCAACAAAATGCTTGTTATTTTCATTTGCTCTGCAACAGTAGACATGCAGAGCAAATTTCTAGAATTCTCTTATCACAGCCTCCAACTCCCCATACATAGCCTTGCTGGGAACCTGGCAGGAAAGAAAATGGTAAACTTGCGTCCATTCTACTAGTGTGAAGATCTGGTGATCTCATGGCAGATTGCTGGACTAAACCCAATAAGTTCTTTTGTAGCCTCCCTGGAAATAGAACAGACCCTCAGAAGCTTTTATTTCCTCGTGTATTTCATTTGGCAGGCTTGCAGGTTTGTGGTCAGAAAATGGAATGGCAGTGAGTTGTGATTTCTAGAAAACTGAAGACTGAGAAAAGATGACTCCTCCCACTCCTAGACCTGGTTACAAAGGAACCAATGAATCTGGTTCTTTGGGTTTTATTTTGAAAATGGATTTTTGGATCTAGATATGTGTTCCCTGATGTGCATCATAAGATCATGGCTTTGGTAAAGCACGACTAATTCAGGCCTCTATCTACCCACAATGAACTGGGCTCTTCTCTATCAATCCCTAATTAAGAAAATCGCCTCCCTCTCAGGGGCAGCCTTTCCAGGCCACAGAGAAAGACAATGCAACCAATCCTGATGAGACATGACAGGCTAGGGTCAGAGAGAAGGGAAGGAGGACCTCCCTCATCAGTGGACTAGGGAAAGGGGATGAGTTGTAATAAATAATAAATAAAAAAGAAGAAAATGCCCTATAAGTTTCCAAGCTCAGGGAGGCATTTTCTTAATCGAGATTCTCTCCTCTTAGATGGCTTCAACTTGTGTCAAGTTGACGTAAAACTACTCAGCGTAGAAGGTCTCACCCTATTCCCTGCTGTCCTCAGAAGACACAAAGCAAATACAAAGAAAACCTGGAAATAAAATGTTCCTGTTGCAGATAACTTAAAAGCATGGACTGATAATGTTTATTATTAGCCCTATAATTATTACAATGGTATTGTCTAACCTGCTATCATAATCAATAAAAGACACAGACACCTGTTGTATTTTAAAACAGCCTCATTTTACCTGGGACTGGTAAATGTTTTCTCCTAGAACTACCTAATCACTTCCCAGCCTCCATCCCAAGCCATTTGCCTTAATAATTTCCATCTGGGCTACTTCCTGTCCATAATACTTGCTAATGTTTTCCATCTGGGCTGCTTTCCTCCACCCATGCTGATCTGGTCATGTGCTTCTCTCCACCCTATGGCTCTCTGCTTCCTTCCTTTTCTGCTACCTGTCTCCTTCTCCTGTGATCCTTCTCTCCTCAAGCCCAAAAATCTTCACTTTGCCCTTTTCTTCTGCCCTGCCCAGATATAGGCCTTTTAATCAGTTCATCAGGAATAACTGGGGAACATTTCTTGTCATCACATGGGTACAGGAGATAATTCAAGGTAGTAACAGTGCCCAGGCAGGAGGGTAACCAAATCTCAGGGCACCAAAATCAGCATTTGGAAACACAGTTGGACCTTCCTCCAACATATTCCTATAAAGGAGAAGACACAGAGATGTATCTTAGCCAGTGTTCAGAGTTTTTGTTGGGCCACTATAGCTAAATTCCTTAAAGAACGAAGGAGCCCTCACCACGTACAGATATCCCAGACACGCATGCGTGAGCTTAGTTCTCCCAGTTTCCCAGTAAAGTACATGTTATTTGCCCTGTCCACTAAGATCACAAAGGTAGGGAAAGGGATAGGTAAGAACCAGTTACAGATCAGCAAAAGGAGGGGGAACAGGGCAGCAATCCAGTCCAGATGTCTGACATCAGCACCATGAAGAGAACTGAGAATTTCAGATTTTTAGGGGAGCTGATCCAAAAGAAAACCTTTCCGATCGCAGAAGAGCAAAAGAGCTGTTTTGTTGTTGTTGTTGTTGTTCATTTTCTTTTGAGATAGGGTCTCAATATGTAGTCAAGCTATCTTCCTTCTGCCGATCTTCCTTCCTCTTCCCCTTAAACGCTAGGAATCCAGACAGGTACGTGCTACCACATCTAACTTTGAGGTTGAGGAATTATTGTGCCAGCAAAGTACCAGACCTCATTGTTATGAATGCATAGAAAAAAATGTACATACCTATACAGCTGCGGACATCAGAGTAGCTGGCACCTGGCGGGTCCACATAAGGCACAGAGACCAAGGAGTGAGAGAGCAGGAGAAGAAACAGAGGGGTGGCCTTGAGGCCTTTCCAGGGGGACTTCATCCTGAGCTGTAGAGCAGGAGCCACGATCTGGTCCACACGATCACTCTACTTCTGAACCTTCTTTGGCCCCTCTGCAGTTACCGTATCCCAATGCACACTCTGCTGTGAACACACTTTGCAACAAGTATGATGCAAGTGTATGCGCAGAAACGCACGCGCATGCCCATACACATGCACACCCGACAGAGCTGGCTATTGTGAGACCTCTGAGAGAAGCTCAGCTGTGCAGGTCTGGGAAGAACTGGAGAAGTCCTTGGTGAGCATTCCCTCTGAGCAAAGACTTCAAGGAAAAGAAATACCCAAGTTACACAGTGACAGCAACAGCACTTCCGGCCTCTGGCTGAAGTCAGTGACCATAAACCACATGAACCTTGAGGTTTGCCCGAAGCACACTGTTGGGTTGGAAGAGAGAGGCCCTTCCCCTTTCATTCTTACAAAACAAAATTAAATACAAACTCAAAGCAAAGAAGAAAATACCACACCAGCTACTCTTAGCCCCTCAGGAATCCAATTGGTAGCACCTACAGAGTGAAGAAGTTACAGTTGTCATGTAGAATAATTATGGTTATAAGCTATAATGCAGAATTATGTTTAAATTTACTCAGGTTTCTTTTAAATGGCTGTATATTTGAGGATATTGCTTTGTCAGGGAACCTTCTGGTCAGTGATAACTTTCTTCTAGTAAAGAGAGACTATTCCTTGCAGGGTCCAGCTTTCTTAAAGTCTTCTATTATGTATGCACAAAACAACAAGCTGTCAGCAGGGTTAGCTCTTAAATCTAATAAGGGAGAAGACGTGAGATCTAGGCATCTCATATCTACTTGCCTGGGCAGGCGGCATCATTTTCCCCTCAGAATCTGAAGATGTGTTTGTTTTCCATCTGTGGGGAATTTGTTCACTTTTAAGAGACTGATTCTTTCTTTTCTGCTTTGAAGGTGAGAATTTGGCATTGTTTTTCTGGGGAAAGTAATCTGAAAAAAGGGGGTTTGAAAATGAAAGATACATAATTTGAATGCCTTTTTTTTTAATAGGATACACCAAAGTTGTATGCATCACTCAGACAAGCTCAAAGGCTAAAGTCCCTCTATCCAGATAAAAGTGTACCATCATGTGACTGTTCCTTCTTTTTGCTCTGAGAAAGACTTGTTACTGATTTAGAATTATGCAAGTCAGCTAAATTGGTGAGCTTTTTTTTTAATAGAACAGCTTTTTTTTTCTTTTATAATTTCATACATATATTCAATGCATCATCATACTCATCCTCAATCCCCCACTCCACATACACAGTATCTGTTCACCTCCTACCATGTCCTCTTCTCACCTTCATGTCCTCCCCTGAGTACTATTAGTACTGCTTGTTGATTGCTGATTTGGCCTTTTGTAAAGGTCTTTTGTTTGGCCAAGGCACTGCTGCTTTTGGTCCTAGACCTCATGGACATGAGAACCTTTAGATAGAATGATGGAGTGAATGAACAATAAAGGGCCAATGTTTGACTTTCATATCTGACTTTATGTGTCGACTGTATCAGGTGAGCAAGCTGGCTTTCTACCTCCGGTTTCCTCAGTTAACTTGGGTAATGGTAGTATCACCTTATAGGCTTACTGCAAGGATCCAGGTAATGTTGAATCCAGAACACCATGGCAGGTAAGAAGAAAATAAGTACTAAATTAAAGCTTTGGCTATTTCCCGGGTAAAGATGCTAGCACATCTGTGGCCCAGGCCAAGCTTTGAGGGAGCTTTGAGCTCTATGACAGCTGCAGGGCAGCATGTAATGCTTGGAAAAAATATCTCAAAACAACAAAATGCAGAATTTACTGAACATCTTTTCTGGGCCAGTCAGTCCTCTGCCTGACTTGGAGGCTGAAGGAATGTTCTAGAAAGGCCTGAGATGTTCTGGAGTAGCCTCAAGGCCTGAGAATCTGGCGGTCCCAATGCACAGCTGGGTGCAGGCACGGACAGAATCATAGTCAGGGGTGGTGCAAATCATATCACCATCCATGTGTGAGCCGGTCAGCTCCACCCACAACCATCCCAGGGGCTGGAAGCTTTGAATACATCTGGTGCGCTCAGACCTTGAGTTGGCACAGTAAATGACCCTGACTTATCTCTCCAGCAGCAAGCAAGTCCCTTACCTTTCAGTGGGTGACATGCCTTCACTAGAAAAGAAGTTAAGATGTTTTCTTTGAGAGAGGTATGGCTGGTTAGTACCATACCTAAAAGAGGGTACTCAGTACCTGGTGGTGCTCCTCACATTTGGCAGCTGAGTTCTCAGTGGGCAATGCCAAAGGGACACAGAATCAGGGGAGTGAAGTTACCAGCTCACCCTAGAAGTAATACATCCAGGCACACACTGCCACCTCAGTCGTTCCCATCACCAAAGTGGGGGCTCTAGATGGCAGCATCATTTCCTGCCAGGGCTCCTTTGCTCACTGGGTACTGAATACAAATGGCCTAGCCCTCTGATCTGCCTGGTGAGAGGCCAGGAGCCACCTGTGGTGTGGAAGAACTGGTGGGCCCCTGGGTGACGTCCCCAGAGGAGCACGGCTGTCACAGTCGCTCCAATTTTGATTTTCTCACCATCTGTTCCTGAGAATGAAGTACCTTCTTTGCTACGCTCTGTTCCTCTGCTCGGATACAAACCTCAGCCATCCTCTCTGCAGCAGGGGGCTGGGGATTCATGATCCTGAAAAGCGCACCTGTGCTTCTGTTCGCTATGAATCCCCTTTCTGATTACATCTGACTTTTATTGGATTCCACCTCTCTCTCATAGCAAGTTCTTCACCAGGAAGAGAAGTAGAGAAAGATGGAGGCAAAGAAAAAGGAGATAAGAAGCTTGTGTTGCTACTAGGCCCTCCTGGTCTTGCTTTCTCTCTCTGTGCCTGAGTTTGCACTGCCCTCTCCTTAGTCTGGCTCCAGACTTGCCCACGCTACCTGCTAAACACAGACCCTTTCCCCCTAGTCTGAGCCCCATTCTGTACCATGTCTGCCCAGCTCAGGAACTGGTATGTTGATCCTGACAAGGCAGCATGTGGGTAACAGCTATTTATTTCACTATAAGGGTTTATTTATTCATAGTTTAGGTGTCAAGAAGAGGGTGTTGGATTCCGAGTTTCAGTTGCTTCTTATCCACCAGGTGTGGGTGCTGGAAACCAAACCTGGGTCTGCTAGGGCTGCAAATGTTCTTGCAGAATCATCTTTCCAGCCCTTTATGTAACTGTAAAATGCTGCTTATCATGCCAGCATTATAGTAAGATTACGAGGATTAAGAGAGCGTATTTATTAAAAAAAGAAACCTAAAATTTAATGCAAGATAAATGTAAACCAACCCACTAAAAAATGACAAAAATCTGAGGTGATATATATGCCAGCTACCAGGATGTGGCCATCACACACTGCTTACGCATATTGGAAGGTCACATGGTACATTGAAAGTATGTGGAACTGCTATGCATCACTTAAAACCTCGTTATTTTAAAATGTAGAGCTGACAGTGAATCCGCATTGCCTTCCTCCAGTGTTACCCTGAATTTTAATATTTTACTTGCGCACTAACTCAGGTCACTTCAAAAGCTTCGTTTTAATAATACAGGCACAAAATCACAATGTACAATAGGAATTCAGAAAACCCCAGAGAAATATGTTTTTAGTAAGTGTGAGTGGTCCTCGTGCTTGATATGTGAGTTCTTATTGATGAGTTCATGGGGCATCAACTGTGGTCATTCTTCCTGGCAGAAAAATGTGGAGACCATTCCTGCGAGGCACACATCAGGGGCTTACAAAGAGCCAGCTACCCGGAAGGAGCTGGCTCCTCCACGCCCTTGTGAATGTTGCAGTAGACTGCAGGCCCTGCACACTAGCCAATAGGATTTGTGCCCTATACTCTTCCCGCCCTCCAATTCATTACTCATCAACGCGTTCACTTTGGGATTTTAAAGTTTTAGAAAAAGAGATGCACCTGCTAAGAATGGAGGTTTTATGATGCTTCTGATCAATTTTCAGAAATACAGATATCAGAGGGAACTGGAGTCATGGTTCAGTGAGTAAAGAGTACTTGCTGTGAAAGCAAGAGGACCTGTGTTCAAATCCTCAGCAAGTACATAGGTGCTGGGTATAATTATGCTTTCCCTGGACCCTAGCATTGGGAGACAGATGGAGACAACCAGCTGATGCTGGGAGACTGATGGCCAGCCTGCCCAACCAAAAGGCAGGGGGCGGTGGGATGAGCTTCAGCGAGAGACTGCATCTCAAAAGCTAGGGTGTAGAGAGAGAAAGGCATTTAATATCTTCCTCCTCTTGTGTGTGTGCTTGAATCCTCTCTCACACCCCCACATGCACACAAACACACATACACAAGCGCATGCACACATACGCCTCTCTGGAAATACATGTATCAGAAACGTGTGTCATTTATAACACAACTGCCTCTAAGGACAATCAGTTCCATTAGGTGGGTGCTTTTTCATCTTCTGGCCACTAGTTTAAGGGAAGGAGCTGAGGTAGATTGAAGAGGGAAGAGTAAAGACGGAGGACATACTGTTGTACTTTTGGCTACACAGGCGTGGTGTGGTACTGGGAGGTGAAGTGGCAAAAGCCAGTGCTAACAAGAGTCGTTCTGGATCTGTGACGTTATATTGCGTGTGTTAGGGAGATGGTGAGCTGCTCAGGCCTTCTGTGGAGTGAGTGGAGATCAATGAGTAGCTGGGTTTCCTGTTTGGGACAGAGCTAAGAGTGACTGGCAGAAGCAAGCACAGAAGTGGGCAAGCTATGTAAACACAGGCCTCAGGGATTCTCAAGTTATCATAGGAGGACTTCAGACTCTCAAAAGTGACAGATCAAGGCTAGTTAGCTTTAACAGTCTTCACCTGGTTCTCTGAGCTATCAAGGTAAGTTTGAATGATCATAAAGACGGCCTCACTAAGAATGGGGGTCATTCAATTCTCTTTAGATAAAGGAAATCCAGAGACTGTCCTTCTACCCTAGGACTGGCTTTTGCCCTCTGGAGTAGCTCACAGCTTCAAATGACTGCGAGAACGCCAACCAGCCTGCTTGTGTTGCAGGCCAGAAGAAGAAACATGTGATGAAGAGCACATCACATGTTCCCTTAGGAGAAAAATCTGTTTGCTTTTCGTCAGCCACACCCAGTTGCAAAGGGTGCTTGGAAACAGAGTCACATGTTCGTTCGCAACTGCATGGGAAGTAGGCATGAGTCGTTTTAGACTGTGGGCAATGTGGTCAGCAAAACGTTACGCTTTGAAAAATGTGATCTTCGTACTCAACAACATATAAATCATGTGTGAGTATAGGTGATTTTTTTCTGAATTATAGTTTTTATTATCTTTTATTAGTTTTAGGAAGATGAGTAGAAACACAGTTTTGCCTATTTTTTTTTTTTTTTTTTTAATGACGGGCGGATATTGATGCTCCCTGAAAGCATTTTAACCCACACCCTGGTTTATTCGCCAAAAGCCCGGGCAAAAACTTGAGGCTGTTGAGGCTCACTTGGGTGGGGCCATGTCTGGAGGTAGGCTCCTGTCTTACAGGGGGTTCGCATCCACATTTCAAAAAGTAAAGCTGCGGATTAGCTATGTGCTTCCTGATTTACGTCCAGACAGGAAGCTGGAAATCAAGGATAAACAGAATGCCACAATGTGCTTTGTGTTCCAGGTAGATGACATAGAGCCCTGTAGTTGTGTGGAATCTTTAAATTCATTGGCCAAGGCAGTGATGGTCAGGTGGTCTGTGCCATCCAGTGTCTGGATAAGTGAAGACATGTCTGCACTCTGGTGGACTCCATCTGCCAGAATGCCCATGTGATCTTGGATGTGTTCCTGGCTTTACAAGTCCTTGTGATTGGACTCAGAGAATAGGTGTGCTCAGATGACCACAACCCTCTTTGCAAGGTGGGCGACAGAGAACAGGTGCCGCATCACTCTGTGGTTGAAGAGTTCAAAGCTCCCAAGGGCCTATCTCATCAAGAGTAAAGGCTTCAAATAGTTCCACAGATCTCTGAGTCATCCGGAGCCTGCTCATGTCTCCAACCATGCTTCTAATCACATTTCTCTTGTGTTCTGCTTTCTGATCATACTGAATTATGTTTGATGCCCCGAAACACAAGCAGACACCCATGCCCCACTGCTTTGGCCTGTGCTACCACTTGCCTGTAATATCCCTTGCCTGGCCCTGCAGACTGCTCCTTTCCTTTCAAGGTTATTTTCTGAGAAGGGCTCCCTGTCCTTTGTCAAGGGTACTTTGCTCCAGTCTCGGTGTTCACCAGACACTTTGACATCAGTGTTCATCTGTGTCTCCCGGTACCTGTGGGTTCCTGGATGGCAGGGTGTTTGGTATCATCACTAAAGAGTGTATACTGGACTCTAGGCAGATACTCACGGAGTGTTAGTGAGACAAAATGAGTGAAACAGAGCAAAATAAAGACTACATATACATTAGATATTGCAGTCAGCAAAGTAAGAGGAATAGATATTTTTTGCTGTCGTTTTGGGGAGTATTATGTAAAAGAAAAGCATCTGAGGCAGTAAATTTGGGCCTCTGAACTGAAGCTTGGTGTCAATGCTGAGAAGAAAGGTCAGTATTGGAGGCAGTGTGCACTGAGTATCAAGAGGGGATTCTAGAAGCAGCACCAGGACTGTGCAGAGAGAAAACAGGAAGCCAGAGGGCAGCGCCTCAGTGGGCGCGTAAAGTCCGCAGTTATACAATTTCCTGCAAGTCTCTCATACTTTTCTATCAAGATGGCAAAGTTTATTTCCTTAAAGACTTGTGCCTGGCCCAGCCTGAGGGTGGTGGAGGGGACAAAGGGCAGTCCTGGAGACACTTCACAGAGCTGATTTCCTCCAAATCAGAGCTGCTTGCAGGGCTGGAAGGTGGCATGCAGTCTGATCCCTAGTCAGGGGAAAGAAGAAAGGGTGGCCTTGGTGTGTGTGCCTGCCACAGCAGATCCTCTTCAGCTTAGCAGTGTCTTTATTGCCCTAGCTATGACTTGAGATTCACGTGTGGTAGGAGAGAGCAGCTAATGTAGACCTGGATTACTGAGTGATAAGGAGAGGAGGTTATCTTGCACCCTGGTGAAAGGGGCGGAAGTCCACCCGAGAGAACCTGTGCTTTTCTTTTCCACCTTCTCCTCTAAGAGAACTTTGAAAAGTGACCCTGTGGCCCACTATAGTTTTTGAATATGCTTATGGAAGAGAATCAGTGGAGGACAGGTTCTGATCATAAGAGCACTGTCAGAAGGTACAAGGGTTCAGTATGAACTGAACCCAATTTCAAGGTAGAGATCAAAGATTTTTTTTTATTTTTATTTGTCTTGAGACATTTGAGTCTCTCTCTCTCTCTCTCTGTGTGTGTGTGTGTGTGTGTGTGTGTGTGTGTGTGTGTGTGTGTGTCTCAGGATGGAACCAAGGACCTTGCGCATGCTTGGCAGGTACCCTGCCACTTCCCACATCTCTAGCCATGTACTAGTGCATTTTTACAAGAGAATAAGGGAAGTCAGAGGATGAAGATGAGGGCTGACAGAGCCAGGGAAGTGAAAAATTACCAAAGGGACACAGGAGTCCAGTCCACATGGAGTCCATCTGCTACCGCTAACTGGTATGGGAGTCCTGACCTCATGTACACTGAAACCAAACAAATTTTCCAGGCAGCCTTGATCCTTCCTAGGCAGGTACTTACTTAAGGGAGCTAGTAAGTAGTTAGTTAAGGTCACCCTGAACATGAAGCCTTAAGCTGTCAGAATCTATGTTACCATTGGCTTAAGCCTTCAGGCCAAGACGTAGGTGTGCCATGAGGTCTCAGAGAAACCTGGTTCTCTTTGCTAAAGGACAGAATCTGTCACCATGTATGTTCTTATTAAGAACTTCCTTTTGGCTGAGTCTGGATGGGCCTGGGGCCAAATGCCTGGCTTTGTGTGTGGCCTTATCTTGGTAGCCCCCCAACACATACACACGGAGAGCTAAAACATTTAATCTTTTAATTAAATAATTTATTTATTTATTCACTTTATAACTCCTCCCTCCTCTACTCCCAGGCGCACTCTCCTTGCCCTACTCTTCCTCTTATCTCTCTCCCCTACTCCTCAGAAAAGGGGATTCTCCCCCCTACTAATCCATGTGGTCTCTGAAACAGACAGACTTCATACACAAAAGTCTGGACTCCAAGATAACAATGTGAAGATTTCTTCTTCTCTTAAAGATGAGGCCTCGCATCAGTGTGCCCAGTCCTGATACAACTTGATGTGAGGTCTTATCTTTAAGAGAAGTAGAAGCCTCTGCCTTGGCATACGAAGTCTGTTTCAGAGACCATATGGACGCTGAGGTGGCAGGATAAAGGAGAGGGCTCTGCTGCCCTGACCTCTCATCTAGGCCTGCAAGAAAACCTGGTGTGTGTGATTGAATTCTGCCTGTTGACCTCCCAGACCAGAGAGAATCCATTTCTGGCTCTCTTTTGACTGGCTGGGTTGCAAGAATATACCATTCAGCTCCCTTGGTAATTCTAATAGGATCCAAGAACTGCACAGTTGAGCTCAGACAACACAATTCAGTTTAACTGGGGGTTGTTTATATCCTTGTCTCTTGGGAACATTTGTGTGCAACAACAGATAATGGGAACAGGGTGTAACCCTGGGATTAGGTAGGGCTTGTCAGTCTGTACCACATCCAGATTATTAAGGGTCTTACTCAGTTAGGTCTGTTTCTTTAATGCTGTGCTAAGGGGCGCATTAACATTATTCATTTAGATTAACCCAGTCTCAAAACACAGGCAGTGTCTGGTGATCAGAGGTGACCTGGCATGTTCCAAGGAGACTCAAGAAAGAACTGTATGTATAGATCTCCAAAGATAAATATCATCAAACAGCTCTCTCACCCTTCCAGTCTCCTGAGAATACTGCTACTGCTTGTCATTACTGCCACGGGTAGCAGGCAGGGAAAAAGGGGGGTCACAAGGTCACCCAACCAGGGTTGTTAAATGTGTTGCAGCTGGAGTGGAAACTGACAGTTACAATAAGGTTGATGCCCCACCCCCAAGCTGGTAAGTGAGCACATGCCTTGACTCCACTCTCAAGGAGACGGTGACCCCACAATGAAGTTAGTAGCTGGAAACATGGGCAGACTCCTACAGGAACAGACTACAGGGTGGAAGGCCTGTTCCTGATTCTGAAGCTGAACTTACTCTGCTGTGTCCTTTCATGTTCCTTCAAGTGCTCTCACTTCCCACTCGTTCTAAAGGACCAACATATTAGTCATTCACACTTCAACTGAGTAAATATTTTGCAAGAGGATGTAAAAGTAAGATCAAAATTGTTGGCTGAATAGAAATCACATGCCAAATTACAATCAGAATGAAATAACCTACATTTAAAAAAAAATCTATGTGGCTGTTACATTCCACAACGTGGAAAGCCATTCTTTTGATATGCCTTAGTAAACAATTACCAAATCATTTCTTTCAGTTCTATATATGTAGACATTATGCTTGGATTTTGCCACTAGGCAAAGGTCAAAGTTCGACTAACCTTGTTGGTTAGTCAGAGATTGAAAAAGGTAGCCCTGGGCCCTCATCTGATTCAACCCAGAGTAGGAAGGCATGTCAACTCTTCATGCTAGAGACTGAAATGGTCAGTCTCTTTGCAGGGAGCTCCAGACTACCGACTCAGGATCTGCGTATGACTGCTTCAGCTCCTGCTAAACAAGTGCAATCCTCCTTTTACTAGATTTCTGCCGCCACCAAACTCTCGTCCTATCCCATGAAGCCTAGGAGGCTACCAAATACCACCAGTGTTGCTGGAATCTCATCGGAGGGGCCTGACCTCTCAAACGACATCTTTCCCGCCCACCTGTCTTTTCATGTGTTCTAATTTGTTTCTGTTGATGTGAATACCATGAGCAAGCACCCAGAAGCAATTTCAAGGAGGAAAGGGTTTATTCAACTTTTATGTTCTACTCCTTCATTGAGGGAAGCCAAAGCCAGAACTCAAGGAGAGAGTTTGAAGCACAAACTCTAGAGGAACACAGCTTACTGGCTTGCCCTCTAGCTTTCTTGTACAGCCCAAGAAGAGGGATACCAGGGGTGGTACTGTCCTCAGTAGAGTGAGCTCTCTTATATCAATTACCAATGAAAAATGTCCCACAGACATGACCCCAGGGCAGTGTGAGCGAGGTAATTCTTAACTGAGACTCCTTCAGATAAGGTGTGGCTACGTCAAGTTGGATATTTTTTTCTGGTAGAGCCTCACCTCAGTAGCAGTGTTGAGGTGACCTCCCCTTGTCCATCTGGGCTTGGGATCGGTTCCATCTCACTGGTTTTCACAGCTGAAGTCCAGGAAATCCCTGGATGTTTATTTACTTGATTTGTTTGCAGCTGATAGTATCTGAGTTAGGATGTCCCAAATGCTGGAGTCACTCTAAGTCAGAGACATAATTAGGAATTTGTGGTAAAGCCTGAAAGGTCAGTCATTACGTTGCTTATTACGTGGTAACTCATCATCATGCTAATGGCACCTGTGCTTTGCCACAACACTGTCAGAGTGCCCTTGCCTCTGTGACTTCACTCTTTGTAGCTCATGAAAATATAATGGCCCAACCGATGTCTTCCAGGGAGTGACTCTTAGGAAGACATCTCACTGCAAAGTGAGCAGTGTGAGTAAAACACCCAAGCAGAAATTCGATTCAGTCACTTGACATTTCTTTTCTGTTCCGGTGAAGAACGCCTGTAGCCTCAGCCTTAAAATAAGAAATCTTACTTGTGGTTTAAAAGATTTCCTGCCACTCTTTGATATGAGGAATTGCTTAGGTTTCAAAAACAATATAGATTGGAAAGCTGCTTCTTAGAAGGGCCTACATGAAGATACATATGTAGAAGCCATCTACACTGGTTTACACCCAAAGGCCTAATCCCAACAGCTTTGAGAGTTCAGCATCAGAGAGATCAGACACGGGTGAGCGGTGTGCTTACCAGCTCCTGCGTGGGGAGATGGAATGTTCCCAGCCGCTGACAACAGAGACTTTCCGTCCTGTCACTGACAACTCAAAATGTAGACACTGTGCTCCCACCGGGTCAGACGTCCTGCATTGTAAGGTTATGAATGAAAAGAATCAGAACTGACCTTTCTACCTCATTTCCTTCCGTATGTGAATTTTAATATAAACTCAAGGAAATTGTACACTAAATGGTAAATATGTTTCAGTGAACATCTTTTAGACTTTCAGTATTAAAATTATTATGAATAAAAGTTGTAATTTGTGTTAATGTCAGTATATATGTAAGTATGTATATATATATATGATCTCATACGTATATGAGGTATTTAAGATATATGACTTACATATACACATATATATACTTATGTATATAAGTATCATACATATGTAATATAAGATATATACCTTATCTTTCTTATATACATATAAGATATTTGTATCTTATATACATATAGAGTATATATGTATGTAATGTGAAAACAAACCAGAAAACAGGCCTAAATTAATTGGCTCAACAACCTTCACAGGGTGCTAGAAAACGGTATTGATTCATTTACTCAATGCACATTTATTGATTATCTCCAGGCAGGCATTGTTACAGGCATGAATGTTAAGAAAATTTACATAGATTTCTGCCATTACTGTTGACTACTGGTGCCATCTGGAAAATTGATTGATTTCAATGAAGTTGAATCACTTTTGCATTTTGTCACTACTTAGTCACATAATCAGAGCTGACAGGTACATGCAAATCCTGACCCTAGGACACTCAGGAGCCCATTGCTGCCACAAACAGCTGAATCTGGGCTGCAGTATCTTTTGCTGTAGCTGAGGCTGGCCTCCAGCACCTCTGTTCAGGATTATTCCTGTGCTGATTGTAGCACTTGCTAGAAGAAAACAAAAGACCCTCTTGCAAAAAAACTAATCACTAGGCCTTTTACTCTGTTCATAATTATTCATAGAATGCATTTTATATTTTAGAGTCACAAACCACTCTGACAATATTAGGAAAGCTATTTGTCTCTTTTGAGTACATAAAACTTTAAAGTAATTTTAAATTATTTTTTGACATAGATGCATATAATAGCATACAAACACTATAGTTATTTATTATATTTTGATCATATTCATTGAACATTTCCTTCCCTCCTCTCCTTCCTACTCTCTCTGGAAATGTGTTAGCACATTTCCCCTCCCACTTTTGTATCTTCTAAAAAGTATGACCACGGAGTTTAATTTCTAGCAATTGCATGTTGGTGAGGTTATTTCCTGGATCATGGGCAACTTGCCAGTGGCTACAGCTCTGAAGTAGACTTATTCTCCCTCCTCCACACACTGCTAACTGCAGTTGCTCATCAGTGAAACGAGGCCGCACTTGCTCCTCCCCCATCCATGATGGAACCTTGATGGGCTCAATCACATGCAGGTAACCATAGCTGGTCTGAGTTCATGAGTGCAATGACCATGTTATATCTAGGAGACAGCTTCCCGCATCCCTCTTCCCATTCTCTGGCTCTTACACTCTTTATTCCTCTTCTTCTGTGATGTTCCTTGAGGTTTGGGGTGATTTAGGTAGGGCTGGGAACTCGACAGTCACTTCTTCTCAGCATTTGGCCAGTTATGAGTCCATGGTAACTGCTGCCCACTAAAAAGAGTAGGTTCTATGGCCAAGGCTGAAACAGTAGGAACCCAACACTAACATTAAATATTTAGAAGGCAGTTAACAACATGTCTGTCTAGAAAAACAGCAGATGTATATTTTCCCGTAGAACCTATAACTTTCCCAGTCATGAGCTCTTGACCAGATTTTATAGTACCAGACATGAATAAATTTATTCTGGTGGAATACACTTAAAATCCAAATGGAAAATGTTGGGTTACTCCAATAGCATTTCTGATACCATTTTGGTTGTGGATATCTTGGCTGGTAGGTAAATAGTCTAGCATTCGAGCATTTGGGGTCCACCACTGAGTAACCCCAAAGGTAATTTTCTTCTTTAATGGTCTATATAGCACCTTCTAGCACTGTGAAAGCTACCAACAAGGAGAAAGTACCCAGGTCATTTCTAGTTTGCTTTCTGTATGTCTTGCAACCAAAGTTACATGTGATTTTTTTAAAAATCTTATCTTCTAAGGAAGTAGTTCTTAACCTTCCTAGTGCCGAGACCCTTTAATGTGGTTCCTCATGTTATGTGACCTCCAAAAATTATAAAATTATTTTGTTGCTACTACATAACTGTAATTTTCCTACTGCTATGAATCATAACATAATATCTGATATGCAGGATATCTAATATGTGACACCCAGAAGGGGTTTCAACCACAGGTTGAGAACCACTGTTCTAAGAGCTGAGGAATCTCACCTCGCCAAGAACTATTGGCCTGGAAGGCCTTACTTTCCTGAAGTACCTTTTTTCTATGTCACACATGTGAAACTTCCATGAATGAGATTCCTGTCTTTAAAGTTAGTAATTCGGGTGAAGACATTGTGTGAAATCCCTTGGCATGCTGTTAGATTGTGGAATATGTGCTTCTTGTTGAGCAAGATCACCAGAGAGTACATGTCTGTGCTGACGAGTTGATCTGGGTTGTGGAAAAATTGTAGCCCAAGTTCTCGTTTTCTTTTTGCAAGCTAGATGCCCTGCAGTTGGGTTCCCTTCATTTCTTCTTTCTAGTTTTGGACAGAAAAAACATGCTCCTCTGTATGTTTAATTTCACATATTTAACCATATTCTTCAGTGCAAGGTTGCAGTTCTCTTTTTGTTTTTGAGGAAATCTGCTGAAGGCAGCTGTGGCTGGGGTGCTTTGTGAGGCTGTAATGGTGACATTATCTTAGAACTGGTTATGGAAGTTATTAGTCAATGTGAGAACCTGTACATTATCTCCCCAAAGATGTTTATGTTCTAACCTGGAATCTACAAACATATTTGCTTACCTGGAAAAAGAGAATTACTTGTTGATTTTAGATTAATTTCTGTCTTAAAGTCAGGAGACTATCAATTTCAGGTATTGTTATTCCAGAAGTTTGGGGAGTTAAACACAGGACATTGTATATGCTATGTCAATAGCACAAACAGTGTTATTAAAAGAGCCAGAAGAGCCTCAATAAGAGTAGAAGATGAAGTCAGGAAAACAGACCTTGGAGCATAGAAAAGAAGGTACTGTGGGCCAAGAAATATGGGTGATCTCTGAAAGTAGAGTAGTCCTTCTCTGAACCTCTCAGAACCCAGATCTGCCAATACTTTGATTTTGGTCGTCAAGAAGCTTTTGGATTTCAGACATCCAAATGTGTAAGAGAAGTTTGAGTTTTAGCATAATTTTGTAATTTATTGTAATCAGAACAGAACACTCATATGATCTAATTTTGGTGGGATGAAAGGTTAAACTAGAAGTAAGATCAGATGTGCAGGTTACCTGACAGGTATCATTACCTCATTTCATGGATGAAGAGACTAGGATCAGACAGATTAACCCACAAGAGCATGGGGGCTGTTTGTTACCTACTGGGCATCTGGTCTCCTCGTCACCCAGGCCTAGCTGCTATGTGGATCATGTTCAATTAGTATTAACTAAGTGAATGATGAATGAATGTGTGAAGAAATTGTTATCAAAAAGCTTTCGAGAGCCTTAATATGCCTAGCCCATAGCAGATTCCAACAAAGCTTTCACAGTGACTTTTGATAACAAGTGTTATTATATCCCATTTATAATCATACCCTTCATGCTGGTTGCCTACAAGATAAAAGAAAGACTTCTATCATTAGCAGGAAATAAAGAAGTCACATCTTATTAACCTAAGCAGCCAGGCCATTTATAGAATTTTGGAGCTCAGTACATGTGGAAGCAAAGACTATCTAGAATGGACGAATCCTGTCCTCAAGTGTCATCTCTTGGTCAAATTTACGAGTGACTGAGTCCAGAGGGCTGAGGTTCCTGAAAGAAACCCACAAAGAAAGACAGGAACGCAGAACCAGGAGAGATTGTTCAACTCAAGAATCGTAAGCAGGAAGAAACCCAAAGAGGATGATGGGGTTACTCAGCAGGGAGCATGCTCATATTTTATGGATGTGACAGTTTCCTAAAACAAAATCAAGCTGCAGAAGCCTGGAACCTTTCCTAGGCATGCTACTAGCAAGTTACAGAAACATTGTTTTAGGAAAATCTAAGTGGAAGAATGATACACAAACTCAAGGATTCTAAGAACAAAGAGGTCATTAGGTCCTAATGAAGGCACAAGACTGGAGTTATCCAAGAACAATGGGATCTCTAACCCACCATGAATGGGGACAGCAGCAGCATATGGGCTGGGGTCCCGGATTGGATAAAGATGAAAAAGCAAGCAGTTTAGCAGTGTTCTCTTCCTGGTGGCACATTGCTTGTGTCCCCTGGTCTCATGGCACTGCCACTCCTGCTAGAACCACTTTTGCAAGCACACCTTTCCCTCCATAATGATGGACCATACTGTCAAACTGAGAGCTAAAAAAATGACACCATCTTCCTGAAGGTTTTTTTTTTCCTTCAGGTAATTTGTCACAACAAAAAAAAGGTAACTAATGCAGAAAATTGGTACCAAGGAGCTGCCATCCTCTGTGTTAAATCTTGCTGTGTGTGGCTCGTAAGCCTTTGGGGGTTCCATTGAGAGAGGAATTTAGAAGAATTTGAAGGTGTGAACTAGAGAGGCCTTGAGTACTGTAAACAGACTTAAATGTCCATTCTAGTAGGAATTTGAAATGCCGGAATTGTACAGACAGTGGAAGCCTGTCTTCTGTGGTTTTAGAGGGGACAAGGACTTAGGAACTCAGCTGGAAACTATTTAGGTTACATTCTAGTTACACGGCCAGCTGGACTTTGACTATGCCCTGAAAAATTTTGATTGAAACTAAATTCAATAGTAATGGGCTACGGAAATGTCAAGAAGATAGCATGAAGGCTGTGGTATGGTCACTGCTGATTGCCTTTGGTCAGAGTTACAAAGAAGCAAAACCATGTGAAAAAAATATAGTTTGATATTTTTAAAGGATGTTTGAGCAAGTTTAAAGTTGCAGATAAGGCAAGTGATGAAAAACCTGATGTAATTACTAAAAACATTAGCATCCATTAGGTAACGATTTCCTCTGAATTAAAACATCCACTGCCAAAGGGAGAAAGGGAGTGTAATAAGATGCAGGAAATAAACAAAATCCATAAGTTTCGGGGATTTAGTGAAGCATACAAAATTCGCAAGGCCCTTTCCCAAGGTTGTATGAATATTTAACGGTTATTGAATGGAGAAGATGCTCATCTAAGCTGTCTGCAAGTCCTGCCAGGATATCTAGGGATGCAGCTCTCATGGCTATCACCTGTATCAGAGTGGGCTTTCCAGTGATGTGGCTATCTTTGAGCCATCCGTGCTCCTGGAGGTATCCCTTACCCATGCTGTGAATGTGAGCCCAAAGAACTCACTGGTTTGCCAATTTAGACTTTGGTAGAATCATTGCTTTAGTCTGTTGTTAGTGTCATATCTGGGTAAATGTACATTTGTTCAGGTTTCCTCAGGGAAAGTCACATAATGAACGGTATCATTAAAGGGACACGTTGTGGTCTGCACAATAAAGATTCCTTAGTGGCAAGCCTACCGCCCTTCAAAGGATCTGTGCTATTTCTATTTGACAGCAGAAAGAATGCTACCAAAGGGGTTCCCTGCTCAAAAAAACAGCTTTGGGAAGTATTTTCTACATTCAGCTAGTTAAGGCACACAGGGGCCAGTGTGGCTATTATAAAAGAGAACCAGATAACATTCTGAGATAGCAGGGAACATAGTAAGCATCAGCCTTATGGCTTTGCAGATGTACAAAATGTAAGAAACACAAGCTCATGGAGGCTTGGGCTACATTAAGAAAGCCACTGGAACCAGGAATTGTGTGGCAAAGTTGCATTCCAAGCAGAAAGGCTCTAAGAGGTCATTGCACAAATGTGTTAAAGTGAACCCCAAATTGCAATGGAGACCCCAAGGATACTGAAGATGTTAGAACCCAAAAAGGTCTGATGAGGAAAGCTGCAGGTACCAAGGGCTGTTGGCTCAAGAGGAGACTATATACACTGCACAGAGCAGAACTGGAAGGGCAGGGATACCCAAACCTATTGGAGTTCAGATGATGCCACCATGAGCATCTGGTATTGGACAAGGGCCTGAAGAGTTTGCTTTTTTCTCTGCTTGGTTCAGTATTGATTTAATCCAGTCTCTTTTTTGCTCTCTTCCTGGCCCTTGCTTTTGTAAATGGAATGGTCTGCTATGTTCCAATAACACATAATTTTTAAATCTTACTTTATAGGGGATCACAATTAGGGGCTCTCAGAAGAGATTTTGGACTTTTGAGCAGCATTAAAACTGTTAAACCAGGCGTTCTCAACCTGTGGGTCTCACTTTTGGGGGAGTAAATGACCTTTCCAAAGAGGTCACCTAAGCCCATCCAGCATATCAAATATTTACATTAATATTCATAACAACAGCAAAATTACAGTTTTGAAGTAGCAATGGAAATAATTTCATTGTTGGGAGGTCACTACAACATGAGAAACGGTACTAAATGGCCATAGCATTAGGAAGGTTGAGAACCATTTTCTGAGACTGTGCATGATTTTGAAATTAGAACAAAACCATTTTTGCAATACGACATGGCTATGAGACAATGAGAGCAGGAATGATACATAAAGGTTTAAAAATGATGTGTTTGGGGGTTAGCGACGAGTGTGCTTGTGATGGTTGTTATTCATCATCAACGTGACTGAATTTTAGAAATGCTAGGAGACACAACTCTGGGCATTCATGTGTGGATATTTCCAGAGAGATTTAATTGAGTGGAGAAGACTCCCCAACCCAAATGTGGGACACCAGGGGTTGCAGACTAGAGAAAAAGAGATCAGTGAGCTGAACGCTTCTTGACAGTGGATGCAATGTCAACAGGTTCCTGTCACTAGGCCATACATGGGAAGGACTGTGTCCTCAAACTATGATCAGGAATAGACCCTTGTTGCCTTCACTTGATTTTCTGAGTGTTTTTTTTTTTCAAAAGCAAAACCAATTCAAAGTGAGTCCTCTGTGTTTTCTCAGTTTCTGTTTTGTTTTTCTCCAAAACCTTGAACTATCTTGTGTTTTGGGCTTGTAAGTTTACATGTTTCAGGGCCAACATTTTAGGTCTTGGTCTAAATTTCTCATAAAGAGATTGGTTGGCCTTTGCTACACTGGTCAGCTCTAGGCAGGAGAAAGGGGAATCAAGACCACAAGACTTCTCTCAAAGTCACACTGCAGGAGGAGGAAAGGTGGTATGGGGTGTGAAAGAGACAGTCTGCCTCTTTCCCCGGGATGCTCAAAAGGGCTGGCATTCTCCCCAGAGCATTAAACAGATTCTAGAGATAAAGGAGAAGTGGGAATGGAATGGGAATGAGTAGAAGAAATCCGGGACCTTCTTTTTCTTGGCCTTGAACTTGGGAAAGCTGAGTCAACACTCTCCTGGATGGTTGGTCAAGACACAGCTGCAGGGAGAGGGGGCCCTGTGGCTCACTTGGCACAATTCTCTCACTCTTCCATTATATTACAGTATATAAATTAAGGAAAAATGGCAAGGAAAAGGGCAACAAATGGTGGAAGTATTGCTCAAAAGCAGAAAGCTGGTTAACTATTACACTGGGATGTCACAACAGGTGACTCTACTGATTTCTTCTCATCTCCTTACTGAGTCTTAGGAGAGAAAATATTCTTTTAATGTAGTTTTGATTGCTTTATTCTCAGGTCAACCTCAGAATTTTCTTAGGATATTAAATTATTCATTTCAATAAGAAACACTTGTAAATAGACGTGAAGTATCTAAGTGTCCAGTGTGGCATTCAAAGATCTTAGGGAAGGAGAAAGGAGAAGGTGAGAATAAAGGAAAGGGGATAAACGGCTAGAAACAATGGCTTTCACCGTTCCCCAAATCATGACATTGCAGAGAGCTGACCTCAAGTGTTCTGGACACTTTGGCACTCATCATCATCCTTCAGCTGTGACCATCTGGAACATACCTGTCACCCACAAAGTTAGACCTATTAGCATAGCTGCAAAGCACACCGCACACTGTGGGCTCAGGGAATTTCCAAAGGGAGGATCAGGCAAGTGGTATACAACAGGTTGGGGGTGCGGTGGGATTAGCTGTCATCATGGTTGGATCATATTTTTGTGAGTTGGGGAATTTCTGGAAAGCACGTGATCCTGTTTTTGAGACGATGGCTGGGTGCAGCAGCCACTGGATGGACTGCTTTGATGTCTTATCTTAGGGCACATGGGTCTGAAATGGCTGGTATTCAAGGACTTGGGGATTTCAATTGCCTGCGGTGCCTCGTATGCTCTGCATAACTCATCTGTTTCGTGAGTGAGTGGGACTTACATTTTTAAAACGGTAGCTTCTACTTCATCAAGTCCTTATTCCCAGCCCGCCCGCCCCCCCCCCAAGGCTAGCTGCCAAAAGTTCTTTTTAGAAAATTACTTAGCCACCATGTCGTTGTCGTTGTTGTTGTTGTTCAGCCATGGTCATTCTTCTGAAATCCGGTATGTGCAGCACAAATAGATACAAAGCCACAAGCTTCCTCCTGTAATTTTCTCATTCAGAGACTCCTAGCACTCTGTAAGTCATCTTATTATCTCCTTCCAGATTCTATACTGGAGCTGTGCATGGCAGACATCCTTAGCTCTCACAAACAGTGCAGCTCAACAGATGACAATATCAGAGACATAGCATGAGCTCCAAGGATAACTCTCTCTCCTTCCATTCAGCCTCTTTCTAGAGGACACCAGCATGGCAGGCTGCCTCCTGGGAGTGTGTCCTGTGGTGCGTGAGCCACCTGAGTAGTTAGGAGAACAATGCTGAGACACTACCACACAGCCATTGCCAGGATTGACACTCTAAAAAGGCAAAAAAAAAAAAAATAACAGCTATTGGAAAGGATGTGAAGAAATTGGAGTCACTGTAAACCGTTTGGGAGGAATGTAAAGTGGTGCAGCTGCTACTGGAAACAGTGTAGCTGCTCTTCAATTGGGTGAAATTAGCATAGGCCCAACAGTACCATTATGGGAAAACCCAGGAAGAACTAAGGTGGAATCTTGAAGAGATACTTACATGTTCATAATAACAGTTAATAGTTTCATTATTCAACAGCCAGTGGGCAAAGCAAGTGTCCATTGATGCCTGAATAGATAAACAAAGGGCAGAATAGCCACACAGAGAGATTACAGTCACTTCAATAAGTGAGTGGGAATATCACCGCATACAGGCACCCTGAGGACATTGTGCTAAGTGACATAAGCCAGTCATAAAAGGCAAATATATGAGTTCACATAAAGGCAGCACACAGGACAGGTAAATGCTCAGGCAGATAGAATGGTGATTGCCAGAGCCAAGGAAGGGGAGACAAGAGAATTATGAACAGGTGCAGAATTTCATTTGGGGAAGCAGATGTCCTTGAGATGAATATTGGTGATGGTTGGGCAATAATGAGTAATACTATATGACAACAGGTTGGAGATCTAAAAATGGGTAAAACGGTAACTTTCACGCTGTGTGCATTTCACCTAAGTGTAAAGTTGCATGTGGTGGTACACATCTGTAATTCTACCTAATCCGGAGGCTGAGTCAGGGGAATTGCAGCTTCAACCACTACCTGAGCCAGAGTAAGTTCAATAGTACTTTGGGCAACTTAGTAAGACCCAGTTTCAAAATAAAAAGTGAAGAGGTCTGGAGACATCACTCAGTGGAGATCAGTTTCCTAGCATGTGTGAGGAGCTGATTTCAGTTTCCAATACTGAAAACAAAAACAAAGCCCACAAAGTCTAGCTGAGGAACTTCAATTATTGGCAGATGATGAGCACTGGGTGCTAAAGAAACTACATTTTTATGCCAGGTCAAGAAGTATTGTCCAAAGCTGAGGCCAGAGGCTGGCTAGTGCTAGAGTAAAGTAATTTAAGGGATGCTTCTCTGTGGGGCAATTGAAGCTTCTGTATAGTTGGTGGTAGTCAGGATGAAGGATACAAAATCAGAATGGGTAAAAGTCAATTCCCTCCTCTTTTCTCCTTTAAGAGTGTTCAGTGAACTTGAGCGTACTAGTTACTGTATATAAGGGACATAGTAAAGGAACTGATGAAATGGCCACTCGATTATTGTGAGTGTGTTATTTTGGGTAAAAGAGAGATGATATCCAGAGCATCTAGAAAAGTCCAGAGCAGAGAGAAAGAGAAAAAGACTGGACATGGCTGGAATTATGCAAACAAGGATAGCAAAGGGGAGAGAGAGAGAGAGAGAGAGAGAGAGAGAGAGAGAGAGAGAGAGAGAAAGAAAGAAAGAAAGAAAGAAAGAAAGAAAGAAAGAAAGAAAGAAAGAAAGAAAGAAAGAAA